>NC_041217.1:99913821-99989799 GCF_002837175.3 Physeter macrocephalus
TCGCCACAACTAGAGAAAGCCCGCGCACAGCAACGAAGACTCAACGCAGCCAAAAATAAAATAAATAAATTTGTAAAAAATAGTAGATAGTGTATAAAATTAATAAACAGAAACCTCAATTAAACTGAATCAGGAGACCAGAAGGGGAGCTCTCATACCCTGTGACAATAGCAAAGCCCAGCAGGAAGAAGAAAGACTCTTCGTTTTTCCTTGCAAGGATTCAGCCAATGAAAAGCCATGGACTCTGTTTACTGTAGCCCTCCCAACTTCCTTTTCCCCTCTATAAAAGAGTTCTCTTTCCCTTGCAGTGGGGGACTTGCACATGGCTTGCCATGATTGCAGATTGTGAATTGCAATTCTCTGCTGATCCCAAAGAAACCCATTTTTGCTGGAGAAATATCTGGCAGTCTATCTGTTTCAGGCCATCAATAACAAATCAATGAATGATACATTCTCTCAGAAAAGTAAATAAACCTAGAATGGATATGTAATTGTCCTCTTTAGTCTAATTTACAGATTTTCGATAATTTTTCTTAATATTAAAAAAAATTACAAAGATGGCATCTAACTGGTACCACAAAACTTCAAGGGAAATATAGATCACTGGGGAAATTTGGAACTGGGCTCTGAAAGAGGAAAAGGAGAAGCAGACACCAGTAGACTTTAAGTTTTATTTTCTAATACATTAGGACCAAATTTCTCTCCAAAGACATGACTCTAATATTTTTCATAAAAAAAAAATTAAAAGAGATTTAGAAATCCACTTTACTTTTGCAGAACATGCCTATTTTGAAAATTAACATGTGATTGTACAATAGTTCCTGTTCCCATACTGTGAATCCAGAATTTTCTTCTGCATTCAGTCCAGCTCCCTTGGGTCTTCATCACCTGTACTATCCCCTATATACCTCCCACACTTTTCTCCCCACACTGCCCCTGTACTTCAACTGCACCAAACAACTTTTCACTGTCCACACATGACATGGCCTCTCTTTACCATTGTGCAATTTAGTGTGTGTGTGTGTGTGTGTGCACGCACTCATGTGCACATGGTCTGGCTATGAGAAACTCTAGAAGAAATGCTACTTGAACAGTAGAGAAGTGATCAAGTAGACTGCAACACTGAAATGAAGCTCCAGGGAAGTGAAGATAGAAGACACAAAAGAATGATTGAAATGAGGTGTAGGAGGAAGTAAAATACTGGAGGGTAATAACTCATATAGATGTATAGGATGTAAATAATGATAATCGTCAGGCTGTTACCCACATGGAGGAACTCAGAGTAGGAAAACAGGGTTGCTCAGCAGTGAACTTGTATACTCGCCTCATACTCTACATGCTCTTTGTTCTATCTCTAATCTTCTGCGATCTATCTCTAACTTTGATAATTATGATAAGATAGTCTTCTATTTGGTTGCCTTTTCAGTAACCACAAAGTCACAGGGATAGCCTTTTGACAGTATTTGCTTATAGCTTTTGAAAAACTATATGAGTGTGGACAACTATTCATTGCCCTCTTATGGATTCATTCAAATTAGATTCATTAAGTATGAACTCTGAGAATATAATGTTAACTGTGTTTATAATTAACTATGTAAATAAGTAAAGTGCATTAATATTTTATTAAGGACTATTACGATCTGCAAAACTGGTAGAAACTATACTTCACTTAGCTTAGAATATTACAGTTTTCTGCATTCATGTTTGCTGTCTCTCCCACTCAGTTATAATCTAGTTATATAAGTTTGAGGATAACAAAATTTCTTATTTTTGTATTCCCACTGTGGACTTCAATGTCTGAGGACATAGTAGGAACATGCAGGAATTGACAGTTGAAGGAATGCTACATAAATGGGGTAAGTAGGAGATTCTAGGAGAGCCACACCTATATATTATGATTTAGAGTCAATATAAATATTGATAGGAACATGTTAATTAAGGGTACCAGAATATGCCACTCCAAAATATGCCACTTTGGTATATGAATTATTTTGAGTTAAAGGCAACTGAGAACCAGCAAATGCAGGTAAAGCTGTTTAGCTTCCCCTAATTGCCTAAAAATAAAGTATAAATTTCCTTTTTTGTAAAGGAAATTTACATTTATAAAGAAAACTTCCATTTGTAAAATGTCTAGGAAGAGAGCTATTGCTGGAGATAATTCTTATCACCTGAGAGACTCTTATCTGCATAAGAAGGTAAACCCTTATTTACCATATACTTCCTCCTCTCACCTTTCCTTAACTCACTTCACCTGCCCAGAAGCCCAAAACCCACTTCTTTGTTTAGCCTAAATGGTATATAAACATGAATCATCTGGCCACCTCCTGGAACCATATTTGTCTTTGTGAACTCCTGTGCATATGTATGTAATTAAAACTGGTTTCCTCTTGTGAATCTGTCTTTCATCAGTTTGATTCGTGAGCCCCAGCCACTGAACCTAGGAACAGAGAGGGGGAAAATATTTCTTCCCCTACACTGTAGCTGGGAAAGAGTAGGGGATAAGAGAAGAGGAAGCAAAGTTGGAACAGGAAAAGGAAAATTTATATCAGCACAAGTCAAGAGTAATAGCATATAATACAATGTCACAATGATGATGAGTAAGAGAACTGACAAAAACAAAAATTACATATAAGTACCAAAGAATACAAGGAAATTTCCTAATTGAAGTCCAAATACCTAGAAAGAAAATGAAACATTCGATTTTCCAAATATGTATTAAGCATATCCTATATCCTAAAAGAAATTTGCTGGATGCCAAAGGTGAAAAAAGAATTGGTATTGTTGAGCACCCACATGCTAGAATTTATTTGGATTATCTCTTATTTGATATTTCATTTAAAGATAAACAAGACCCTGTCTCTGGATTTAAGAACTCAGCAGCTAGTGTAAGAAATGGACCTGGTCACAGATAGAAGGTAGAAAGTGTAGGTAGTTAAGGTAATAAGAAAGGTAGTTAAGTGTAGCATAGGGAGCACAAGAAGAAAAGAAATCAATTGCAACTTGAAAGTTAGGAAAAGATTTCATGGAAGAGAGTACATTTGAGCAGAAATTGAAGATAGAACAAGTGCAGTGGCCGTTTGTCCAAACAAAGAGCCAGCAACACAGATATGAGTTAACATAGACCTGAGGATACAGCAGACCAGGAGAAGTGCAAAGAATCTCAGCAGAGGAGGGGCCTCAGCTGCCTTCCCAGTTCTACTGTGCTCAGAGCCAGTTCTGGAAGAATCTGCACTGGAGTCTTGGTGGTAACCATAAACTACAGGCTGAGGGATGGACAGGGAAGAGGAGAAAAAATTGCCACCCCAAAATGTGTCTTTGGCACGAGGACTCATTTAGGTTGATTATTTTAAAGCCCAAAAGACTCAGGAAAAATCTCTGTGACCTTCACCCTAACTACCTAAAGAATGTTGATAGAGGACCTATTCCGGGAAGGGAGTCATCAGCATAGATAAATATAGTGCGAACTAAGTGTAGACAGGAAGGAACCTAGCAAAGTCTGTTTGTTAAAATTCCACTATGTGTCCCATTGTCTCTGCATGACCCAGCAAACATTTGTTTACCAAACATTTACTCTTCCATCTCCATGTCAATTGCCTTCTTCCTTTTTGGAGTCCCAAGCCACTACCCCAACACAATCTTTTGTCTTTAGCTGAGGATGGTAGTTAAGGTGAGAGTTTCAGCCATTTTGGGTGAGTTACTCAGTTTTCCTGGGCCTCTCCCATGTATGCATGTTTTTAAACTTTTGTGTGAATTTCTCCTGTTAATCTGTCTCACGCCAATTTAATTATTAGACCAGCCAGAAGAACCTAGTAGGGTAGAGGAAAATGTCTTCCTCCCTGACAACAGTAAATGATGTTCTTTGATTTTCAAAAGTTTTTGGAAAATAGAACTGCTTTAAAAACATATTCAAAATCCCAACACATAGAAGACACAAAAGTGGAGTGGCTCTGAGCGAAGCAGAATAGTGCAGGCAATCTTCAATCTCTTCCCATTCTCCCCACCTCCCACCAACTTGGCTCAGCAAAAAAAAAAAAAAAAAAAAAAAAAAAACAACAAACAAAAAACCTCTGAAGACTTTTCATACTTTTTTTTCTACTTCCATAACAGATTTTAACAAAGTAAAGCAAGACTGTATATCATCTCAAATTTTGTTTGCCAGGTCTATGATCTCTCATGAAAATGTGTCAGAAGTTGTCAATCACTTTGGAAGTGAAAAGTTCAACCAGATAACATATTGCTGGGTTCTTTTTCTTTTTCCTTTTTTTTTTTTTTTAATTCATTGGAATGCTCTAAAAATCATTCTATTTCACAGGCATCTGTGATGGAGCAAAAGTACTGAGTTCTGTCAAGTTCACATGAAACGGAAATTCACAGAAGTCAACACTTCCAACCGATGCAAATGATCTTGATGGAGAAATTGACAAGATTTACTGAGGGCTGCATCCTGACTCCTACTCTCATCAAGCCATAGAAGCATGAAGCCTGAAGCCCTGCTGTCTGTCATTAAACTAATTGGGAAACTTGGGAAGGGGTACAGGGGCAAGAGCAGAAGCAGAGGTTAAAAAAAAAAAAAAGACAGGATAAAAGATCAATTTTAAAGTCATTACTTCTTAACAAGGAACACAGTTATTACTCTGAAACCCAAATCATGGATGTGATAGTCAAAAAGACAAAAGAATAGCAGGGTAAATTGTTGAAACAAATCTCTCTCTAGTCGATAGTAAAAATCTCATTGCAATTCAACAGATAAATGGCAATTAAGTAGTTTCTGTTAAATGTTTATTGTTCACCTTTTATGTGGGTGGCCTTTTAAGTGATTTTCTTTTTAAAGGAAAGGGAAAGTTTGTTCTCTTCAGCATTTGAACTAAACATGATGCAAATGTATGCAACCATCAATTTTAAAATAATAATCATCTTGATTTTCTAAGCGGATAAACCAACTGCTATACACCACTTCCTTTTCAGGCTATTGTTTGCTTGGCTTATCAGTTAACTATCGCACTGTGACTCTGCATGAAGACGGTAATGTAATTAAATCCTATTAACACATCAGGAATAAAGCCCTTTAATGGGCACACAAGACTTTGAGAGGCGGCTCGTTCCTGAGCAGATTTAATATCCTTAAATTAAGCAAGTGTGAATGGGAAGATGAATCTTATTAAAAACTTAAATCTGATTATATTTGAAAATTATTGGTTTCTTAATGTAATAAATTATCCAATACAGACTAGAACAAATAATATGTCCTAGCTTCACATAACTCCACTCTATAACAGGTGACAAAAGAAATTATGTGTGACGGTGGGGCAAAAAGAAAGGTCTTTTTATAAAAGTCATTTTGCATAATGAAATACCTAAATCATTTTAATAAACATTTGGGGGGGAAAACGTGCAAATGACACAGTTGGAGAGGGAATCATTTACCCTATTCAGAAAGGGAATGTGGAAATAGTGATGCTAATGTTTTTTTTTTAATTGCCATTCTGGCCAATTTTGTTGTAAATTCTGAAAAGAAAAGCTGCGGCTTATGTTGTTGGTAGCGAATTCCTTCTCCAGAAGGCGAGTGCAAATGCAAGCCATCTGCCAAACATTCTGCTGAGAAAGCTGGAGTCTCCAACAATGGGCCAACAGGCTCTGCATACTAACACACACTCTCACTCCGCAGGCAGAAAAGTTTGCATTTTCCCCAAAGGTATACTTTGCGTTGCCTCCTTTCCCATCATCATGGGGACCACCAGGCACCCACCCGCTCTCCCCCAATCCAACTGGCACCAGTCAGGCTTCCACATGATTAGTCTGATGATGTGCGCAAGGAGAACCCCCCAGAGAAGCGTTTTCTGTTGAAACTGAAGCAGGAACGCAAGAACTGTTAAATTATTTAAAAAGACAAATGCTTCACAGTGTGCATTTAACTTAATCCTATTTTAGCAAAACCTGGCGTTGCCCATTGCACTACACATTGGAATACTGTGTGGGTTTTATCCTTTTATAACTGGACCCTTTGGGAGGGCTGGGGAACACTGTCCTCAGCTCATCTGAAAGCCACCGTCTCACCAGCAGATGGGTGTACTCAACAGAACGCACCAAGCAGGCAGGCACTGGGGGAGCCATCATGTCTGAAACCAGGGTCTGCTCCCATACTTGCAAGTAATTCTTCCCGCTCCACTGGAATGCTCAGTTATTTGGTAAGTGTGCCCAAATGGCTCATTCAACAACATGATGAAACATTTAAAATATTGTTTGGTATGCGGTGATGGAGCAGAGGGAGAGATGCTCTCCAGTGAAAAGCCATCATAGCAACTCCAACTTCACTTCACCCCGGATCTGGCCCCTGCCAGCTTTCATATCCAATCTCTTCTTGCTGATTACCATGCTTCCTCGGGCCTCTTGCTGGAGGTTCCTCAGACTTGCCAGACTGTATCTTATCTTCCTGCCTGTGTACAGCTGCTATCCCTACCTAGAAAGCCTTCTCCAAAACTCCTCTGCTCACACATCATCTCGGCAGGGGTCTCGTGTATGCTCCAGAGTCAGACTTCCCGGGTTCAAATCCCAGCTTCCTCACCTACTAGTAGTGTGGCTGTGGATAAGTTGCTTAACTTCTCCAGGCCTCAGCTGACTCAGTTGTAAGATGAGCATAGTAATAATATAACATACACCAAAGACTACCTAGGATGAGACTATGCTTTTAGCATAGTATGTAGGATAACATGTGTTCAACAGATGTTAATTACGATTATCATCTCTTTTGTAGAACCTCAAGGCTCTTGTTTGCCACTCCCTCTCTCTCACCGTCTAATATTATTCTTTTTTTGTATGACCATGTGCTTCTGCACAGGTACATGCTTATGCTGTTGCATTCATCACACATTTTAACTAGGTGCTTGTATCTGTCTTTTCTACTAGACTATAAGTTCCTTAAGAACTTGTTCTTATCTTTGTATGTACAAGGCTTAATATAGTACCAGGCACATAATAATTGCTTAATAAATATTTATTAACGAAATACAAGAATTAATGAATAAATGAGTTTAGTAAGAGCTGGATTAAGCATATAATCAAAGATAGGGAGGAGGTAAATGTTTCCCACCATAACTAGAGCAAGATGGCTAGAGAAGGCTAGAAAAAGGACTTTCAGGTGTTGAGGAACTAGAACTTTTAGTACATTGCTGGGAGAGGGTAAATTGCCTCAATTTATACTCAAATTAATACTCAATTTAGCAGTATCTAATAAAGCTAAATATATGCCTACCTTATGGCCCAGCAATGCCACTATTTAATATGTAACCATCGGAAATGAATGAATATATTCACAAAAAGACATGTAGGGCTTCCCTGGTGGCGCAGTGGTTGAGAGTCCGCCTGCCAATGCAGGGGACACGGGTTCGTGCCCCGGTCCGGGAAGATCCCACATGCCGTGGAGCGGCTAGGCCCGTGAGCCATGGCCGCTGAGCCTGTGCGTCCGGAGCCTGTGCTCCGCAACGGGAGAGGCCACAACAGTGAGAGGCCCACGTACCACAAAAAAAAAAAAAAAAAAAAAAAAAAAAAAAGACATGTAGAATGCTGTTCACAGCAACTTGATTCACAGTAGCCTCAAATTTGAAATAACACAAATACCCATCAGCAGGGGAGTGGATTAAAAATGTCTATGGCACATTTATACAATGAAATAAATACTATTCTCAAATTTTAAAAAAAGGAATACTGATATAGGCAACAATAAGAATGAATCCCCCAAATATTATGTTGAGCAAAAAAAGCCAGACATATGAAAGTATGCATTACATGATTCCATTTATTTATTTATTTATTTATTTATTTATTTATTTTTGCGGTACGCGGGCCTCTCACTGTTGTGGCCTCTCCCGTTGCAGAGCACAGGCTCCGGACGCACAGGCTCAGCGGCCATGGCTCACAGGCCCAGCCACTCCACGGCATGTGGGATCTTCCCGGACCGGGGCACGAACCCGTGTCCCCTGAATCGGCAGGCGGACTCTCAACCATTGTGCCACCAGGGAAGCCCACATGATTCCATTTATATGAAGTTCAAGAACAAAGGTAATCCATGGCAGCAAAAGTCAGAAGAGTGGTTACCTCAAGGGGGAGCTTTCTGGGGTGACGGATATGTTCTACATCTTGATCTGAATGGTGGTTACACAGGTACATATATTTGTAAAATTTAATTGAGCAATACACGTCAGGTTTGTGCACTTCAGTATCTATAAATTATACCTGCAAAAAAATTGCAGTAATTGGTACAACATTTCTAGAGTGCTGTCTGGCAATGTATGTCAAAAGTATCCCAAAACCACTGACTCAGAAATCACACTTCTAGGAATTTATCCAAAGAAAATAATTAAACAAATGCACAAAGATACTTGTATGAGGATATCTATCAACTTAATAATTATAATAGCATAACTGAAAATAATATAAGCATTTAATGGTATGGAAAATTACACAAAAGTTTAATAACATGTATACATGGGAGAGACCCAGGAAAACTCAGTAACTCACCCAAAAGGCTGAAACCCTCACCTTAAATACCATCTTCAGCTAAAGACAAAAGAGGAAATTGGGAGTTATTGTTTGGAAGTTCAAAGGGGAGGAAGGCAATTAACATAGAGGTGGAAAAGCAGGGCTTCCCTGGTGGCGCAGTGGTTGAGAGTCCGCCTGCCGATGCAGGGGACACGGGTTCGTGCCCCGGTCCGGGAAGATCCCACATGCCGCAGAGCGGCTGGGCCCGTGAGCCATGGCTGCCGAGCCTGCGCGTCCCGAGCCTGTGCTCCGCAACGCGAGAGGCCACAACAGTGAGAGGCCTGCGTACCACAAAAAAAAAAAAAAAAAAAAAAAAAAAAAGTAAGAGATGGAAAAGCAAATGTTTGCAGGGGCCATGCAGAGACTATGGGACACAGGAGTTTTAACAAACAGACTTTGCTAGGTTCTTCCCTGTCTACACATCTAGTTCACACGATAGTTATCTATGGTGATGGCACCCTTCTGGAACAGCTCTTCTATCTACACTCTTTAGCAGCTAGGGGGAAGGTCAAAGTTTCTTCCTGAGTCTTTTGAGTCTTGAATTTTTTCAGCTCAAAACAATCAGTATGCCAAAGAGACATTTTGGGGTGGCAAATTTTGTTCCCCTACAAAATACTAGGCAGACATTAAAAACGAAGATGTAGGTCTACAATTACTGTCTACAAAATACTAGGCAGACATTAAAAAAGATGTAGGTCTACAATTACTGTCTAGCGAGGATAACCACAAAATATTATTCAGTGAAAAAAAGCAGATTACAGAGTAATATTTTGGTATGAACTTACTTTGGTAACACACACACACATATATATGTATATATGTATGTATATATTTGCCCAGGAAAACATAGTATACACAAGAAAGTGTATACAAGAAACTCCAAATATACACAACAAAGTAACACAGTGGTTCTTTCTGGATGGGATTTCAAATAATTTGTTGTTTTGTTTTTGTCTCTTGCTTTTTCATTTTTTTTCTTCTTTTATTTTACTATGGCTATTTGTCAGTTGTGAAATGTAAATAAACACATAGATACATGATAGCTGGATACATACAAATGTGTGTGTGCAGACATCCATTCGGTAGAAATGAGTCAATGAGACCTAAGGCCATATATGATAAAAGAAGGCTGCATTCTCTTTAAATAAAAAGTTGCCCTTCATAAGGAAAAGAGACTACAGGTCCACCCTCTGTAAGACAAAATAAGTCCTGCTTGCCTGACAAAAACAGGAACAATCCCTGAAAGACACCATTTTAAAAGACTTGCTATTCTGGAAAGGCTCAAATAGGAGACTGTCTCTATTTGGGCCACCTTAGGTACCATGTTTAAGTACCCCATGACCTGCTAGAATCCAAAAAGGAGAGTATCCACTTAGACCCCTAAATTTTACTCAGATAATCAGTCAGGATCTCCCCAATTCAAGAATACGGTTTTTATATACATACTAAAGAATTTTTTTAAATTGATATAGTTGATTTAACAGTATTATGTTAGTTTCAGGTGTACAGCAAAGTGATTCAGTTATATACTTATATATATATTCTTTTTTTATACTTTTTCATAGGTTGTTACTAGATACTGAATATAGCTCCTGTGCTATACAGTAAATCTTTATTGTTTATCTATTTTATATATGGTAATATGTACCTGTTAATCCCAGACTCCTTATTTATCCCTCCCCCGCTCCCTTCCCTTTCAGTAACCATGTTTGTTTTCAATATCTGTAAGTTTGTTTCTGTTTTGTAAATAAACTCATTTGTACTATTTTTTTATATTCCTCATATAAGGGATATCATATAATATTTGTCTTTCTCTGTCTGACTTCACTTAGTATGATAATCTCTAGGTCCATCCATGTTTCTGCAAGTGACATTATTTCATTCTTTCTTTTATGGCTGAGTAATATTCCATTATATATATATACATATATGTATATATATATATACATACATATATACCATATCTTCTTTATCCATTTGTCAATGGACACTTAGGTTGTTTCCATGTTTGGCTATTGTGAATAGTGCTGCTATGAACACTGGGGTGCATGTATCTTTTTGAATTAGAGTTTTCATCTTTTCCAGATATATGCCCTGGAGTGGGATTGGTGGCTCATGTGGTAACTCTATTTTTAGTTTTTTAAGGAACCTCCATACTGTTCTCCATAGTGGCTGCACCAACTTACATTCCCACCAAGTGTAGGACGGTTCCCTTTTCTTCACACCCCCTATAGCATTTATTATTTGTAGACTATTTAATCATGGCCATTCTGATCAGTGTGAGGTGATACCTCATTGTACTTTTGATTTGCATTTCTCTAATAATTAACGATGTGGCGCATCTTTTCATATGCCTGTTGGCCATCTGCATGTCTTCTTTGGAGAAATGTCTATTTAGGTATTCTGCCCATTTTTTGATTGGGTTTGTTTGTTTTTATTTTGATATTGAGCTGTATGAGCTGTTTGTATATTTTAGAAATTAAGCCTTTGTCAGTCGCATCGCTTGCAAGTATTTTCTCCCAGTGTGTAGGTTGTCTTTTCATTTTGTTTACAGTTTGCTTTGCTGTGCAAAAACTTCTAAGTTTGATTAAGTCCCATTGGTTTATTTCTGCTTTCATTTCTTTTGCCTTTGGAGATTAATCTAAGAAAATATTGCTACAATTTATGTCAGAGAATGTTTTGCCTATGTTCTCTTCTAGGAGTTTTATGGTGTCAGGTCTTATATCTAAGTCTTCTAGGAGTTTTACGGTGTCAGGTCTTATATTTAAGTCTTTAAGCCATTTTGAGTTTACTTGTGTATGGTATGAGGGTGTGTTCTAATTTCATTGATTTACATGTGGCTGTCCAGCCTTCCCAACACCACTTGCTGAAGAGACTGTCTTTTTTTCATTGTAAATTCTTGCCTCATTTGTTAAAGATTAACTGACAGTAGGTGTGTGGATTTACTTCTGGGCTCTCTATTCTGTTCTATTGATCCATATGTCTATTTGTGTGCTAATACCTATTGTTTTGGTGGTAAGTTAGGCTGTTTATTTGGGATCTTTCCTGTTTTTTGAGGAAGGCCTGCATTGCTATGAACTTCCCTCTTAGAACTGCTTTTGCTGCATCCCATAGATTTTGTACGGTTGTGCTTTCATTGTCATTATGTCTTGAGAATTTTTAAATTTCCTCTTTGATTTCATCACTGACCCACTGGTTTTTAGTAGCATGTTGTTTAGTCTTCATGAAATCATTTTTTCTCATTTCTCTTTCTGTGGTTGATTTCTAGTTTCATGCCGTGTGGTCAGAAAAGATGCTTGAAAATGATTTCTATCCTCTTAGAATTTTTGAGGCTTGTTTTGTATCCTTGTATGTGGTCTATCCTAGAGAATATTCTGTGTGCACTTGAAAAAAACGTGTATTCTGGGTTTGGGGGTTTTTTTGGATGTAGTGTCCTGTAGATATTAATTGTCTAACTGTTAAATTGTGTCATTTAGGATCTCTGTTGCCTTACTGATTTTCTGCCTAAAAGATCTGTCCATTGATGTCACTGGGGTGTTAAACTCTTCTACTATTACTGTATCCCCACCAATTTCTCCCTTTATGCCTGTTAGTATTTATGTATTTAGGTGTTCCTATATTGGGTGCATATATTAACAAGTTGATATCTTCTTCTTGTATTGATCCTTTTATCATTATACAGTATCCTTCTTTATCTTTCTTTATGGCTTTTGTTTTGAAGTCTAGTATTTGTTTTATGTATTTAGGTGTTCCTATATTGGGTGCATATATTAACAAGTTGATATCTTCTTCTTGTATTGATCCTTTTATCATTATACAGTATCCTTCTTTATCTTTCTTTATGGCTTTTGTTTTGAAGTCTATTTTGTCTGATATGAGTACTGCTACCCCCACTTTCTTGTCATTTCCATTTGCATGAAATATCTTTTTCCATCCCCTCACTTTCAATCTATACGTGTCTTTTACCCTAAAGTGGGTCTCCTTTAGGCAGCATATTGTAGGTTCTTGTTTTATTATCCAATCTCCCAGTCTATGTCTTTTGATTACAGCATTTAGTCCAATGACATTAAAGTAATTATCAACAATTATGTACTTATTGCCTTTTGAAATCTGTTTTCCAGTTGATTTTGTATTTCTTCTTTGTTCCTTTCTTCTTCCTTTTGTGGTTTGATGGTTTTCTTTTGTATTATGCTTGAGTTCCTTTCTTTCTGGTTTTATGAATCTACTGTTTTTGATTTGTGGTTACCCTGATTTTCAAGTATGTTAACCCATAACTATATCTACTTCCTTTAGACTGGTAGTCATATAAGCTCAAACACATTCTAAAAGATCTACAATTTCTTAGTCCTCTTCACCACATTTTGTGATTTTTCTTTTCAATTGCTGGTATATTACTCCTTTATTAGAAATTGTAAATGAGAAATTATTTCAACACCTGAAGACCAAGATACAACAGAAGACTCCTTAGGCTCAAGATTTTGAGACATCCTAGAAAGAGTTTTCTGTAAAGTATATCCTTTCTGTGGCATGGCAACATCATTCTTCTTTAAGAAGGTTACTGGACAGACATCGTTTCTGGCATCACCTATATAAACAATTCATGTATAATTCACTCCTCGTTGTAACTGTTTACCTACAAATTCTACCAAAACTACATTTTTGCAATGACTTTGGGGGCACCTAGTGCAAGAATGAGCATGATAATTTTCCACAGTGAGATGACCATTGCTATAAAAAGCTGCTGGATTTGTAAAGACTTTATCAAACACGTCATGAAAATTTGTAGCTTCTAAAACCCAATCTATGAAGACTGAATTTGAATCTGAAATAATGATCCAGTCAAATTTATCATTTATCCTTGTACTTTCTTATAAAGTTTAAAAGTTCCACCACCCCTGGAGTAAAAGGCATTGATATCATTGCTCTTTTCATTTCATCTTCTCTTACACCTTCATCTCCCAAATACTTAAAGACTCTGCCCATAAATTCTGTCCACAATCCTTTTTCATAAGAATCTTGTAGTTCAATAGGAAGCTCTTTCTCTGGAGCACACTGTACAATCCAGATGTCACTATTATCATCTATGATTATATTGTCAAAGTCAAAAACCAACAAAATTTTCATGGCTCCAGAAACAGATTTGGGTTACCCCAATTTAGTATTTCCAAGACAATTAATCTTACTTCAGCATGGAGCTACAGTTAAACAGTCATGACAATCTTCAGTTTTAAACACCAGCCAGTTTCTAACCAACATTACTCCTACTCTATACACAGGGGAAAAAGTCTTCTGGTTCCAAGCAAAGGAATGGAGACTTCTTAACTCCAGCATTATTACAATAGATCATCTGATAGAAAACCTGCCGGGTACATCCCGAAACCAGAGACAGGGACCTGGTTGGTTGTCGTTCCCAGGGAGGTGCACGTTGGATGCCGATGGGAGCACCGGGCCGGACCCGGCTGGGTCCCCAGGGCTCGTCACTGACCCAGGCCAGAGATCCACAGCCGTTCTGGCCTCGGTGCCGCTCCCAAGGACTCTGTCCTCCGGCCTCCTCCGGATGCCTGCGGGTGAGGGCCGCCCCACTCACACGCTGGGCCACATTTTGTGATTTTGATGTCCTATTTTACTTTTTTTTTTTTTTTTTGCGGTACGTGGGCCTCTCACCATTGTGGCCTCTCCCGTTGTGGAGCACAGACTCTGGACGCGCAGGCTCAGCGGCCATGGCTCACAGGCCCAGCCGCTCCGCGGCACGTGGGATCCTCCTGGACCGGGGCACGAACCTGTGTCCCCTGCATCAGCAGGCGGACTCTCAACCACTGCGCCACCAGGGAAACCCCTATTTTACATCTTCATGTTTATCCTTTCGCTGTTCATTGTAGTTATAATCACTTTCACAGAATTTTTTTGATTATTTTTTAATCTGTGTACTGACTTAAGTGATCTTCGATCCTTTTATATATTTGCCTTTCCTATTGTAACTTTCCCTTTCCTATAGATTCTTGCTTCTTTTCTATTTAGAGACGATCTTTCAATATTTCTTTTAGGGTAGGTCTAGCATTGTTGTATTCTTTTAGTTTTTACTTGTCTGAGACATTCTTTATCTCTCCTTCTATTCTAAATGATAATCTTGCTGGGTAGAGTATTCTAGGTTGCAGGTTTTTCCCTTTCAGAACTTTGAATATATCTTGTCACTCCCTTCCGGCCTGCGAAGTTTCTGTAAAGAAATCAACTGATAGCCTAAAGGAGATACCCTTGTAACTGACTCATTGTTTTTCTCTTGCTGCCTTTAGAATCCTCTTTTTTTTTTTTTTTTTTTAGAATCCTCTCTTTATCTTTAACTTTTGCCATTTTAATTATGATATGTCTTGGAGTAGGTCTGTTTAGGTTCATTTGTTTGGGACCCTCTATGCTTCCTATACCTGAATATCTGTTTCCTTCTTTAGGTTTGGGAAGTTTTCAGCCATAATTTCTTCAAATACATTTTTGATCCCCATTTCTCTTTCTTCTCCTTCTGGAATTCCATTATGTGTAGATTGGCATACTTTATACTATCCCATAGATCTTGTATGTTGCTTTCTTTTTTTTTTTTCATTTGTCTTTCTGTCTGTGGTTCTGATTGGGTGATTTCCATTATTCTATCTTCCAGATCATTTATTTGTTCTTCTGCATTATTCAGTTTGATATTTATGGTCTTTAGCTTGATCTTCATCTCAGGAGTTGAGTTGTTGAATTTTGACTGGCTTCTCTTTATAGTTTCTAGTTCCTTGTTACAGTAATCTGCATTTCTATCAACAGTCTTTCTTGATTCCTTCAGCATTTTTATTACCTCCTTTTTAAACTTGGGGTCTTGTAGACTGGAGAGGTCTGCTTCATTGTTTGTTCTTCACAGGACTTCTCTTGTTCTTTTAATTATTCTGCTTTTTTCATTTTACTTATATTTCTTTGACTCTATGAATTTAGGAGAAACAGTTATATACTGTGGTCTTAAAGGGCTGTTTCTATATGGCAGTGTCCCTGTGTAGCCTGCATGAGTCCAATATTTTTGGTGCGAGGACTGTTTTTGGCATGGATGCCTGCCACATCTTTCCCCAGGGTGTGCTGGTTGTTATCCCCTTGATAGGGGGTGTGATTGGTGTTGTGGTGACCACAGCCTGCACTGGATGTTGGGCGGGGCCTCCTCTTTGCTCCGTGGTTGTCACAGCCCTGTCGGGGCAGAGTCTGCTCCCCAATTGTTGGAGTAGAAGCCACCAGATCTGGTTCTTAGCTGTGGTATGAGGTAGCCGGGACTGGAGCTCTCCCGCTCGGAAAGAAGTAACTGCATGTTCTTCCCCAGGAGCTGTCCACTGGGACATGTGACTCTGTGATGTTGTCTGCCACCTGGTATGCACGCCTACAAAGTTTGCTGCTGCTTGTTCCTGGACCCGCCTCTGCTATGGGAGCACCAATAATCAGCTCAGGCATTTCTAAGGCAAGCATGCACACTCATAAAGCTACAGACACGAAGACCTGCCACACCTATGCCCCCACACCCACTGTGGGAGCACCGGTAATCAGCTCAGATTTCAGCCCACCTCTACATGTGCATCCAAAAAGTTCGCAAGACATGCGGCAGCCAGATCCACACCCCACTGTGAGCACACTGATGATGCGGCTATGGTGGACCCACACCCCTCCCTTCTCATGTTGACAATGGGGATCCTATGGAGGAGCCACACTCAGTCCTGCATGCGCTCCCAGTTACAGCCTGGGTCACAATCCAGGCCCTTCGGACAGACTGTCTCCATCCAGCCAAACTGAGTCCTCTCCCTAGGCCTGTCCACTGAAGCCCAAATTTCAGCACTTAGCTGCTGCACACACCAGCAGGCACACATCTCAGGCTGGGAAGTGTGGCAACATGGCCAGGGCCAGATGTGCTGGTCTCACGGAGATCTTTCTTGCAACTTTGGTTATATGAGATCTTCTGCAAGCTTTCAGTATGTATTCTGTGAGAATTGTTCCATATGTAGATGTATTTTTGATATATTTGTGGGAGGAGGTGAGCTCCATATCCCTCTACTCCACCATCTTGACCTCTCCCTCAAGAATTTTTTTTAACATCAGATTTTAGAAAACAAGAAAAAGTTGGAGAGAGGGAATATAGAGATAGACACAGACAGGGATAGAGACAGAGAGGAGACAGAGCTAGAGACGTCCATTTCTAGTCACTGCCAGTGAGAAGTAGTCTCATTTCTCACATTTTCATGTGATCATGCTTTGTACTGATTTATTTCTTTTTCTTTCTCTTTGAGTTTAGGTTGATTCTCAATGGTTGGATATAGAGTCACTAAGATTCTGTCTACATTTTTCTCAGTGTGTAATTATTACAACTTGAGGACTTGGAATCTGTCCAAGATTCCAACCCATTTAAGCAGCCTTGCCCCATCTACATACCCCACGCGATACACCAATCTCTTCTACTCTCTTTTCAGACCTACATGTCCTGATCCAAAGCACAGATTATATTTTCTAAATAATTATTTTCCATTTTGGAAAAAAGAAACCCTGAAACTTACAGAAGAATTGCAAATACAAAGAACCTTTTCTTTGAATGATTTTAGAGTAAGTTGCTGACCTGATGCTCTTTCACCCCAGAAAACTTTTATCCATGTTTCCTACCAACACATTCTCTCACATAACCATAATCAGGACATTAACATTGATACATTACTACTATCTAATCCTCAGAACCCCCTTCAAGTGCGCAGGCTCAGCGGCCATGGCTCACAGGCCCAGCCGCTCCGCGGCACGTGGGATCCTCCTGGACCGGGGCACGAACCTGTGTCCCCTGCATCAGCAGGCGGACTCTCAACCACTGCGCCACCAGGGAAACCCCTATTTTACATCTTCATGTTTATCCTTTCGCTGTTCATTGTAGTTATAATCACTTTCACAGAATTTTTTTGATTATTTTTTAATCTGTGTACTGACTTAAGTGATCTTCGATCCTTTTATATATTTGCCTTTCCTATTGTAACTTTCCCTTTCCTATAGATTCTTGCTTCTTTTCTATTTAGAGACGATCTTTCAATATTTCTTTTAGGGTAGGTCTAGCATTGTTGTATTCTTTTAGTTTTTACTTGTCTGAGACATTCTTTATCTCTCCTTCTATTCTAAATGATAATCTTGCTGGGTAGAGTATTCTAGGTTGCAGGTTTTTCCCTTTCAGAACTTTGAATATATCTTGTCACTCCCTTCCGGCCTGCGAAGTTTCTGTAAAGAAATCAACTGATAGCCTAAAGGAGATACCCTTGTAACTGACTCATTGTTTTTCTCTTGCTGCCTTTAGAATCCTCTTTTTTTTTTTTTTTTTTTAGAATCCTCTCTTTATCTTTAACTTTTGCCATTTTAATTATGATATGTCTTGGAGTAGGTCTGTTTAGGTTCATTTGTTTGGGACCCTCTATGCTTCCTATACCTGAATATCTGTTTCCTTCTTTAGGTTTGGGAAGTTTTCAGCCATAATTTCTTCAAATACATTTTTGATCCCCATTTCTCTTTCTTCTCCTTCTGGAATTCCATTATGTGTAGATTGGCATACTTTATACTATCCCATAGATCTTGTATGTTGCTTTCTTTTTTTTTTTTCATTTGTCTTTCTGTCTGTGGTTCTGATTGGGTGATTTCCATTATTCTATCTTCCAGATCATTTATTTGTTCTTCTGCATTATTCAGTTTGATATTTATGGTCTTTAGCTTGATCTTCATCTCAGGAGTTGAGTTGTTGAATTTTGACTGGCTTCTCTTTATAGTTTCTAGTTCCTTGTTACAGTAATCTGCATTTCTATCAACAGTCTTTCTTGATTCCTTCAGCATTTTTATTACCTCCTTTTTAAACTTGGGGTCTTGTAGACTGGAGAGGTCTGCTTCATTGTTTGTTCTTCACAGGACTTCTCTTGTTCTTTTAATTATTCTGCTTTTTTCATTTTACTTATATTTCTTTGACTCTATGAATTTAGGAGAAACAGTTATATACTGTGGTCTTAAAGGGCTGTTTCTATATGGCAGTGTCCCTGTGTAGCCTGCATGAGTCCAATATTTTTGGTGCGAGGACTGTTTTTGGCATGGATGCCTGCCACATCTTTCCCCAGGGTGTGCTGGTTGTTATCCCCTTGATAGGGGGTGTGATTGGTGTTGTGGTGACCACAGCCTGCACTGGATGTTGGGCGGGGCCTCCTCTTTGCTCCGTGGTTGTCACAGCCCTGTCGGGGCAGAGTCTGCTCCCCAATTGTTGGAGTAGAAGCCACCAGATCTGGTTCTTAGCTGTGGTATGAGGTAGCCGGGACTGGAGCTCTCCCGCTCGGAAAGAAGTAACTGCATGTTCTTCCCCAGGAGCTGTCCACTGGGACATGTGACTCTGTGATGTTGTCTGCCACCTGGTATGCACGCCTACAAAGTTTGCTGCTGCTTGTTCCTGGACCCGCCTCTGCTATGGGAGCACCAATAATCAGCTCAGGCATTTCTAAGGCAAGCATGCACACTCATAAAGCTACAGACACGAAGACCTGCCACACCTATGCCCCCACACCCACTGTGGGAGCACCGGTAATCAGCTCAGATTTCAGCCCACCTCTGCATGTGCATCCACAAAGTTCGCAAGACCTGCGGCAGCCAGATCCACACCCCACTGTGAGCACACTGATGATGCGGCTATGGTGGACCCACACCCCTCCCTTCTCATGTTGACAATGGGGATCCTATGGAGGAGCCACACTCAGTCCTGCATGCGCTCCCAGTTACAGCCTGGGTCACAATCCAGGCCCTTCGGACAGACTGTCTCCATCCAGCCAAACTGAGTCCTCTCCCTAGGCCTGTCCACTGAAGCCCAAATTTCAGCACTTAGCTGCTGCACACACCAGCAGGCACACATCTCAGGCTGGGAAGTGTGGCAACATGGCCAGGGCCAGATGTGCTGGTCTCACGGAGATCTTTCTTGCAACTTTGGTTATATGAGATCTTCTGCAAGCTTTCAGTATGTATTCTGTGAGAATTGTTCCATATGTAGATGTATTTTTGATATATTTGTGGGAGGAGGTGAGCTCCATATCCCTCTACTCCACCATCTTGACCTCTCCCTCAAGAATTTTTTTTAACATCAGATTTTAGAAAACAAGAAAAAGTTGGAGAGAGGGAATATAGAGATAGACACAGACAGGGATAGAGACAGAGAGGAGACAGAGCTAGAGACGTCCATTTCTAGTCACTGCCAGTGAGAAGTAGTCTCATTTCTCACATTTTCATGTGATCATGCTTTGTACTGATTTATTTCTTTTTCTTTCTCTTTGAGTTTAGGTTGATTCTCAATGGTTGGATATAGAGTCACTAAGATTCTGTCTACATTTTTCTCAGTGTGTAATTATTACAACTTGAGGACTTGGAATCTGTCCAAGATTCCAACCCATTTAAGCAGCCTTGCCCCATCTACATACCCCACGCGATACACCAATCTCTTCTACTCTCTTTTCAGACCTACATGTCCTGATCCAAAGCACAGATTATATTTTCTAAATAATTATTTTCCATTTTGGAAAAAAGAAACCCTGAAACTTACAGAAGAATTGCAAATACAAAGAACCTTTTCTTTGAATGATTTTAGAGTAAGTTGCTGACCTGATGCTCTTTCACCCCAGAAAACTTTTATCCATGTTTCCTACCAACACATTCTCTCACATAACCATAATCAGGACATTAACATTGATACATTACTACTATCTAATCCTCAGAACCCCCTTCAAGTTCCACCAATTGTCCCAATAATGTCCTTTAGATCAGAAAGATACAGTTCAGAGTCATACATGGCATTTAGTTTTCATGTCTCACCTATCTCCTTCAGTCTGGAAAAGCTATTCAGTCTTTCTTTCACACTTATGACCTCAACATTTGTGATGATCACAGGCCAGTTATTTAGCAAATGTCCCTCCATTTGGTTTTTTCTGTTGTTTTTCATGAAGCAGGTTATGCATCTTTGACAGGAATATTGCAGAAGTAATGCTGTGTTCTTCTCATTGCATCTTATCAGGTAGAACACAATTTTGATTTGTCTCATTAATGATGTTTACTTTGATTACTTGATTGAGTTGGTATCTGCTAGGATTCTCCACTGAAGTTACTCTTTCTCCCTTTGTAATTAATAAATTGCTAAATACACTGATATTGAAAAGCAGTCAAAGGAAGAAACTAAAGGAAAGAGATTAATCAGTAATAAGTAGGTGAATTAGAAGAAAACAGTACCCTGAAATCCAATGAAAAAGATATTTTGAAACTAAGAATACAATCAATCATGTGAAATGTTACAAAATAAAAGATCTAAAGAATAGCTACTGTGTTTTGCAACTATAAGGTCAGTAGTAACAATGGCCAGCCAGTTTCAGTAGAGTGGATGTAGCAGCTTGAGGAGTGAGAGGGAGCAGATCAAGAGGACATGGGGTAGGGTGACCTTAGTCTCTAGCCCAAGTCAAGAGGAAAGATGAGGAAGGATGGAGTTAGAACAAAGAAACTATGGGAGTTTATACTTGATGGCTTCTATTTTCTCCATGAAGATATGTCAACTGTTGATGGAAATGGGGCAGGAATGAGGTAGAGGTTTGCGAAAGATAATCAAGGTGTCAACAGCCAGCCATGGAGGCTGATAGAGGGAGCTTCCTAGGAAACTAGGCTGCACGTTTGCTCTAAAGAGAACTTTTATTTTTGGTCATTTGTCTTAGGTCTCCAAGCCCTCTAAGCAAGTTTCCCAATTGGAATTTTATTGCCTATTGCTGAATTCTCAGCATTCTATATCTTGAACCTCAGATGAAAAGATGGAGGAAAGAGGGCTTCCCTGGTGGTGCAGTGGTTGGGAGTCTGCCTGCCGATGCAGGGGACACGGGTTCGTGCCCCGGTCCGGGAGGATCCCACATGCCACGGAGCGGCTGGGCCCGTGAGCCATGGCCGCTGGGCCTGCGCGTCTGGAGCCTGTGCTCCACAATGGGAGAGGCCACAATAGCGAGAGGCCCGTGCATCGAAAAAAAAAAAGATGGAGGAAAGAAATGAATTACAACCACAGCCACTGGGAAGATGGTGAGGAGAGAATCATGTAAGAGGTTATTTACTTTAAATTGGCCCTCTAGTATTAAACCAACTTCTAGCTTTAGGAAGCATCATGTTAGCTACATCTCCACCGATCACAGATGCTTCAGGGCCTTACTGACTTCTCTGGTTATTTTTGCCCCTTTGTCACTGTCCAGACTCACCTCAGGCCAGAGCTGACCTCAGACCGATAGCTGAACCAGGAGTTTGCACTCTCTTCAAGTTCCCATGTGCTGTACATCTCTGGGCGCTGATTTCTCAGCTGTTGATCTTACCCCCGTTGTTCTGTGCAAGAAGGAATAGCTTCCAGGCATTGTGCCCCTGGAGACTCTATAGTGTTTTCTGTATTCAACTTTAAATATCTCTTTTTTTTGGTTGAATCATAATCTGATGTCCACACGTAATGAAAAGCTATAAACTATTGGTAGCCAGAGAAAATCCTCACAAACTTTAAATCCACTAACATTTCTTCCTCCCACCCTACTTCCATATTTACATACAATATACATAACTGCATACATACATACATACATACATTCATATGAGTGCGTATGCATTTTGCATCATTTCTCCCAGAACTGCTAATGGATTTGTGCTGTTTCTGTCATACTGAACAATCTGATTACCAACCTTGTATATTTGTAAGCAGTTAACTAACCAGGAATTAGAGCAGGATTAACTAGTGTAATTAATAATTAATATATTATATAGTCTTAAACTAGCTACTCCTGTGCTCTAAATACCTGAGTTCTTGGCCATAGTGTATGAGCACATTCAGCCCTATTAAGGCCAAATTCCCTTGTGGTCTTTAAGTGGTGTCTGAAAATGCTTATTAAACCTTGTTCTTATAGAAATATTTCTATATCCAGTGTCATGATGGGAACTTCTTGGTACATATTTGTATACATTGGACACCTTTGGCCACCCACAGATTCTGGGACATGGCTATCACTCCCAGCAACACTGGACACTGTGTGAGCCAAAGATTCTTTATTTGTGGCAGAAACTAAAAACCTCTATAGGACAACAACAGGCCAGAAAATGAGCTTTGGAACATAGCAATTTATATATATATCACCAGAGCAGGCCACAGACATAATCTATGAGAACCTTCAGATCTCCAGCCTTTAATAAGACAAGCAACAAGGCAAGTTTTACATGAGAAATATTCAGTTTTAAAATGTTGATAGGAGACGCTATTCTGAATAGTGAGCACCCCACAGAAATACTATGTGCAGAGGTACCCACAGTTTGCCAGCCAGCAGGGCTCTGTCTGAAAGTTTTCTCTTAGCTGTGTAGCACTCTGGGAATTAAAGTCCACTGGTCATAAAACTTGCTCCTGTCACAAGCAACCACAACTGTCACTAATTAGTTATGGTTTGTAGCTTCCAGACACAAGTATCCAAATACACAATCAGCCCAGTTTCCCCATCTGGTTCTGGAAAATGCAATACTACGACCTTCTATGGTGATAAGAGAAGGCAATTGCACACACACACACACACACACACACACACACACACTTCCTCTGAAGGAGGAAGACACATTTTTCCACATCAGTAAAATCTACTGAAGACTTTACTCCAGTTTTATGACAATCAAACCCTAAGAAAATATTAGCTAAAGCAGAAATTTCAGAAGAATAGAGAAAAGCTACTATTCTCATTATAAACACCAGTACATTCTAGCTTTGGCCATCTCAGTGAGTCTAGATCATGATGTCATATATAGGAGTCATTTAGAGAAATTTAAAGAAAGAGAGAATAATCTGCTCCCAATATGTATTTCTTAACCACACTTATCTCCTCCAAGACCACACCCCTCCACTTCTCATATACCCCATTTCACCTTCTTACATTCACTGCCCTACACAGAGCTATCACTGGGAGCTAGTATATTGGTGTGATTCCCCAGGTCCTGCATTTTGGAGGGATTCATAGCTGCAGCAGAAAGAGATAGAGATGAAGAACTAGTGTCTGGTGGCTAAGAGCTCAGCATGCAAAAATAACCCCTCTATGTCCTTCAACCTTAAGAAGACTTATTCCTGGACCCTCTGGCACCTACTAAATGCTTTCCTTGATCCTCTTATATTTGTTGATCAAGAATGACCTTTGGGGCTTCCCTGGTGGCACAGTGGTTGAGAGTCTGCCTGCCGATGCAGGGGACATGGGTTCGTGCCCCGGTCCAGGAAGATCCCACATGCCGCGGAGCAACTAAGCCCATGAGCCATGCCACTGAGCCTGCAGGTCCGGAGCCTGTGCTCTGCAACGGGAGAGGCCACAACAGTGAGAAGCCCGCGTACCAAAAAAAAAAAAAAAAAGAAAAGAATGATCTTTGTGGGACTTCCTTGGGTGGCGCAGTGGTTAAGAATCCTCCTGCCAATGCAGGGGACATGGGTTCGATCCCTGGTCCGGGAAGATCCCACATGATGCAGAGCAACTAAGCCCATGTGCCGCAACTACTGAGCCTGCACTACCCGCGTGCCACAACTACTGAAGCCCACACACCTATAGCCCATGCTCCCCAACAAGAGAAACCACCGCAATGAGAAGCCCATGCACCACAACGAAGAGTAGCCCCCACTCACCGTAACTAAAGAAAGCCCGTGCACAGCAACAAAGACCCAACGCGGCCAAAAATAAATAAATAAATTTTAAAAAGAAAGAAAGAAAGGAGTGAGGGAGGGAGGGAGGGAGGGAAGGAAGGAAGGAAGGAAGAAAGAAAGAATTTTAACCAAATTTCACCTGCATAAAAATATGAGGTTAATGGGAACAAATTTTGCTTTGTCCCAGGCTCCACACCTGCTAAACATGAACATCCTTCTCTTCCCTGTTTCCTTCCAACCTCCCCTTTGTAGCACTGACAGCTGGGCTCTCTCAGATGTGCCTCCAACACAGTACCTTCTTCCACATTTTTGTTCTATTCAGGCTCTCAAAAGATTGGATGAAACCACTCACACTGGGAAGGGCAACCTACTTTACTGAGTCCACCAAGTCAAATGCTAATCTCATCTGGAACACCCTCACAGACATACCTAGAAATAATGTTCCATCAGATCTCTGAGCATCCCCTGATCCAGTCAAGTCAACACAAAAAATTAGCTATCACATCATACAATGAAATACTACTCAGCAACAAAATAAGCTATTGATACACTCAAAAACATGAATGGGGCTTCACTGGTGGCGCAGTGGTTGAGAGTCCGCCTGCCGATGCAGGGAACGCGGGTTTGTGCCCCGGTCCGGGAAGATCCCACATGCCGCAGAGCGGCTGGGCCCGTGAGCCATGGCAGCTGAGCCTGTGCGTCTGGAGCCTGTGCTCCGCAATGGGAGAGGCCACAGCAGTGAGAAGCCAGCGTACCGCAAAAAAAAAAAAAAAAAAAACCATGAATGGATCAAAATTATTTTGCTGAATGAAAGAAGCCAGACAAAAAGAGTATGTATTGTATAATTCTATTTATATAGAACTGTAGAAAATGCAAAGTATTCTATAGTGACAGAGAGCACAGCAATAGTTGCTGAGAGATGGTGGGGATGGGGGAGTGAGAGAGATGAATAAGTTCTAGGAATATAATGTGACTATAGGTAGCAATAATGTATTGTATATTTGAAGTCGCTAAAATTTTTTAAGTTCTCACCAAAACAAATATTATATTACTCAAGTGATGGATATGTTAACTAACCTCATTGTGGTAATTATTTCACAATATATGTATATATATATATCAAAGCATCACATTGTATATCTTAAACTTACACAGCGTTATATGTCAATTATATCTCCATAAAGCTGGGAAAAAAAAGTATTGAGAGAAAATAACTGTCAATTTAGAAGATTTCTATCCAGCTAAATCATTATTAAAAATGAAGATCAAGGAAATTCCCTGGCAGTCCAGTGGTTCAGACTTGGTGCTTCCACTGCAGGGGGCACGGATGCAATCCCTGGTCGGGGAACTAAGATCCCGCATGCTGTGCAGCGTGGTCAAAAAAAAATGAAGATCACATAAAATGTTTTAGACTAAGATTAAGGAAAAGATTTTGGTGAAAGAACGACTAAAGTGTGTCCTTCAATAGAAGGAAATCAAACTCGAGGGAAATGAATGTGTTGCGAGAAACAATGGTGAGCAAAGAAACTGGCAAATGTATCAGTAATTCTAAATAAGCGTTGATTGAAATAGAGTAAAAATTCAAAACAATGACTAATATTGGACTGTTTACAAATGATAGAATTAAAATACTAGGTAACAATAACATGGAAACTAGGAAGGCAAAGGCCATTAGCACACTATTCTAAATTCCATATACTATTCAGGAGGATCACAAGATGTTGATTAATTTTAGACTTTGTTAAGTTAAGCATATTAAAATTTAAAGACAACTACCAAAGGAATAAGCAGGCAGAAGCAAAGTCAGTTTTGCACAGAAGCAAGACAAAGAAAGCGTTTGCTAAAAAGGTTAAATAGTTATTACCTGTATTTCACACAGCATACCTATATGCTCTTAATATAATGTTATATCTATTATTGAGCTTCATAACTACAAGGATTCTCTCCAGAAACAGAACCACTAGAACATGTAACGGATTCCACAGTCTTAAGACTAAATCCATTAGAGGCAATGAGGCAGTGTAAGTGCAAAATTAGGAGCTGGACCTCCTGAGTATAAATTCCAGCTCTGTCATTGATTAAGTGAATGATCTTGAGCCAGTTAGTTAATCTCTGATTGTCTCAGTTGCCTTACCTATAATGCTATTATACTTTAAGTGTTGCAATCAATTACTGATCTCTTTCATAAGTGAAGTGCTCAATAAGGTATCTGGTACATAGTAAGCATTCAATAAACGGTAGTTTCTATTATTTCTGCATCTCTGTCTTTCTCAGAATATGTTGATAACTTATGAAAACAACGCTGGATCAGCTGGTGAGAGGTAAGTGTTGGCTTGCCCAAGACCGATCCCCCACTTATTCTGGCCTCCTAGAAAAAATCTAGCTCCTGCCATTCCATGGATGCTAGCTATGGCCTACTGTTTAAGACAATCAGTCCTGGTCAACCCCAAGTTTGGACCCCACACACAACATGCCCAGGGAAAGGCTGGCATCAAAGAAGCAGATGTGGTGAATCCTTCCCCTAGTTTGCCCTGGTATACAGATCCAACTGCAAGACGTGGAACTCGGCTTCCTGACTCCACAGGGAGAGCCTGGCTCTCCCTCCACTACTAACACTGAGCTGGCAAGATAAGGTTGGAGCCAGGGTTCTGCCATGTCATAGTATTATTATATCCACACCACTGACTTTGTCAAAGGAGGGCCCAGTGGGGCTGTTTAAGTCTGACAGCCCCCAGTCTCACCTGGCCCTGCTGGATCTCTATGTGCCACCCTGGAATGCAGTGGACAGTGGCGGACCTGCACAGCGCGGCTGCTCCAGCTTGGAAAGTCTTCCCCAGTAACACTGCTCCAGCAAGCTTTGTGTGCATACTGCTTGGCCATTTGCCCTTGTCTACATGACAATCCGCTAATCAGACATAAGATACAGCAACAGGTATTGAACTTCAGTTGACCCTTGAACAACACGGGTTTGTACTGCACAGGTCCACTTGTACGCGGATTTTTTTCAATAGTAAATATTACGATCTGTTGGGTGAATCCTAGGATGGAGAAGCATGCATACAGAGGAAACACAGACACGGAAGGCCCACTATAAATTATACTAGGATTTTTGACTGTTCAGAGTCCCTAACCCCCACGTTGCAAGGCCCAGCTGTACATGGATCCTATTCTACTGGCTCTACCTGACCTCTCCTGACACACTCCTGATCCACAGCCCTTGTGATCTCTTCAGGGATCAGCCCTGATGTCTTCTTTGTTCTACCTTCTCTTAAGCATGAAGTCTTTAACCACTTTTCCCTCATCTGTTCTGCAGCTGCCTAGTCTGTCCTACATCTACTGCTTCCTTTCCCTGGCCAATTTCACTGGGTAACTTCAAACCACAATTGAGATTAAGGTCTCATTTAGTATTGAGCAATGAAACTGTGCTCCTGCTTTCTTGTTGGGGAGATTAGGATGCAGTGGTCAAGGTGGGTAAAGAGACTGAAGTCCCTAGAAGGACTTCCTAACAATGCTGACCTTGGATTGGTTACTGTGTGATCCTTACACAGCTGTTTAATAAGTAAAGCATCATGGAAAGCAGGGAAAGATCTATCAACTTCAACCTGCCAGTCTCTAAGTACCCACTATGTCTAGATGGTGAACTAATTACTGAGAGATCAATAAATACAAAGTGGTAGTTGGAAACAATGAAATGGGAAATTGTTAGAAATGCAAGATTCATGTCTGCAACAACCTGTATGATTTAAATAATAGGCTAATCAACCTTTTTTTTTTTTTTTTTTTTTTTTTTTTTTTTTTTTGCGGTACGCGGGCCTCTCACTGCCGTGGCCCCTCCCACTGCAGAGCACAGGCTCCGGACGCGCAGGCCCAGCGGCCATGGCCCACGGGCCCAGCCGCTCCGTGGCACGTGGGACCCTCCCGGACCGGGGCATGAACCCGCGCCCCCCGCATCGGCAGGCGGACTCCCAACCACTGCGCCACCAGGGAAGCCCCCAACCTTGTTTTAAAACCCTGGATGGCAAAGATTTATTTTTTTAATCAAGAGATCAAATGTATATAGCAGATTGGGGCCTTTTTCTAATGCAGATCAAAGAAACATCAGCGATCATTGCACAGATGTGGGTTTCATTTCTCTGCTTTCTACCTCCATCTTTCATTCATTCAACAAATACGTGTCAAGAACTAGACTGAGTTACTCACATACATAGGGTGGAAACTCCGGGATACTGTTTGAATCTCTGTGTGCTTCCATATAAGCAACAGCAAACAACATCTGTATCACTGCAAGAGAACCTTGGTCTGGAAATAGTGACTTCAGAGAAGGATTCAGCATAAGGCATGTCTAAGGGGGTTTCATTAGTGAGGTAGCAGAAGGTGCCAAGGTGCAGTGGTCTCAGCCTGAGGCCACTCAGGGCTGTGGACCCAAAGGCAGAGTTACAGCAGGGCTCTGCTACAGAACTTCCTGGAAGGTCACCTCTCTTCCCACTCAAACCTGAGTGCAAAGAAACCTAATGGCTATTTCTTCAACTTAAACAAACCTTTGACCTGAAGGCAAGGGGGGCTCTCTTCACACCCAAACAAAATCTGTCTGTCAGCTTTCAGGGAAACAAATACAAAAGCCAAACGTGCTTTTAAAAATTAACTAACTCATAACCCGAGAAAGATCTCACCTTGATTCCTTTGAGGTCTCATCTATTTAACTCCCCGACCCACTCTATGCTCCTTATTAATTATCAAAACTTACTTATGCACTGGCTATTTAGATAGTCTGCTAAGTTCTTATGGAAACAAGCAAACGCATTTTCTTTAATTTGCCAAAATCTGTTGTTCCCTTTCCCTCAGAAGCATGAAGAGTAAGTTCTTGTGGTTTCTTCGATAGATGACAGATTTTGATCTAATTAATCCAGAGCCCTGTGTATAGACATGACTATAAAGCAAACATGTCTATTAACAAAAAGCAGTGATTACTGGTTGGCACTGGGCCAGTAACTCTACATAAGCAATGAATGGATGCCTACAACTGTCTCTCTGCCATATGGGTTCTGCTGTAACAATGAATTTGATCCAATGCAAGGTTAAGAGATGTCAAATTTAACTGGGGTTTAATTGATACTGGTAAGAGGTTCTAAATAAAGAAACAGTGGGTGCACTATCAGAAACAGGCAAGATGGCAGGTTCTAGCCTCCCTGGCAACTCAGTTACAGCCAGACATTCAAATTACTTTTCAAACTCAACTTTTTCAAATATAACTTTTTTTGGGAAGTTGGGTTAATGGGTTTATTAGCAGTTTACTGAAGCAGAACACTCTATCATTAATCAGGCTGTGGTTACTTCTCTCTTCACCACAAAGTTAGAGCATACAAACCATGTAGAAAACTCAAATTCAACATGTCCAACATGAGCTCATTATCTTCCCTAAACTCACTCTTGCATCTGCATTTCCTGTTCAGATAATGGCCCCTCTGATTACCAAAGTGAAAGATCTTAAAGTCATCTTGACTCCTCCAACTTTCTCATCCCCAACATCCAATAGCCCAGTTCCATCAATTCAACCTCTAAATGGCTCTCACATGTGTTTACTTCTTTCCCACAGCCAGCTGCTAAGCCCTCCTGTCTCTCACCTGCTTTACAACAGCCTCCCAGCTAGAATGCCTGCCTCTTTCCTCCCAACTGCTGGACACCCTCCTGCTAAAAACCCCGATAGCTTGTTTTCTGTATCTCCTAAGACAGAATTCAGACTTTGATCCAGCCGCGCTGGATTCCTTATCCTTCCCCAGGCACATGCATGCATCTTTGTCTGCACTGTTCCCTCTGCTTAAAATACCCTCACCTTGGGCTTCCCTGGTGGCGCAGTGGTTGAGAGTCCGCCTGCTGATGCAAGGGACACGGGTTCGTGCCCCGGTCTAGGAAGATCCCATATGCCGCGGAGCGGCTGGGCCCGTTGAGCCATGGCCGCTGAACCTGCGCGTCCGGAGCCTGTGCTCCGCAACGGGAGAGGCCACAGCCGTGAGAGGCCTGCGTACAGCAAAAAAAAAAAAAAAAAAATACCCTCACCTTGTGCCCTAAATTTTTACCTGAAAATTAAGAGGGAAAAGCTCAAATCTTACTTTTCTGAGCCTTTCCCACCCTCAAGCAGAACTCATCTCTTTCTCTGCTCCCACAGAGCTTTGTTAATAACTTTATTATAGCACTGAACTGATGCATTAGAGCTGTGTTTACGTCTATCTGTCCACCTCAGTTATGATTCCCTATGATTCCTACCCATCTCAGTTATGGAAAATCATGCCATTTATCTTGATACAGGCGTATCACAGTGTTGGGCCTGACTCCCTGGGGCGAGTGAAGAACACACAGAAGAGCATATTCAAGCCACGTGGATAGTCTTACTGAACCCACATTAACAACAACAGTACCCATCATCTCACCCATAATGTGACAGCAGATAGCTCTTCTGCAGCAGATGGCCTCAAGTTCAACTAGGTGTGTCTCTTACCAATTAGCAATGACAACAACGAATGTTTATTGAACACTACATTTTGCAGAACACTTTACAATCATTGTTTCATTTATTATTCAGAATAGTCCTATAGGGTAAAGATTTTTCTCTGCTTTTCTTCTCTTGGATTTGGCACTTATTGAATAAACCATAAATATTGTCAATGAATGAATAACAAACTCACTATATTATTACACTGATTTTACTGATAAAGTAACCGAGAAGTAGAGAAGTTAAAAAACTTATCCAACTTTATAGAATGAATTATGTCCCTCTAAAATCCATATATTGAAGCCCTAACATCCACTATGACTGAATTTGGAGATAGGGCTTTTAATAGGTTAATTAAGGTAAATGACATCATAACAGTCCTGTAGGATTGGTGGCCTTAAAAGAAGAGGGAGAGAGATCTCTCCCCCTCTCTCTCCATGCACATATACAAGGAAGGGCCATGTGAGGACATAGCAATAAGGCAGCTGTCTGCAAGCCAGGAAGAGGATCCTCACCAAAACCCAACCATTGTTGGCACCCTGATCTCAGATTTCCATCCTCCAGAATGGTGAGAAAATAAATTTCTGCTGCTTAAGCCATCCAGTTCATGGTATTTTTTATGAAAGCTCAAACTGACTAACATATCAAGTTACTTAGGGCAATTAGAATATGGAAGAATCAAGATTTGAACCTAGATTAACAGATTCCAGAACCTTTACTCAGTTGCCTTGTAGTACTTACCAGACTATGTGTTGTGATCCTTTAGTGGGTCCTGAATTCAATCTAATGGTTCACAATCATCATTTTTTTAGGAACTTGAATGGGCAAGTATAGAATAGAACAGAACTGAATAGAGACTACCAGAGTATATCACATGTAGAAAGGATGCTTTATTTTATAAAGCATTTGTTCCAAGAGAGTGTGGGGAAGTGTGCAGGGGTATAAGAACCGCAATGTAAAACATAATTCTTACTGTGAGTTATAGTCAAAAACATTTTTTAAAACATTGTGGGTTTCTTCTATTCTGCCTCACAAATAGCTCACTCATCCTAGCTCTAGTCAGTCCTCTTCTGATGTAAGCGAACATCAGCACCATAGGTGAACCCCAATATTCAGTTTCTTAGTCACAGCTCATCCCAGCATGACATGGTTTGTCACTTAAGCTCTACAAATCACATATGTGTGCGGCCCTACTCATTTTGTGCCATGATTTTTCCTTACAACAGAGCATGGAAGTGGGACCACAAGCTTGACTGTTCATCCTCCCTATTTCCTATGACCCTTACCTCGCTCATCTCAGGGATAATTCATCATACGTGCACACTAAATGTACATAAAATAAATTCAATTAATTGCTCCAATCAAGTATGTGATATCCACTGGAGAGTTTTCATGGTAGGCATCAGTGACCCACCTGTGAAAGCCAGGAGACTACTAGCAGGAAATTCAGTCCCTAAAAAGTCCAGACTCAGTTACAGGGAAATAAAGCAGGCACTAGCTCTGTTTCTGGAAAACTTGGGTCTTCAAGCCTAGAATCACACCATCAATGGATTTGTTTTTTAATGCTGAGACAGTGTAAACATTCATAATTTTCTTTCTGGCTCTCTCTTGATTTCGGCATGGTAGTCAGGCCCCTTCACTGTAGTGGGAGGAGGGTCTGGGATGTTCACCCTAGTGGGGCAGGCTTGGTAGTGCAGGTTATAGTCACCTCAGGGACCATATCTGAGTATGGGCCAAATGGGTAGCTATCACCACAGAATGATCTGTGTGGACCCTGAGCATCGAGGCCAGACATGCTCCAGAAGGACAGGTATAGCATGTGCTGTCCATTGGTCAGCACCATGGACTGCTCTAAAGTGCACCTGTCTGACTGTGGAATAGCAGGAAGCCCTGTGTTCTGGGGTTGGCCCCACCATACTTGGCTTATCGCCTCTCCACTGTGCAGCTGACTCCATAAAGGGAGCCTCACACTGAGAGTATGTGTCCCAGTGGCAGAGGCCAAGCAATTCTCCACCAAGGAGTCCCCTCTACCTATTTCTGGAGATAATGCTTCTTCCTCTGGGTGGATATGGGTCCCTCATGTGGGGGTGGGGAGTAGAAGAGGTGGGTTCAGCTATCCTCCGACCCCTTGTTTCAGCAGCATCCTTTTCCAAGTTCCTATACCTTCTATGACCCAGCTCAGAACCTAACACAGGTTGGAGTTAGGGAAGAGAGTCTCTGGTCTATCTTACTATAATGTAAAATGCATTTGTTGCTTTTTTTCTGACTGCCCAGCATCTACTCCATCATAATTTAGTAACAGATCCCAATTTCTGACAATCTACTCTCCTCTTGTGGTATATTATGTCTATTAACCAAGCAGCCCCATCATCCCCAGCCAAGGGGACAGACATGTGACCCTAACTGGCCAATCAGATACTTCCTTCCTAGAATGTGAATTGGGAGAATAATAGTGAAACCATTAAAATTCCATTATTACTGAGGCAGTCCTTCATTCTGATAAGGCAATTGGGTAGTTGTTTCTATCCAGAAATACTGGAGCTGCATGTTTCCTGTCTGATCCAAACCTGGTTCTCTGATCTCATGCGCAACTTGTACATCTTTCTATAAATATCTCTTTTGCTTCAACTAGCTAGCATCAGTTTCTATTGCTTATAACCAAAAATTCCTAACAGTTTCATGTACTAAGGACAAAGATTAGGCTTGGGGTTTGGGGGCTGGGGGATGGAGGGTGGGGAGAGTAATAAACCTACAAGTGGCAAAGAACCAAGCCCAACCAAGAGACTATGGAGCCAAGACTCCATAGGACTTATTTCTAAATCCTTACACACCTTAGTACCTGCTTTATACATAGGTGTACTCAAAACATACCTATTGAATTGCATTGTAGATAAAATTTACAATAAAGTGGGTATAGCTAGGAGAGAGGGATACATGGTGGTGAACCTTTATTGTTAATAGTATAAATTTTGAAGGAAAGAAATTGCTCTCAAAAAAAGTTACTGTTACTGCCTAGCCTCTCTCACTCTCCTTCTATCTCTCTCCTACGCACATGCCCCCCACTTTCAACAACAAATAAAAATTTCAAAGCCTCATCTTGGCCCTCTCATTTGTTAGGGCAGAAAATGCAGTGTCTGTTACACCATGGAGTAAAGCATTGAAGCAATGTAAAATAAAACCAATGTAAAATAAAGACTTTTCAAAGAATTCCTAAATTCTGATCCTTTCTGATATTCCCCTGACTCCAGTTAATAAAAATAGCTACAGTTAATAAAACATTCTATCCACTCCTTTTCAACGCTGCCTATTATTCTCGAATGCTCAAAAGCCCCAGGCTCCCAGCCAGGTCAAAAGGTTTCACAAAACATCCACGAATTATTTCGAAGCAGTGAGACTCCCACAGCATGTCTCCCCGGAAGCTGTAAGGCAAGAAAATCCATCCTCTCTTTCTGATCGAAAGTCAGAATTCACTGGAGGAGATATAAAGAAACCACCAGATAAAGGTTTATTCTCATTTTTCACCTTCAACCTGTAATCCCGGGTGAGCTCCTCACCTAAGTATAGGAGCATTCTCTACCAGGAGAAGAACCCGAACATACCTTCTATGACAAGGTATTTTCAGCTTCTTTTTATAACAACTACAAATTTGGTTTAAAAACAACAACAACAATTCCATTCTCCAGTATGCTGGAGAGCACTAGTAGTTTTCTCTCCCAAGCACTGAAGGGAGAAAATGCTCCCACCTTAGCCCTTTCGACTATTCTCTTTCAATCAGACTTTAGCAGGTTCAAGTTGAGCCTGCTGAATAGGAGCCTCTGTTCACTCCCCTGTCAAACCAAACCTGTGTGTACAACCCTTTGGCTTTACTAGATGCTGTCATAATACTGTGGTCCCTACAAGCAACACAGCATGTACAGCCTGAGTCAGCCACCTTTGATTCCTTATCTAAAACCCTGTTTCTACAGGTGTGGATTGTGACTTTAGAGTGAGACCCCCTAAACCCCAAACTCCTGGAGCTGCTCATTTATATAATTCCACCCTTATTTGGTCCCAACCCTTATTTGGTCAGCATTACATTCCCTGCTGACATTGCCAACAGCAAAAAGGCTTTGAAAGTCAAAACGTAGTAAGTTCCAGGGAAGGCCAACAGGGACATGCAAGTAACTCTGCTTTAATATTCACATTTTAAAAATCAAATCAAACTTTTTGGTAAACAGAATCTACACTCTCCCAATAATTCAAAACCCTAAATTACTAGTTTATCTCCTCCTTTTACTAGGATGCCTTCAACAAGTGTGTGATAGTTTTGTCAGAATCAAGTGTCCAGAATCTATTTGCTTTGTGGATTCTTCAAATTATTCTTCATGCTGGTCTGGAGAATCTCAAAAGTTGGACGAGATAGTGGGGTATCTTTTTGCTTTGTTTCTACTGCATAATCCTAGCATATGACAATAAAAAGGCAATTTTAAGCCAATTGCATATTATAAGTACCACTTCCTGAGCCCATAACATTTCATATTCATTCATTCAAGAGACGTTCCTTGAGCACCTATTTTCTGCCAGGCTTTGTACTAGGCACAACACAGGAAACAGTAAAGTGGATGATGGATTTTTACATTTTAGCACTTTGAATGTGCCACTGGCCATCTTCACCTTGTGAAACAATCTCCTTAATTAGCATAAAGTCTTTTTTGTAGAGATTGCTTTGCTGTCCTATTTCTAGGTAAAATTGGAACTTCCGTCAGAGCCTGCATTTCTGCTTAGGCTTCTATCAGACTTGGGCTTTTAAAAATTATGATATTTTATTGCAGCAAATTGAGTCCTCAGGCCAGATCTGTCTACAGCAATTGCAATTACAACAAAAAGTCTATTCTAACAGAAAATATTCCAAAGTCCTGTTGATGGCATATAGAGGGAGTGTTCAGTTGACTTCTAAATGTCTTCCCACTGGCAGTGACTAGGAGCCACTGGTGGCTGGTGGATCTGGTGGATCTCTGTGGCAGATTTTGTCGCTATTGTCCCCTCTCCTCACCATTGCAATGTGCAGGGTTCTCTTCCTGGAGAGATTTTTACTGTAACTAACATCCTCTATAACCCCTGCCCAATTTCTACCTCAGGGTGATCTACGACATCAGGGAACTGAAAATTAGCTCCTTTTAACCAAAAATAAAGGAGGAAAGTAGTTCTCAACTCTCCAAATACAGCCTAGTCTCCTTCACTGGGTGATCAGAATGCTGCTAAATCAGGCCCTAACCCAACTTTCCCATCTCATCTTCCTTAATGGAGAATTCTGGTCAACTGCTCAGCTCAGTACCGTCCAAAAGGGCCCTATGCACCGTCCAAAAGGGCCCTATGCTTTCTCATCATGAGTCCTTCGCTCAAAACATCCTCACCACATAGAATACCCTTCAAAATTCTAACTATTCTTTAATACTTAATTCAAAAACCACCCCCTTAAAAAAGCCCTCCCTTAACTTCCCCAGACTGATGTCATCATACTCACCTTTTCACAAATTACAGTAATTACACAGCTGAAAGACATTGAGGGTCTGAGTTAGAACAATGGTAGCAGGAATGCACAAAAGAGAATAGATTCAAAATCCATAATGGTGATCAAAGGATCAGGGCTAGATGGCTGACGGTGGATGTAATTATGGATGCTTCTTGCCAGAAATCTGTTTGGGAATGAGGCTGAGGCCATGGAGAGAACCTGAACTTTTTCCTTGCAATTCCTACTAAGGTACAATATTTAGAATCTGAGGCAGAAATGACAACTGTTCTGACCTAATGGGAAAATTCTCCAAGATTCTGTATTTTCCCAAAGGAAGAAGGAAGTAAAGAAACATCTTTATAGCACAGAGATCTGCTGCTGTCTCTAATTACAATAATCTCTCATTCTGAAATTACTTTTTTTTCCTCCTCACTGGTTCTTTTATCACAGACACCCAATTTGAAATCAAAGATAACTGACGTCACCTCTGCCTTTTTCATTACTTGAAGTATGGGAAATGGAGGATATACTTTTCATGGCCCTTGAGCCATACATGTGCATGTCTCAGTCTGTCTTGCCTGAAATAAATTTACTACAATCACTGTTTTTACAATATGCTAAAGATATATTACCAAAATAAGCTTGCTCCTCCACAGAGAAAGTGAGCCGAAGGCATTGTGTTCCATCTTTACGGTGAAATGCAGGTTTCTCATTGAAAGACTAATCTTCAGTTTCAAAAGACTGAACAAAATGGTGCTTAAGAAGAATTATAGTTGGTTAAATATAAGCTGCTAAAAACATCAAGGACGAGAATATTCTTTAAGTATCCAAGCGTTTTCATCTGCTTATGATTTAAACAAAAATTTTTCCAGCAGATCTTGTCCCAGTATTTTCTTCTGAGATCAGCAAACAAAAATCAGTTAAGTATGCTGACCCAGAGCCTTCTTTACCTAAATGCTCTTATTTCTCCATAATTGTGTCTATAAGAGATTGCTTCATAGTGGCAAGATTGGCCCCTCCCTTGGCCTTGACATCTCACTAGCAGAATCGAAGGGCCACTGGTAAAAATTCCCCTCCCCTGACCTGGACCCACTTACAGCAGAACTGAAGGGAGTTCTGGTGTGACATTCATGCTCACATTCACTCAACATCTCCTCTCACACCACTGCTCACTGACAGAGACCAGTGCAAAGAGACTCTGCTTAAAATTAATTATCCATCCCTTTCTTAGAAGACTTAGGGACCAATTTCAATGCCCTTCATCCCTATCACCTACCCAGCCTCATATAGTTTTCTCTATCCCCCAATCTATCCGATCTCCTTTCCCTTCACCACCCTCCAAACCCTTCCCCTGGGTCCTCTGGAACTCATGGTCTGTCAGGAGTAAAAACAGCTTCTACTCAACTTCTCTGAATATACTAAGTTCTCAGTCCAACTGAAATCTCAAGTAGACCTCCAAGGCACTGCTTCTGCTGCAGCTCTCCCAAGCGGTGGATGTTTGTTCTCTGATACCATTTGTCCTGAAGGAGGTGGTCAGTCTCTTCATTTCTCATTGCCACTTCCAGACCAGTATTCTGATTCTGCCCTACAAACTTCAGCTATACCACCCACACTTCTCCTTGCAATGATCTACTTTCCTCTCTGCCAACTACTCTCATTAAATGAAAGGATTTGTCTCTTACTCACTGTCTTTCTCTCGACTTCTATTTCCGTAATAATTTTTGGTGGATTTAATGGCCACACAGATCTGTTGGATCCTTGATCTTTTCACCTGCCATGGACATTATCCTGTATCCCACCTCAGCTACTTACTTTCATAATCAAACCCTCTCTCTTTTCATCACCAATAATTTCACTCCTTCAAATTTTCAGTTTCAAGTATTCCTCTAATTATAAACCATGATCTTTTCAGCTTCTCTTTTACCTCAACTCCAACAATGCTTTGGCTCCCCCAGAATATCCAAATCATTGGTCTTACCACTCTTGTACTGCCTGTCCATCAGATTCTCACTTCCCCCCTTCCCCAGCTTAAATTCCACTTCTAAAACCACTCCCTCATATACACTCTTAACTCTCCTGCTCATCTCTCCCACCATGTACTCAGCTGATAAAACTGCAGTCCTGGTTAAATTCAGCTACTCTGTGCCTACACCCAAACCAACACTAAATGCTAGAAAAAAACACTCAATCCTTCTGACTAATCCCATTTTAAAATCATGACCACAAACTTCAGCTACGTCCTCAACAGTAACCAGGAATTCCAACATATTGTCCTGGCCAATTCATCCTCCTGCCCTCTAAGACAAGTATATCTCACACACTCTTTGCTCAGAACTCCAACATTTCCTATACATTCCTCTCTCAAGTGATAACATCGTTTCTTATTTTATAAATTAAAAAGGAACAGGCAGAAGAGAACTTTCTCATCCTGCAACCAAATCTGGCATCCTATCTGCTGCTGTGCCCACACTTTGGCTGTCCTCCTATCATGGTGACCGAGCTGTGTGTCCTTTCTGAGGCCACCCCCTCCTCTTAGGAGGTGGACCAATCTCCCCTTGCCTGCTCAAGGACTTTGGCACAGGAACAATCTCGTCTCCTGAATGAGCACTTTGAGTTTGCTACCAGATCACACATATCAGCAAACAAAATTGTAATATTCTCCTTTTGAAAAAAAAAAAAGCCTTCCGTTGACCCCACATCTTCCTCCTCTTCCTGTTAACTCTCCTCTCCACTTCTTGGCTCCCTTTCACAACAAAACTATTCAAGTGTCCATGCTCTCTGTATCCAATTTCTCACTCCCATTCTTTCTTGAACCCCTTCCATTCAGCTTAAGTCCCCTGAATGTTAAGCATGTTACTAAAACTGCTCCTTTCACAGTCTCTAAAGACCTTCTGAATTGCCAATTTAAGTCTTTTCTTAGTTATCATCTCATTTGGCTTTTCAGCATCATTTGATAACTTCTCTCTCCCTCTTTCTTGCAACACTTTGTTTTCCTGGACTTGAAATATCAGATGTTTCTGGTTTTCTTCTTACCTCACAGTTACTTCCAATCTCATCTACTGGATTCTTCACTCCATCCAAGACTCAGTCCTCAGACCTCTTCTCTCTCAACTCTCATATCTTAATCCTTCCATTGCTTTTGATACTGTCTATGTGTTGATGGCCCCAAATTTATATCTCCGTCCCTTAACCTCTCCCATAAACTTCATATACGTATATCCAACTCCCTACATGACATCTCCACTTGGATGTCCAACAGGAATCTCTGCAGATATACTGCAAAACAATCAAAGATTGTTGGGTCACAGGGTAATTCTATTTTTACTTTTTTAAGGAAGCTCCGTACTGCTCTCCACAACAGCTGTACCAATTTACAGTCCCACCAGCAGTGTAGGAGGGTCCCTTTTTCTCCACATCCTCTCCAGCATTTATGGTTTGTAGATTTTTTGATGATGGCCATTCTGACTGGTGTGAGGTGATACCTTGATTTGCATTTCTCTAATAATTAATGGTGTTGACCACCTTTTCATGTGTATGTCTGTATGTCTTTCCATCTGTATGTCTTCTTTGGAACAATGTCTGTTTAGATCTTCGGCCCTTGTCAGTTGCTTCGTTTGCAAACATTTTCTCACATTCTGAGGGTTATCTTTTTGTTTTGTTTATGGTTTCCTTTGCTGTGCAAAAGTTTTTAATTAGATCCCATTTATTTTTGTTTTTATTTTCATTACTCTAGGAGGTGGGGATCAACAAAGATCTTGTTGCAATTTATGTCAGAGTGTTCTGCCTATGTTTTCCTCTAAGAGTTTTATAGTGTCCCAGCAATCCCACTCCTGGGCATATACCCAGAGAAAACCATAATTCGAAAAGATACACGCACCCCAATGTTCACTGCAGCACTATGTACAATAGCCAGGACATGGAAGCAACCTAAATGTCCATCAACAGAGAAATGGATAAAGAAGATGTGGTACATATATACAATGGAATATTACTCAGCCATAAAAAAGAACAAAATAATGCCATCTGCAGCAACATGGATGGACCTAGAGATTGTCATACTGAGTGAAGTAAGTCAGACACAGAAAGACAAATATCATATTATACCGCTCATATGTGGAATCTAAAAAAAAAGGAGGGGTACAAATGAACTTATTTACAAAACAGAAGTAGAGTCACAGATGCAGAAAACAAACTTATGGTTACCAGGGGATAAGTGGGGAGGAGGGATAAATTGGGAGATTGGGATTGACAAATACACACCACTAAAATAGATAACTAATAGGATCCTTAATAGGAACCTGCTGTATAGCACAGAGAACTCCACTCAATACTCTGTAATGGCCTATATGTGAAAAGAATCTTAAACAAAAAGAGTGGATAAAAGTATATGTAAAACTGAATCACTTTGCTGTACACCTGAAACTAACACAACATTGTAAATCAACTACTCCAATAAAAATTTTTTAAAAAAAGAAAAGAAATCAAAGAATCCCCTGCCATCAATGACCAATAACCATGAGAAGGTGGTTAACTTCACTAGTAATCAGGTTGTGGCAAACACAAAGCACAATGCATTTTTCCCATCACATCATTATTACCAGTTGGTGTGCTGCTATGAGCATTCATGTGCATGTCATCAGTGCACGTGCACACACACTTCTACTGGGAACTGTGGGGTCATAGGGCCCGCAGACGTTCACCTTGAGAAAATGCCAAACATTTCCAAAGCCTTTATATATTCTCAGCAGTGTTTACAATTCCCTATTTTTAACATCCTTGTCACCACTACCAGTCATATTAATTTTCATCATTTTGCTGTGTGTTTAGTGTTATGATGTCATGTTTTTGATTTGCATTTTCTTGATTAGTGATGAGGTTGAACACTTTTATCATTATTGGTCATGCAAACTAAACTATAATATTTAGGGATGCAAGCCTAGCTAAGTAGTTAAATTATAAAGAAAACCAATGAAAGGATTACCATAAAAAATTACCATAAAAATTGAGGGAAATGGAAGATAAAATACTAGGAGACATGCAGAAGGTAAGGGGCTTTCTGAATGCTGGCAATACTGTCTTTTTGCTCTACGCAGTAGTTTACACAATGTTCACTCTGTGATAAGACATTGGGCTATAAAGTCTTGTTTTGTATACTTCTCTATATTTATTTTATTTTATAGTAAAAATTTCAAATGGAAGGTTAAGTAAACAAAATGAGTATTATCTGAGTACCAACTAAGTGCTAGGCTGTATGACAAATACCGGGAATTCAAAGATTAATGAGGAAGGTTCTTTGCCTCAGGTTACTGTGAATCACACAATGAATTGGTGGCGGCATGAATTGTTCCTGGAGTACCGAGAACCTGTGAAAGATGCCAGGAGAGGGGGGATTTGTGATGGGCCTTGAAACGTAAGTGGGACTGAATAAGCAAAGAAAAGGAAGAGGCACCGTGGACAACTTCTGATTTGCCACCTCCCAGTCAATGCACACACTGACACTCAGATGCCCACAGTCACACACACACGCTCACTGTATTAGCTGCCTAGGGCTGCCATAACAGAGTATCACAGATGGGGTGGTATTGTCTCACAGTTCTGGGAACTAGAACTCTGAAATCAAGGTGTTGCAGGGTTGTTTCTTTCTGAGGTCTGTGAGGGAAGGATCTGCTCTAGGCCTCTCTCCTTAGTTTGTAGATGGCCAGCTTCTTCCTGTGTCTCTTCACATGATCTCCCTTCTATGAGTGTGTCTGTCAAAATTTTCCCTTTTGATAAGGACACCAGTCATATTCGGTAGGGCTCTACCCTGATGACCTCAATTTAACTTGATTACCTCTGTAAAGACCCTATCTCCAAATAAGGGCATATTCTGAGGTACTGGGGGTTAGGACTTCAAAATATGAATTTGACGGGGGCCACATTTCCACCCATAACACTCAAATGTACACACAAATTCATACATACATGTATTCCCATGCATATACACAATCACACATACACACACACATTCACACACAGACTCACTACACACACTCTCACCCACATCCATATATATAAACACAAACACTCCCACACACTCATACACACACTCACATATTCTTGAAATACACTTAGATACTTGCACACTTGCACACCCAGATTACCTTTCTTACACACGTCTCACATTTGTAGGGGATCTGTCCTTTCTCCCACTCTGCCTCCCAAGGACCCTGTCATCTTAGGCAGGAATGTGACCTGAGCCAAGGAAAGCAGAGCCTTCACCGAGGATGAGTCAAACTAGAACTAAGGAAAGATCCCCTTTCTCTCTGGTGGAAAATTTGGGAAGATGCATACCAGGCCACTGTTAGAAACCCTGTCCCAGGTCATCTGTGGGAAAAGCCTGACTGCCTGAGGAAAATGAAGGAGACCCACATGACAGAAGAAGAAAGTGAGCCTCAGTGACCCTCACTCCCAGGTTCCAGCCACCCATGGGGTCAGCTGCACCATGACTGGCTCACAGTTCAGTAGTCCCCTTTCCTGACATTAGGTGGGTTGGTTTTCTGTCACTTGTAATTTATAGAAGTCAGATTCCTTAAAAGGGTTTTTTTCCAAAGGAAGCCTAGGAGGCCTGAAAGATACCGTGATGACAGAAGTGACTGAGCAAGAGGGAACTTGTCACCATGCCTGGGTTTTCTTTTCTTTTTGTTCCTTCTTTTTTTAATTGAAGTATAGTTGATGTACAACATTATTGGCTTCAGATGAACACCACAGTGATTCAACATTGAAATACATCACGAAATGACTGATTACCAAGATAAAGCTGTTGCCACGCAAAGCTTTGTTCCATTTTGTTTTATTATTCCAGGGCCTGTAACCGCACTGCTTTCTTTCAGCACTTCACCAATCTTGCTTCCCTGTGAAAACTTTGCAGTCCTCCCTTCCCCTTAACATGGAAGGTCTCTATTTGCATTCCAATCTCTTCAAAAGCATATAATGCCCACCCTATGAAAAGTAGTTTACCATCATTTTATCCCCTAACTCAGAACTTTGATTGCTTTTCTCATAGCACATTATCACAATTTAGAATGATTTTAATTGTGTGCATTTACTTAGGTTTATCTCTCTTTCCTACTAGCCTATAAGGCCCGAAGGACAAAAACTGGTTGTCTATTGTTCCCCATTTTATCCCTGGAACCCAGCACCTTGGATCAGTGTGGTGATCCAAGAGCATCAGTGGAAGAGAAGAGAGAGAAAGGAGGGAGAAGGATGGATTCTCCATTCCTGCATTAACTTGCCAGCTGTGCCCCCAAATCCAGGCCTTCTGCAAAGACTGTTTTCAGTTGGCAATTTCACCGTTGCTACCTATGCCTCTTGCTCACTGAAGGCTGTGCTGCGTTCAGCTCCTCCGTGACTCTTCCCCTTAGTCTCCCAGGCTGCACCAGGAACGGCCCTGCTGTGTGACCTGCTTGCTTAAAGGGCATGGTGGGTGGGCCCTTAGTCTTAGCACAGTCACAGGTGGGTCGCTTACCAGGCATTACCTTGTTCTGGTTTGGGCCAAGGAGAAAACATGTTGAAAATTTTTAAGCTACTGAACAAGTTTTAACCACCCACCCCTCCATTTTTGTGATTTCTTAACCCTTAAGGCCACAGGCAATGATGGATTTCTTGAGACAGAGCAGTGAAGAGCAATATCTTGCTCATTCACTATCTTGCATGTGAAACATGCACAGTGACCAGTAACAGCCTGGAGAGTCTCTTTGGGGCTGAGCATAGAGGATTGCTTTAACGGCCCTATTCACAAAATCCTGCTGGGGGAGATGGGGGCTGTTTTTCAAAGTAACATATGTGGAAAAATGACTGTGGTTTGTTAACATTCCAGAGTCTTCGATACCAAAGCTCTCATTTACCACAAGGAGTCCTCCAGGGGGAAAAAATAGTTGGCTGTGGTGTTTCTAACGCACCTGCGAACCACATTCCCTCCTCCCTTTCCTTTCAGATACTCAATCTCTGGAAAACCAAACTGGCAAGTTACCAGCAATTCAGTACCATGTAGTATCGCGTATCAGAAATTAGTATGGAATGTTACACTCACTTTGCCCGTAACTTTTTACAGCCTTTAAATTGCCATCTCTCTAACTACACTTCTTCAAACACTATTGCCATTTGAGTGGTATCAATCAGACAAGGTTGCCCTTTGATGTCAAAATTCTCAGAGTCAGCCCATGTGAATAAATTCTGATTACTTCTGTATTCTAAAGAGAAAATGTATTTTTTTAGATCATGGTCATGAGCTGTGAGTGGCATTTAATAAAAGATAATATTGACTTCTCATTTGTAGGTGTCTGGTGCTAAAATTAGTGTATTTTGCTAACAGAACCACCCCAAGCCTAGCTCCTTCTTAGCCGTGGCCTTAACACTCTATTGCTTTGCCTAATTCCTAATTCTAAGCAACTCTCATGACCTAGTTTGTTTTGCTGATTAAAAGAATGCACCGGTTTAAACTTCACATTTCAGGTTTGATCGTTGTGGGACAAACTGGCTCATAAATCTTCGCTAGGCTACTAGTAACTAGGGAGAAGTCACTTTCTTCAGTAAACATCCCCTGCTTCTCAGTAATAGGGTGCCTTCCATCACCCAGAGGTTTTTTCCTTTTAATTGAGTGTTTGTTGAAGCATGACTCTGAGATAGGAGGCCTATTCAGGAATAGAAATTGCAACCCAAAGTGCCCATTACTTACCTGAGACAGGGCCTGAGACCAGCTGTGCTTTCCAGAGCCTGGACACGCTGGCAGGTGGATTCAGACTGCAGGGCTGGCTGGCAACATTGCCGAAAATCATGGGGGTACAGGAGGATGAGGGGAGCCTAGGTCTGGCTAGTCTCTCCACCCCGCTGGAAAAGCTGAGGGGAAAAAATAATGCAGCCACTCTGTCTTTGCTCTCTACCTTAAAAAAAAAAAAAGAAAAAGAAAAAAAATTCAACTTCTCTGCACACCAGAACAACACATCTATGGTTTTCCAACCCATTTTTCCTCTCTAGGAGTCAGGAGTCCATTTTCAAAGCTTCCCATGCTTGTTGAAAAGAGAAGAGAACTAATAGTTTTTTGAATCTCCATTTTGAGCCTGGCATTATATTAGCTGCTTTCAGTATATCATTGTCTTAATTCTTTCAACAGGGTAATTTGCTTGATCCACATGTTATGAACAACTATGAGAAGGACCTTTACTCTGTCTTAGCTCTCCTTGTCCTGACCTCCTGGGCCCCATTTTTCCTAACCCACAGCTCTTCTTACACATCAACATGGATGAGGTTTTACTTTGAATTGTTCATCCTTCCAGGAATGACAGATGTCGGATTAAACTGCAAAATCCCCCAACTTTATATTCACTGCCTTCACCTCCAATCAATAACCGCGTTCTGGTGCTTCTCAGCAGGAAGACTCCTCATTACCGCCCTCCTCAGCAATGCTCTCCTCCCGGCCCCTCAGAGCTTACACTGTTTTGCACATACACTTCTCACCCCTGATGTGAAGCAGTATAGTGTCTTCAAATGTGATCTATTTGAATTCTAGCAGAAACATCTGAGGTGCATCTGGGTGGTCCCCTGTCCGGAGCTGGATCCTGCCAGTGCTATAGAAACGGGTTATTATTGATCCCTAGAACCGTTAACAGCCTGTCTCTTGGCCGGGATGATTTACGACGACCTCTCTGTGGTATCCAGCATGTTGTGAGCCCCCTGCCTTCAGACAAAATGGCTCCAACGTCACAGGTCTCTGCCCACACAAATACTCGAAGGTTGTTCTTCCCTCTATGCTTCAACACAGCAGACCTCTGCTCGGATCCGGGCCCTCACTGCCCTATCCCTATGTCCACCCCTTCTCTGTCACTGGGCTCCTGAAAGTCCCTGTCCTTCTCGCCATCACCTATACACTCTTCAATAACAGCTAAAAATCCTCCTGAGAAGGCCGTTGGCTGCTGAGCTAGGTTTTCAGAGGATGGTAACACCCGGTGCACTGCCCTCAGGAGAAACATGGACCCAGGAAGGAAACGTGTCTGTCGACATCCTGATCAGGAATTGTTTCTCGATATGAAGCAGACCCCAACTCTAAGAAGCTCTAGTGAAAAGGAAGCTTATTATTAGTATTTAAGGGAATAGTAGAGAAACCAATCTCAGGCAGTAATGCCAGAAACTAGTGCCACACTCTCATCTCCAACCCAAATATCTGCCCCATTCCCCTCTCTCGTAATCAGCCCCCTCTGCCTGCTGTTTTATGCCTATCTTCATAATTTTGACAATATGAGCCCATGGGTTGGGCTACCTGGAAGCATTAGCCTTAATTCCACAGGCCTTAAATCTTCAACACCTCACTGTACTGTCAAACTGTACATAGAAAAGTAATCTGATTGGTTCAGCTTGGGTCAGGTGATCACCCCTGGTCCAATCAGCTGTGGCTGGTGCATTCCACTACGGGTGTGGCTACTGAAGTCTACTTCTGCAGCAGCAACTAAGGGTGGAAGGCACCTCCAAACAGAGGAAGTAGGCAAATCAATTGTGTCTAGAATGGGAAACTCTCAGTAGCTCAGTATTCTGGAAGCTTAAAGAACAAGGAAGAGAATGCTGCAAAAGAAGTCTGGTTTCTTGCTGGCTAATTAGTATTCCTAGACATGGCTCTATAAATTGTTGTCTGGTGTTAAATCATTTAAAAATATTTTTAGGGCTTCCCTGGTGGCGCAGTGGTTGGGAATCCGCCTGCTGATGCAGGGGACGCGGGTTCGTGCCCCGGTCCGGGAGGATCCCACATGCCGCGGGGCGGCTGGGCCTGTGAGCCATGGCCGCTGAGCCTGCGCGTCCGGAGCCTGCGCGCCCGGAGCCTGTGCTCCGCAACGGGAAAGGCCACAACAGTGAGACGCCCACACACCGCAAAAAAAAAAAAAAAAAAAAAAAAAAAAAAATTTATACTTTCAACCTTTTTAAAATTTTACTAAAATTTCCCCCCATTACTTAAAAACATTATCAACTGATTGGTGTCTCAGGTGGGGGGAAAAAAAGAAATACTCCAATCAAGCCTTTCTGCTCAAGCATTTCCCAATGACTCTCTCAGGACCTCTCGCCCTACTCAAGGTAGTTATTTTTTGTCAGTATTCTCTACACCAAATATCTAACAATTTCATGTAGTCTTTTTCTACTTATCTGTACCATGGAGTCTGCCATAGGTTTATACAGTGTGTACTTAATTCCCAAACTAGTTTGCAAGCTTTTAAATGTCAAAACCTGCTGTTTTTATTTTCTTGCTTCTGTATTTCCTTGACTGTCATATTCGGTATTTAAATAGTTATTGGAGATTGATTTTGGGGGCATCTATTACAATGGACTTAAACATTTTATTACAATTCAGTAAATAACCTCCTATGACATGTATTATCTACTACTCTTTTAGTTACAAATTGTAGAAATCAGCTCAAACTAGCTTAGGCAAAAAATGAGAATTTCTTGGAAAGATGTTAGAGAATGTCGTATCTAAAACATGGAAAGGGCAGAGATATAAGATGGGTAAAAGGTCAAAAGGACTCAGAGACTCAGAGTCTTTCTCTCCATCTCCCCCTCTCCCCTCTCTCCTTCTCCCCCTCTCTGACTTTCTCAGTCTTGGTTTTCTCTCACCTTTACTCCCGACGGTCCCTGAGTTTAACATCTACATCTTCTACTGCTGGAGCAGACTTGAGTGACTTTCTTGGTTTGAGTTTTAAAATGCAGGGATAGGACACTAATTGGCTCAGTTTGAATCAGGTGGCCACCCCTGTATCAATAAAGTATATCTGGGGATCTGGATGAGCTGTGGGCTTTAAGAACATGGCTTTGCCTACATGAACGGAGGAGAAAAGCAGGTCCCAAAATAAAAGGTATTTAAGTTAGGGTAATACTAACTACTGGAAATTGATAAGCCCCTAAACCTCTGTGGTTTAACATGATAAAAGTTTATTTCTCACTCATACACAGTTCTGGTCAGATGACCACAGGGCACCCAGGAGGAACAGGGAACATGTTTCAGTGGACATATACAGTCTCTATCACAAGAGGCATAATGTTTCCTAGGGAAGGGGATGAAGGAAAGGGCATTCTTGGTCTCCCAAACAAGGGGTGTTCACTACACTGGACATGATAACGTCAGTCCATAACACAATTGCCAGGGAATAATTATCTATGAAAAAAATCTACAAACAGGCAAAAAAGATATAGATACACAAAATTGAACATGAAATTATGAAAAAACTCGAGGAAAACAGGAAAAATGGGGGTTTCAAGAAAATGTTACAATCATTCATATGGACCATACTGAGAAATGTTCTTGTTTGATGATATATGATGTTACAGAGTTACAAAGTAGCAGGTTGTTTTCCTCCTCCACTGTTCCAGAAAATGATAAAATCACTTCATTTGTATATATATTCCCTCCAGAAATCTTAATTGGTGCCAGAGGTTGTAATGAGCTAACACAGTAAGAGGCTGGAATCAAGACCTTTTCTTCTTCCAATTCCTTGATCCCAGGCTTAATTATGGTTCCTCTTAGTATCTTATATGCCAAAAAGAGACTGCAGCTGGTTCCAGCCCAGACCTCATCATTTCAATTAAGCAGCCTCTTTGAACAAAACATACCACAATCTTTATCAGTCTCTCTTAGTTACCTCCAGGTCAAAGGGCTGACTCTCACCTGCAGGTTTCTATGATGCCTCTGTGCCCTGCTCCCCTTCATCTTCCTCTTCCCCTCCTTCTGATGGAAGACCAACCAGCTCTACCATTTCACTGTGTTACTGATGAGAATCCATTCCATACCCCATCCAGCCAGTGCCGCTAGTTGCCTTTTATCACCTTTTTTTCTTATACCCTACACCAAAGTAATTGTTGGGCCAGTCCTTGGAGAGGGTGGTAAGAGAGTCAGAACAATCAGAGAGGAAGCTAAAAACCGCAGGAGAGAAAGAAAATCTACCCATGTACAATGACAGCTCCAAGGAAGTTTTCAAGACTGATGAATAGGTACAAACATGTGTAATTTAGGGAGAATCCCAAGTTAAACCTTTAAACTCACAAAAGCATCCCAAATCACTGCCTCTAAGTCACAGTTCATCATCAGGACTCTTAGAACTTGAGCCCAAGCTGAAACAGGGCACAGCAAGCATCACGCAGCATTCCTCCTATAATCATCTACATTCCCAAAATGCCTTTATGAAAGTACCTGCCAGATATATCATCCACTTGCCTCTCCTTGACTGGAAACACTGAAGCACAGTAAAAGGTGGAGCGAACCACCCTCCATGTGACAGAGTAGCAGAGAAAGTCTGGGGAATAAAACTCAGGATTACATCCCTGGTGCCTGCCTTAGCATGCAGCCATTCTGCTGCACATGCTTTTCATAATGTACCTCAGGGGGTTGAATTATTGCTGGGTTTTGCTTTTTTAGGTGGATAGGGAGAACTCAAGTGGAGAACACTAGTAAAATGCAAGAAGTTAAAGCATTATTGGTATAACAAATAGAGAATGTTTTGTTCCAGTTGAAAGAGCTCCAATATTTCATCCCAAAGTCATCTTCTGGGAAAACCTAAATGTAAGGAGTCTGACACACACTGAATAAGATTCAGTAGACACATTTCCAGGGTATGCACAGAGCTTGTGTTTTGCTGATTTTATACTTCCTCGTTAACCACAGGTCTACATGGCCAAGTATCTACAGTGACTCATTTGAGCAAACTTTCAGGACAATGTAGTCAATAGAACACAACATTTCTATTATATATTAGTTGCTCTTTTCAGATGCTTGTAATCATAGTCAGCTTTCTCCTTTAAAATTAAATTATGCAAAAACAGTTTCAAAGGTATTTTTCCCCATGAGAAAAAAGACTGAGAGAAAAAAATACCCAGATATAAATAATGATTCCTAGATGAAGGTATTATTATGTGTGATTTTTTTTCTACTTCTGTTTTCTTTTTTTTTTTTTTTGTGGTAGGCGGGCCTCCCTCTGCTGCGGCCTCTCCCATTGCGGAGCACAGGCTCCGGACGCGCAGGCTCAGCGGCCATGGCTCACGGGCCCAGCCGCTCCGCGGCATGTGGGATCCTCCCAGACCGGGGCGCGAACCCATTTCCCCTGCATCGGCAGGCGGACGTGCAACCACTGCGCCACCAGGGAAGCCCTCTACTTCTGTTTTCTATTCTCTCTGAAATCTCTGCCATGAGTTCAGATTACTTTTTTAATCAGAAATGAAAAATTAAGTTAAAATCGAGGCAGGAAATAGACAGTTCTATGTGTGTCTGTGTCACCTCTAGAGGGCAGGTCAAAGCCCTGGAGTGTCAGGTGGGGAGCAGCATCCTGAGGCTGCAGCAAAGAAGCGGTGTGGTGAAATGGCCAACCTGAGCACCTACCTGGGTTTAAACCCAGGACAGCTCTGCACTGGTTATTTGACCTTGAACTGGTTGCTTCATGCCTCAGTGCTTCAGATTTCTCATTTCTCATCTTTAAATTGTGGCAAATGATCATAATACCTACTCAGAGTTGAATGAGTTGTAAGGACTAAGTGAAGTAAAATTTTAAAAATTGAGATCAATATCTGGTACATGCTAATAACTTAATAAACACGAGGTACTGCATCAGCCAAGATCCAATTAGAAGGAAGAAACTACTCTAGGTATTTCAATTGAAGGACATATAATACAGGGAATTGATTACATGGAAGACGATGGAAAAGATGAGGAGTCAGAGAGGGCAAGAGAGGCAATTCAGAGATAAGCCACAACAGGAAGCTGCTACCACCTCTAATTTGAAGGGAAGAGACAGGACAACATGGCAGAAGGTAGAACCACGGTGGGTGTGCTGAGTGGGAACCCGAGCCTCGGAGGAGATCCAGCTGCCACCAGAGAAGCTGCCCAAAACAGAAAGGGGAAAAATACTGGCTTTTCTCTCTCCCTGCCCTCCAGTCTTCTGCTTGTGTCTCCCACTGGCCAAACCTCTTCTCAAGCTAAAAGGCACAGGAACCTGGGAAATGTAGGTCAGGGTTTGGAAGGGCAGGGAATGAAGTTGACGGTAAATGGGCAAATGATTAGCATAGCCATTATCCTTATTTCCCAAGAAATAGCTCTTTAAAAGAGCTTCATATTTGCTTAAAACCATGTTAGGTGGTATTCCACATTATCACCATTTTTAGCTTCCTCCTAAGCAAATTGTGGGAATATACCAGACCAAGGATCAGGTGCAGTGACTATCCCCAAACAAAGAATGTCATCTTCCATCCCCACACCAAGATTCAAGCCTCTTACTCCCTTGAAGTGCCGCAAAGTACCCTGACTCTCTCCTGGAAGGGTATTCATAACAAGTTGCTAATTTCTTCATGTGGCCTTCAAGGCACGCATAACACGGACATTCTTATGCACATTAAGACCACCTGTATTTCCGTTTCTATATCTGTGTAATGGAATGCTATTACCTACCATACCCTGAAGCCAAAATTTTGCTAAGGTACACTACAAACTGTGAAGCATTTTACACAAATGACTTGTCATTACCTTTTTTTTTTTTTTTTTTTTTTTTTTTTGTGGTATGCGGGGCTCCCTCTGCTGCGGCCTCTCCCGTTGCGGAGCGCAGGCTCCGGAGCGCAGGCTCAGCGGGCATGGCTCACGGGCCCAGCAGCTCCGCGGCATGTGGGATCCTCCCAGACCGGGGCGCGAACCCGGTTCCCCTGCATCGGCAGGCGGACGCGCAACCACTGCGCCACCAGGGAAGCCCTGTCATTACCTTTTGATTCCTGCTTTTTTGCCACTCCACGCCACTCCTCTTACCAAGGACGACTTGGTCATTCTGACATGTTGAAAGACATCATGAATGTGTCCGAAAAAAGCAGTCACCAAGTAGAATAGCTTCTGCTAAATTTCCATGTGGTCCCAAACTAAATCATCCTTAAGGCATGCTGAAATAGAAAATAAATTTGATCACGTATTAGAGTTCTCAGCCAGGCCCGACCACACAAATGCAGTCATATTGGGAGTCAACTTCTAAAATATGACAACTGATGTGTCTAAAAGCATGCTTTTGTTATTTCAGAAGCATATGTAAGCACATTTTAAAACCCAAGGTATTGAGCAAACAAAAAATCTAGTCAACCCTAAAACAGAATCACAAACCATTTCCCCTTATGGAATATCTGCTCTGTGGTAGGCACAGTACAAGACATCATCTCATTTTGCCCTCACAGCATCCTGCAAGATCATTGTTATCACCCCCATTTTACGGATAGGAAAATTGAGGTTCAGCGATCCAAAGTACCTTTCTCAAGGCCAAGCAGCCAGTAAACAGCAGAGCTAAAAACCGGATCAGTAGCAAAGCACTGACGTTCTTTCCACCAAGCCCACACTAACCCTAATTCTACACGGTAGAATGCGTACATCTTCAGAGATCTGTGTTTTTCCCTTCATCCTCCTTTGGTTACTCCAGACACCACTGTAACCCTAGCAGCTCTACTCCCCACCATGTGGCCCACACCCAGAAAGAGCTCCAAGTGGGCTCCACTGACTATAGGAACCACAATGGCCTGAAAATGCACCCCTCAGATCTCTGCTGACAAGGTGCATGCCTGAGCGACAGCCCCAATAGCCACTCTCTGAACTTCATCACCACATTCACACAGAGGCCACACTACCTACCGCCTACTCCCCCATACAAGGACAGACCACAGCAGGGACGCTAAGACGGGGCCATTCCTGGAAAATAGGGGACTGACAGGCACCCCTGGCTCCTTATCAACCTAAAACTCTTCCACCCAACTTTCCTTCCTTCTTTCTCTCATTCACTCGGGTCAGACCTGCATCGTGATCTCACGGCTCTCACAGCTCCCTCCTTGTGTTCTCTCACAGGCGTTTCCTCTAATAAATCTCTAGTTTGTCTAATCCAGCCTGGCATACGCTTCTCAGAGGACCCAGCCTGGACAGCATCCTAGCTCTTGTTCTTTCTCTCACCTTACACCTCCCGAGCTCATGTTGCAGACCTCAGGGTCCCAGTACCCGACTTCACCATCAGTGCACATAACCAATCAACCTATTCCACCCGCAGTCCTACTCCCAGGCCCGAAACAGGGGTGGGACTAAATGCTTCCCCCATTTTCAACACCCCCACTGCAAGCATCAATTCAACCCCCCTGTGCTGCCTGAAAGACCCCTCTCATCAGGGAATAAAAAGAAAGTTATAAATCTACTGCCTCTAAGGTGTAAATATTAACAGCTTAATATGCTATCTCTCCAGGCAATCTGCATTTCTTGAGTATCCAAGTCAGAGAGCTCGAGAGAAGCTGGATTCAAATTTAAAGAGTATATAGCTCTTGGGTGGAATTTAAGTAGTCTGCCCCTTGGGTGGGAGATCTTATTCTCATCAGAGCAACTTCCCCTGCTCCACAACACTTTGAAGGCAATTCTGGCTAAATCCTCCTCTCCCCCAAACATTACATTTTTTTTCAAAGGGTGACCAGACATGCTCTTGTTCATGCAGGGGATAGAGGGGTTTCAGTTCAGCCTGAAGCCACCCAAACTCCAGCAGGTTGGTGGGAGTCTCTGGGTAATTCTCTACCCTGTCTTCCCTGGCTTCCTTCAAGTTACAGCCTTTTAGGTACAACAAGCCAGAGAACTCTCATGTGGCATGTTCTATCACAGAGGATACTCCATCCTGGGTCTTACAAAGGACTGGCCAGTCCCCTCCCTGAGCCCTTTGGGCAATTTGTTTCCTTTACCTGGGGCTTGCTCCCCTATACATAAGAAAATAAGCAACAGCACGGTGGGGATACTCCTTTATCTTCCTAAACACTGAGAGGGGAGAATAAGTTAGTACCTTCAGAATACTTTGATATATGACAGTAAATAATTTCTGATTGTTGGCTGGAAGATGTCATGGATGTTCGATATTAAAACAAAATAACAGGGCTTCCCTGGTGGCGCAGTGGTTGAGAGTCCGCCTGCCGATGCAGGGGACTCAGGTTCGTGCCCCGGTCCAGGAAGATCCCACGTGCCGCGGAGCGGCTGGGCCCGTGAGCCATGGCCGCTGAGCCTGCGCGTCCGGAGCCTGTGCTCCGCAACGGGAGAGGCCACAACAGTGAGAGGCCCGCATACCGCAAAAAAAAAAAAAAAAAAAAAAAAAAAAAAAAAAAAAAAAAAGAGTTCTCTAAAACAAAATAACAACTTCAAAGTACTTAATAGAGTAATTATGGAGTCATTCAAATGAATGCGCTCAGTGTGAAACCCCCAGGTCAAGCATATTACACATATGCAGATTTCTTTTTTCACTCAAAAAAAAGAAAAACCCTCACACATACACACATGCACACACACACACAAAAGTAACAAGAAGATTAACCGTGTAATGCAAAGTTAATGCATCATTACTTTCCTACGTTTTAAACACAAAAGTCTAGAAATGTGCAATTACTGTAAATCAAGGTCTTTGGTTCCATGCTAGCTAGCACAGTCTGGCAGACAGTACCCCCCAAGTTAATAATCTGAAGGTCCACTTCCACTTTGGTCATCAACTTAACATGTGACACTAACAAAGGCATTTAGGTGTAACTCCATTTTCATCTATTAAAGCAAAACAATGCATTCAAATAATTTCAAGTTCCCCCGTAGTTTCACAGGAAGGTTGCAAATATTCATGAGAGGTAACTCAAAACTCTTCCTCACCCTCAACAAAAATCCCACTGCAATCCCCAAACCAGAGGGATGCCATGTCCCCTGAGATAATTCACCCACCTGAGTCAGACTGCTGAAGAACCAGTTAAATATTGGTTTAACTCTTGGTTGAATAGAAAAGGACATCCCAACCAAGAAAGAAGGAACTAAGCCAAGAAAGGGCTAAGTCTGGTGACCATGTCCTTCCTGGGTGATGGGACCCAGGGGCTGCTGTAGCCTGGGCTGCTCACAAGGGTCTTCAACAGTTTTTTGTTTGTTTGTTTCTGTTTTTGTTTTGGCCGGGCTGCACGGCATGTGGGATCTTAGTGCCCCAATCGAACCCTCAGCCCTGCAGTGGAATTAACTATAGTTCTCTCCGAAGAGCTATGCCAAGGATCCAGCAAACCGCTTATTCAGTTTTCACAGCAACAAAATAGAGAACTCCTGTCCCCAACCACAGAGTCCCATGTCCCTTCCCAGAGCCATGGGGCTATATCAGCTGATTCTCTGAGTTTGCTCCAAGAAAATAACTTCTGAGAGATAGTAATAACTGTTCTGCAAGAAGAGGCAAGGGAAAGAGGCTCTGTGATCAAAATATGTTAGGAATTTTTTTTTTTTTTTTTTTTTTTTTTTTTTTTTTCAGTACGCGGGCCTCTCACCGCTGTGGCCTCTCCCCTTGCCGAGCACAGGGTCCGGGGGCCTAGCCGCTCCACAGCATGTGGGATCTTCCCGGACTGGGGCACGAACCCGCATCCCCTGCATCGGCAGGCGGACTCCCAACCACTGCGCCACCAGGGAAGCCCAGGAAATTTTTTTATTAAACAAAATTAAGGGAGGAATGTTTTGCTTTTTTTTTTTCACTGCAACACTTTTCAGGGCCTAGATTATACTGTCATGGTGACTCTCCAGTGTTGTATAATATGCAGGATTTCCAGAACTTATTTGATGTTAATTATGAGAATTTCTGAGAAATTCTGTACTGTAGTGGTCTCCTAACTTCCAAGTACTGTGGACTCTTAATCTGAACATGGATACGATAAAAGCTTCAAAGGACAGTTGTGAGAACTAAAAATAATAATCCACAGCAGCACATTGAACAGTACCTGACACATGGTCAACACTCAGTAAATGCTGGCTATTGTCCATGTCCAAAAAATAGAGTTTTCCCACAAATTTAATGTAATACCTTATAGTTATGTTTATCACTCTTGTACCCCCATCGACCTAGGGAAATGTCATAAAATGCCAGAATAAACAGGGTTCATCTTCTTTGAAGTATCAATTTTGCTTTAAGATTTTGGAATCAAAAAATGAAGTAGTTTAACTTAAAAGTAAATTTAATATATGTATTTTAAAGAAACTATTTTGGGGGCTTCCCTGACGGTCCAGTGGTTAAGACTCCACACTCTCACTGCAGGAGGCACGGGTTCAATCCCTGGCAGGGGAACGAAGATCCTGCATGCTGCACAGCCAAAAAAAAAAGAAAAAAGAAAATATTTCAGAATAAAATGCAAACTCTTGTGAAATTCAGAAAACACAAACATTCAAAATATTTCCTGCCTGCAGGAGGTAGCTTTGAGCAAAGCCCCAGAGCCCTTGAGCCATCCTTCCCCTTCCTGTGACATGAGGGGTCCTTTGACAGAACCTCTGAGAGGCACTGCTCAGGACTGAGCCCTACGCATAAACTAAGCAAGGAGAAAAGAACATGTGCTATCAAATATGATTCAGGATTCAAATATATTTTAATATCTTATTCTTTTCATACTCTGAGAAACCATCTGATAATGTGATTGTTTTGTAAAAGAATAAAACTCTTCAGATAATATAAGGATTTTATAGCTGTTGCACAGATTTAGTAAGCAAAAGACTTGCTAGCATGAACTAGGTTCAACCCAAACCACTGTACAATTTAATTCAACACAATATTCCTCTGTTTAAAGTGCGTGTAATTGCCAATTTATGTAGTCACCAAGACCAAAGATTTGCTAAATAGAGTTCTGCAAACAAACATAGTACAGAAAGCTTTATCCCCAAGTACCATACACCAAGAATGAATGAAACTAATCACTAATCAATCATGTATCTAATTCATTCCAAGAGCTTCTTTCAACTGTACAATTATTCAGTGAGTAAAATCAAATCCACTTGTTACTATTTCTCTAGATTTTATCACTATGAAGTTTTTAAAAATCCTTACAAACTCAAGAGAATGTGTAAAATGAAACTGACATTATCTTAAACAGTATTAGATCGTTATTCCCTCCTCTTTTATAAAGATTTCCTTTATGGAGAGTTATTCTTAAATATCACTGATTTTTCTGAAACTTTCCCCAAGTGCTCTTTTCTACTTAAAGAAGTCTTTATTTAATGGACGAACAATATATAGCACTGCCCTCTGGGGGTGTGTTTCAGTTAAAGACATTGTACTGTAAAAATTCATTCTTCAACCTTTTCTCAAGGTGAGATTTTTAAGATGCACATTTCTACATAGAGATAGATCTATTTCCACTGACCGAAAGAAAACGTTCATGATAGAGGCTGTTTCTGGGAAGCTGGGAAGGGGACTAAGACAGGGCGTGGCAGACAAAAGGCATGTGAGCTTTGTTTGTACTGGTTTATTTATTTTACTAAGTACTGAAGTAAATCTGACAAAATGGCAACAATTGTTCATTGTGGATGGTGATTTCCTTGTGCTTTTCTGCAATTTTTAAATTTCTCAAATTTAAGTAAATATACTGAAGATTTTAAAATATATTCTTATTTTCTTACCTAATAAAGACAAATTTTCCCCTTTTTATAAGAAAATCTGGATTTACAAGATGGCAGAGCCCTTGATTCAGCTCCCTCCTTCCCTCCTTTCCTTCAACAACTATTTTTTGAGTCTGCTCTATGGTTGGCACTGTCCTACGTGCTGGCAAATACAGGTGTGAAAAGGTGGAGACCCATCCTCAGTTTACACTCCAGAGTGGGTAGACTGACAATGAACAAATTAAATAAGTACTTACCTGGTATTTTAAAAGGTGATAAACACTACTATAGAAAGTAATAGAGACAGAGCGCTAGGGGTGGGGGTGGTCAAGAAGACATCACTGCAAAGGTAACATCTGAGAGGCTGAGAAAGAGAAGGTGTGAGCCATGTGGTTACCTACGAATAAAAACATTCCAGGCAGAAGGAAAAGCACATGCAAAGGCCCTGAGGTGGGAGTGTGCATGGAGTGCTCAAAAAAACAGCAAGGAGGCCAGTGTGGCTGGAGTGGAATAAGCAAGGGGTGTGTAGCAGGAAATGATGTCAGATGCGTAATATGAGGGATGGGGCAGGTGGCTAGAGGGAAGCCCAGTTGCATAGGAAATTCAATGCAAATTTGAGCAGTAAAGTCCACTCGAACCTCTATGTCAGTGCTACTCAACATGTAGTCAGCAGACCAGCAGTGTCAGCATCACCTGGGAGCTTGTCAGAAATACACAGTCTTAGATGTCACCCCACACCTACTGAGTCATAATGTCTGAGGGTATTTGAACTCTTAATGTGATTCTTATTCATGCTACAGTTTGAGAAACACTCTTTGTAATAAATAGAAGAACCCGTCAGGGACTTCCCTGGTGGTCCAGTGATTAAGAATTTGCCTTCCAATGCAAGGGACACGGGTTTTATCCCTGGTCGGGGAATTAAGATCCCACATGTTGCGGGGCAACCAAACCCGCACACCACAACTAGAAAGCCACACACTCTGGAGCCTGAACGCCACAACTAGAGAGCCACACACTCTGGAGCCCGCACGCCACAACTAGAGACCCACACACTCTGCAGCTCGCACGCCACAACTAGACAGCCACACACTCTGGAGCCCGCATGCCACAGCTAGAGAGCCTGCGCACCACAACTACTGAGCCCAAGCACTCTGGAGCCCGCGCGCTGCAACTAGAGAAGCCCACACGCCGCAATGAAGTAAAGACCCAGCGTAGCCAAAAAATTAAAAAACAAAAAATGTTTTTAAATAAAAAAAAAAGAACCCATCAATCTTAGCTTGAAAACTCCTGAGCTAAAAATTCAATTCTGTTCCTTACGAATAGTCTAACATTAAACTAATTGCACAATCTGGCCAGTCCTCAGCTTTTCTCGTCTGTAAAGCAGATAAATTCATGTCTGTCACCTTTTTAACAAGAGACTTCCTTTTGAAATGTTTTAAATCAAATTTGATGGTAAATGTTAAAGAAATGTGGTGACTGTGAATCTCTTGACAAATGTGAGTTTTTGTTATTATGAACCTGAGCCTCCAAGCCCATCCACTCTCAGGGGTTTGCTCTTTTCCTTGGGACCCCCCCAGTGAGGTTGGGTAAGTTAAGACTTGCACATGAAAGGCTTACAGTGAGTCTGGTCTGGTTTTGTTATACCTGGCACGGAACCTCAGCACTTGAGACTGCAGCTGGTGTGGTGCTATAACGATATATATGGTACCTGTCCTCACTGTGGCAGGCAAGACCCTCTCATCCAAGCATTTCAGACTAGGATAATGGGACAAAAGAGATGCTATGGGATACTTAGCCCAGAACATTCCATCACTCTTTCTACCCCAAAGTATTTGCTAGGTTTTATGCAAACAACATTTGTTTGCTGCGACTTGGTATAGGTTGTGGGGAGGACATTGAATTTGGAGTCAAAAGAGAAGGGCTCAAGCCCCCAGGTTTACAACTTATAAGCTAGGTGACCCAGAGAGCTCACATCACCATGCCAGCCTGCCTTCCCTGTCTGCCCCCCAAGTTGGTGGGAGGTTAAGCAAGATGATGTACATGAAAGCTCTCTGAAAAAAATAAAGCAGCATAAAAGAGAACAGGACATTGCTATCATATCCAGTCCCTCAGTCAGTCAGTCAATAAACATTCAACAAATATGTACAAAGTCCACAACATACCTGGCTCTCTGCTAGGCCCTGGGACACAGCAATGAATGACAGACTAAAATCACACCCCATGTAGCACTTATATTCTAGTATGAGAAGAGAGAGAACAAAGGGCAACATAAACAAAAATATAGTTTTTCAAATGGTGATAAGCACATTAAAGAAAAAGAAAAAGGGGAAGAGGAAATGTTGCAGGGGAAGGGGTTACGAAGTCAGAAACCGTGGTCTCCTCACTGAGAAGGCAAATTTGACCAAAGACCTGAGGGGATGGAGTCCACCTTGGAAAAAAAGCATGTTCAGACCTATTCTAGACTTAGTTGGTCTTTATACATCTGTGATTCATTCAGAATACTTGCAGAGTTTTCCTTATTTGTTAATATTTCTTCCCTCTTGTATCATTTGTAGTTAGCTATTATCTGTGCCATGAGTAACTCACACAAAGGCACAAACTCAAGCCAGGTGAACAGCTTATTTGAGAACTTATTTGTTTACTGAGGTGTCTGGGACAGTGCCTGGTTGTTAAGTGAACCCCTCTTTGCAAACCCCAGAAACCAGCAACTTTCCCTCAATGTAAGAATGGGAGCCACATACTCTATAGATCAGAGACAAACTCCATGTCTGCCATGTTTTTATTGTTAATATGATTGTTTTCATTCTATAATTAGCTCCCAATTTGCTGAACACCTATTATAGATTTAGTATTTTACACTCGTAACAAGAAGAGGAACAATTATGGTTTTATAAAAGAAATTACTATAGCACTTTTACACAGTAGGGGAGGGACAGAATTTATGTCAGGATAGATAGATTCCTAAGTGCATTTTTAGATTCAACAAAGGTGGACTCCAGAACCTAGTGTGAAATGGAAGTGTTAAATGCACAACATAATCAATTAAGAGAATGTTTCTGTTTCTAGTGGCAGATGTGCAGACTGCGGTTCAGGGACCAGGAAACATAAGGATCTGAGAGAAGATGGAAGGGACTGGGGGAGTGAATGATCTGAGGGGCTGCCAGAGTTGAAGAAGCAAGACAGCAAACGAGAATCCCCTGGGGCCAGAATGGGCAGGGAGTTTAAGAACAGTAAAAATAAATATTTCATTTTAAATGTTTTTTAATTCCATGCTATAGCTCTTCTCCATTGTCTGAGTCTGCAGTAAAAGCAACCTTCTGATATTGCCTTTAAAGACTGAAAAATGAGGGGCTACATCTGCAACAGCATCTATGGAAAACAAGATGGCAAACAAGGTCTTAGCAGAAACCAGAGTTGAAAGCAGAAGACAACCAGGCAAATCAGAGTCCCCTCCACCACACCCCCAGAGAATCCTTGGAAATTTGAGAAAGGTATGGGTCTTGCATCAATCCAAAGGATGGTAGCTCAAGTTGTTTTACATTTACCTTAAAGTTGAGGTAGGTCTCAGATTATTGGAGGGGGTAGCGACCAGACTGTCTCATTGCACAACTCCAGGGGCCACCATTCCAATAACCGTATCTGTGAGATGGCAGCCTTGTTGGGGACACTCAAGTTACACATACATCATCTCATTTATTCTTCAAAACACTCCTGGAAGAAAGGTATTATTATCCCCGCCTTTCAGATGAGGAAACCAAGACTCCGAGAGATAGTCATTTGTCCAAGTTATCATGAGTATAGGTGAAATCAATATTGAGATTCAGTTCATCCCAACTACAAAATCCATTCTAATTCCATACATCATCTAGTTCCATGAAGCGGTGAATGGAAGCAGGTCCTCCACTCACAGTGCTTTGCTGCCACTTTAGAACTATGCTCCTCCACCTAAAGCAAGAACCTACAGAAACTCAAATGGACCCAAAAAATCCACTAATTTTGAATCATAGCACCCCAGTTAACACAAACTTATGCAAACCTGTACACATCATGTCTGAAAAAAAAGGGCAAAGGTAATAGGCAGAAGCGTAGAGAGTTAATAAGTGAAGGGAAATCATGGCATATGAAACACCCCACTTGCTTCTGCCTTATTTCCAAATCTAAACATCATTCCACTTTAAATATATGATGCAGTTTCCTAAGGCAACTCCAAAGAATCAAGTGTGCTCTCCTGTTTCTCTTTCCCCTAAGAAAGCCGCAAATGCAGTTCATTTTAAACATCACCAAGGTTTTAGACTGACTGTAGCCAATCAACTCTCAGCACCAAAGGAGTTCTGAAAGCAAGTCAAGTCTTATTTCCCTGGAGCTTTTCCACCTTCTCCATTATCTTCTCACCAATAACATCCCTGATATCTTCCATTTCACCTCACAGTCAGTGCGTCTGGCTCTGTACACCACGAAAACAAGCCTTCTCTGCATTTCCATTTTCTTGTTTATATCTTCATTTTCATCCAGTCTTTAGACCCTCTCTTTGTGACTCAACCTTCAATCAGACAAACTTTGCTCTGCTTCTTTGATGCTGTGAGTCTAGTGAAAATCAAGTGGCTACAGACAAGGGTTCTATTGTCTGTCACTCTAGTTAACCAGCAAAGAATTTAGGCTTGTGACAAGTTGATTCCTTAGGATAAATGACATCATGCCATGTTCCAGAGCACTCACTCTAATGGACTCCGTGACCCTGGTTCCAGGGAAGCTTGTCCAGACTTAAGTCATGATCTAGAAGATTTTATCTAGGAAAGACAGGAGGCACTATTAGTGATAACTGAAAGGGGGCAACCCTTTTTCCAAGGCTGGTTCTCAGTTATTCCTAGCCCCCCGAAATGAAAGTACCAGATCTTACAGTAACTCTGATGCCTATTGTTTGGTGGGAAAAATCTGTTCTGAGAGTTTGTTTCCCCAGTTAATATGTGCAACATAAAAAAAAGGAAGGAAGTGGGAAGAAGAGCAAAAGGATGTTTTTCTTTTCTTTCACACAACTGTTGTTGACGATCTAGGTTTTCCTCTGCTATAATAATCCAAGCCATGAAGCTCCTCCCACACTATGGGGACATTTCTGCAGGGGCTCTCACCTTGATCACCCACACAGATCTTTTCTATTTTAGTTCAAGTTGACAGAGAAGTCATTATATCCCTTTTCTAACTATTCTCCACTACAGCTGGCTAGTGAAAAATATAAGAAGCACTTTGGAGGCTGAGAGTGTTCCTGTCTCCGAAATTTACTGGCCCTCTATTCTGTGGAGTGCAGTGATCCTGGAGCTAATCAGAACTCGGTGGTGGGTAGATCTGTTAGAAACCAAACTGCTTAAGGCAAAAAAGGAAATGTATTGGTTTGTATCAGTGAAAAGCCTGGGGTATCTCTGGACTGGCAAGGCTGGATTCAGGTGCTTACCTCTCTCTAACCCCATCTCCCCACTGCATGGCAAGAAGGCTGCCAGCAGCTCCACGTCCATTTCTGTTATCTCATAAGACCTACTGGAAAGAGAGTCTCTTCCCAAAACTTTCAAAGAAAATCTTAGGACTGTATTTCATTGCCATGACCTGAGGGGGTAAAATGTCTAGACCATGTGCCCACCCAGGAGCTGACAGTGAGGTTATAGACTGAACCACATAAACTGTGAATCATGGAGAAATGCTCCCAAATGAAATCAAGTTTTTGTTACCAGAAAAAGAGTGAGCAGGTACTGGACATAAAAAGACAATAAACCACTACAGGAAGATGAATGAAGGTGAACTATCAACCCACCGACAAGCATTTGCTCATTTCCAGCTGACCCTAGAAGTTGTCAAGTGCCCCATACTCAGGGTTTTGGACAATGCGCAGAACCAGATGGTAACAAGGGGAAGGCAACAAGGTTAGAAGAGAAAGAACATTCTTTGTTAAGGAGCACAATCACACGCCCAGCCCGAAGCCTACCACCTTTCCTAGAAAACCAAGTGGAATGACTACTCTCCCTCTTCCACCGCCCTTGCTCATCCTGAGACTGCAGAATAGAGCTTTTTAATTGCTACTTTCTTTTCCCTTCCAAGTTGTCCTTGATGATTATCTAACATTCTTTTAAAGTAAATCCCCTCTTTATTGATGGTGGGGCAATCAACAAGACCACAGGCAAGTTCAGCTATAGTAATAACTAACAGAATTTTAAATTCAGAACTATAGAATAAACACCTGAAACCAGTCATGTCAAGACAAAATCAGCAGCACCAGAGCAAAGATCAAAAATCAACTGATAATCCAGATTTCTCACTGTATAAAATTGAAGGAGGCAGACACAAACGCTGCAATTTGCCCCAGATGTCATCTCCTTAAGGATGACTTTAGGTCCCACACACTCGGTGGGGGATGGCCCCCATGTCCACAACTGCATTGAATAAAAAAGAACCAAAAGATATGGTTCCAATCATATCCATGTTGAATGGTTATTAAGAGATCCAAAACCTAAATTGATAGAAAAATAGAGTTGACAATTATGGTGACTATTCTAGGAACCTTAGGCAGTCGATGAAGGAAGAGTTATTTTAGGGATCCTCGAAGTGATCCAGGAAGGTCTGTCACACAACATGGAAGGAGTGTCAGTGTCATTAGTTACATCTGATAGGATTCTTTCATTATAAACTATTGAAATTCGCTCTGGCTTGCTTAACCAGGAAAAGGATTTATAGAAAAGCAGCTCACAGAATTGAAAGAGTAGCTAAAACATGGATGCAGAAGGGGCAAGAATAAAGATTGCTCCAGGGATCACGGCAGCAGCAGCAAATTGATATCCTGACAGGGCACAGCTTGGGTGAATCATCTCCAGCTGCTTTTCAATCCAGGTGCTATTCTGCTCAAGTTTAGTGTCTCAACAGAAAAACTGATTGGCCCTGATTGGGTCACATGTCACTACCCAGCTACAGGGGGGTGGTAGTATTGGGGGGAGGAGGGGTGGAAGACCTCTAGATTAGCTTTCCCACCAAGGCTGCACCCAATGTGGAAAAGATAATTCCAGAATGCCATCAGAGAACTATTAGCTGAAGAAAAGGGCAGTGGTGCTCAGCAGAAAAAGAGAGAGAAAAGGGAGGTAGGGAGGGAAGAAGAGAGGGAGGGAGGGAGAGGAGGAAGGGAGGGGGGAAAAACCCTGCAGCATATGTAGTCCTTTATTCCTACTCCATAACCTCTCTGTTTACTTTTTCCACCTCTGTAACACAGAGATAATCATACTACTAACCTCCCAAAGTACTGGAGAATTAAGCAAGATAATATCTTGTATGTGGTAAGAATTCCATAAATTTCAGCTTCTTTTTAATTGTTGCTATTATCATTATCTCTATTCATTAATCACATGAAGTTCAATTCACAAGTGAGCAACACCTTGGAGGAGGAAGGGGACTTTGGGGAGGCAAATGGAAGGGAGGCATTCTGGAGAGTGTGGAAAATCAGGAGGATGGTGATCTGGCTGCAGGGAAGGGGTGGCCAGGGGACCAAAATCCTTTGCCCTTCAGGGTTCTCTGATGGCTGCTGTTGAACACAGTTGCCTCCACATAAACCTTCCAGGTGATCTTAGGGAATTCCAGAGCCATCAGGCTGTGGATGATGAAAACACTAACTGAATCAGCTTTTGTCTAGAATGGCTACCATCACATCACAGTCAACAGCATGGGCTTGGGAGTCAGACCTCAGTTTGAACCCCAGCCCCACCTCTAAATGGCTGTGTGTCCTTGGGGAAATTACCAAATCTCTATAAACTGTAGTTTCCTCAATAGTCAAATATAAAAACAAGAGTACCTTTCCCATGGGTTATCGTGAGAATTAAATGAGATAATGCAGATGTTGTATTAGCCATATGATTAGCATTATTAATAGACTATGTGTTGTTATGAAGAAGGTAGGAACCCCCAACCAACCCTTAGAGTGGAGCATTGATAGAAGAATAACAAACATATCTAACACCCAAGTCTGGGAACTCCAAGTTCTGCTGAATTTGCTATGCTTTTGTTTGCCCTGGCATATTCTTATTCTTTAGTTTAATTTGCCTTTGGGTGAGTTCAACACACATATATTACCTTCTATAAGGCACATGCAGGCCTGGGCACTGGGGATACAAGGATGAGCACCACACACTCCTTGCTCTCAAGTAGCTCGTGGTCTTTCAGGGTGGCACACAAATGAAAAATTATAAAGGCATGCTAAGTATTCAGACAGGGACCAAGGGAAGTTCAGAGGAGGGGAAAAAATTGGGTCCAAGCAGACAATTTGAAAAGTTCTACCACAGGAAATTACCCGAGCTGAGTCTCAAAGGAGGAATAAAAGGTGGCCAGGTACCAACGCTGGGAAAGGATGTTCCAGGTAGGAGAAGCAAAGGCCCAGGCACAGAGGAGTGACACTGCATCGGGTCTGGGGAATCACAAGCAGTTAAGCATCGTGTCAAGTGCAAAGCACCGCATACGGAGGCAGGAGAGATGGGACACTTTCATGTCCTTCCTGAAGACACTTCTATGCCACAAAGCCCTGTGTGATTTGCTCCCACTCATCCCCCGGCTCTCGGCTCTCGTCACTTCCCCTCTACTCCGCACACTGGCACAGTGACCTGCTTTGTGGTCTTTGAACACAGCACACATATCCCCACACATGGCCTCTGCCTTTGCAGTTAGCTCTTTCTTCCCACAAAATTTCCGTGTCTGGCTCCTTCTTATTAAGGTCCAAGTTCAAATACCATCTCCTGAGACAGACCTTCTCTAACCACCCGACCTACTCTTTCTGTTTCCCAACAGTCACTAAAGTACCTGATCCTGGTTCTTTATACTTTTTTATTCCTATTTAAAACCATCTTTTTTTTTTTTTTTTTTTGCTTGTTTGATGTCTGACCTCTTCCATATCACTAGAATGAAGGTTCCATGAGATACTTTACCTATTTTAGCTATAACTCTAACACCTAAATCAGAATCTAGTACATTGGAAGCATTTGAAAAATATTTGTTGTGCCTGATAAGTGCCAAGCCAAGGAACATCGAGTAGAGGGTAAGAACTCAGACTCCAGGATCAAAATGCTTGGATTTAAATCCCTCTCTACCACCGGCAGCTGTGTGACCTTAGACAGGTTACTTAGCCTCTCTATACTTTAGTTTCCCTTCAATAAAATGGAGATCATTATTGCATCTACTTCATAGGAGTGTCATGAGGACCATGTAAAGTGCTTAGCACAGCACCTGAAATATAGTAAATGCTCACTACATTTTAGGTATTTATCCTGTATGGAAAGTTACTTAAGGAACTATTATCAAGAAGAAATAGAAAAACATCTGCTTTTCTGAGGTAATTGCTAAATTCTCTGTTTGTATGGACTTAACTTACTTAAAATAATCAAACAATCAATTATCCAAGATAAACAGTGGATCAATGGAAAGAGACATATAATGCAGAGTGTCCCCAAAATGGAAACCCTCAGGAATGCCAAGGCATGTAAGGAACATACGTTGACAGGACGCTGTCGAACTATGAACATGCAGTAGTTATTCATAAGGTCTGAAGCTGAGTTTTCAGGAAGTTTTCACCATTTTAACACAATGGTGAATGCTTAGCCCAGGTGAAGGTCCCAGATGACTGACACCCCATCCTGGATACACTCGATGAACAGGTGCACATTTCATCACCATATCTTCTCTGCACTGCCCACTAACATGCTTTCTCTTGGAATTCCCTGGTGGCGCAGTAGTTAAGAATCCGCCTGCCAATGCAGGGGACACGGGTTTGATCCCTGGTCCAGGAAGATCCCACATGCCGCGATGCCCGTGCGCCACAATTACTGAGCCCTCATGCCACAACTACTGAAGCCCATGCGCCTAGAGCCCGTGTTCTGCAATAAAGACAAGCCACTGCACTGAGAAGCCCGCACACTGCAACGAAGAGTAGCCCCCACTCACTGCAACTAGAGGAAGCCCACGCGCAGCAACGAAGACCCAACTCAGCCAAAAATTAATTAATTAATTAATTAAGAAAAAAAAAAACATGCTTTCTCTCAGCTATGCCAGCACAAGTTTCCCAGATCTGTCACACCTGGCTTCTGTCTAAGTCTGCTCGGAATGATGACAATCAAGGTTCCACACTGCCCAGCAATCCCTTCCGTATAGCCGAGCTAAAGGAAACCCCCAGCAGAGTAGGGGTGTTATCAGAGTCAAACCAGCCCTTGATTTGCTCTGTTCTTAGATGTCAATTACTCACAACCCAGAGTCAATTTTGACCAGGGGGAAGGAGAGATATTTCAGGTAAGAATGCTAAATTAAATATACCCACCAAGGAAGCAAGCTGTCATTCTAGGAACTGTGTTCCTATGCTGGTACATAAGTGACACAGACTGTCGACTAGCCAGTCTATTCTACACACAAACATATGCATGTACACAATAGCAGTGAGTTTCTGATGGGCATTTCTCAGCGAGCAAGTGTATTACTGAAAAAATAGAGATCTGGGTTGAGATGAAATGGGAAAGGGGGAGGCATCCCCATGAGCCTGCTATGTTTTCATCACTAGTAACAGCTGCTCTGTTCCATCCTAAAGGGGAACTACTCTCTTCCCCATCATCATGTCATTTTTATTATGCCAACAAATGATAAGGCAAAAACCCATCACCACAAACCAGACTGTGAAAAACCAATTAACAATATGAAGTTGAAAATGAAGAAGAAAGTCTTGCATTTCCTTTCACCTGTAGGGGAAAAAATGATGAAACCCAAGGCAAGCCCCCATCACCATTCAGCAGTCCATCTTACTTTAAAATATAGAGCACACAGACTGAACAGGAAGATTTCTGCTATGCATGGCAATTGTTCCATTTTCTGTATTTCATAACCTGCAATTTTGAAGCCATGCTTGGTACACATGCTTGTAAAATGGTCATATCAGATAAAAGCAGAGGGATGCTAAACTATTGGAAAATAAATCAAATTCTCAGCAAGCAGTTATATCCATCATGTTGCAGCAAGCACACATATAGTTTAAGCTCTGCGCACACGGTCTATCCATTGTAATGATTTGGGGTCAGGATCCTGCCACATACATTTAGCATTCACTAAGAAGTAAGCCCAAGAGTGCAGCAGGGAAGAGTGCAAAGTTGTAACTCGTGGTCCTGGAAGTTACCCTCAATGCATTTCTCTGAGTACAGCCATTGTATCTAAGTACAAGGCAGAGAAGAATTAACACATGCATAGAACCTGACCATTTACAAGGTGCTTACAGGAGCATTATCTCACTTGATCCTTAAAGGAACCTCAGGAGATAAATGGAGAAAAGCATTCCTGTGTTACAGCAGCAAAAGGACATTTGGAAACATCTGTAAAATGCTGAGAAAAAGTCTGAACACCCATCCACATCCACTCCCTTAGTGGAGTCGTGGGAGGGATGTGTTTCAGCAATATCTTGCCCTAAACCCAACATATTTACATTTGACCACAATAAATATTCCCTGTCTTTGACTTTTTTTTCTTTTAATACAAATAGGCTAGTTTATTAAATTAATTAAATTAAGCTAGCTTATTAGATGATTGCACAAGACTCTGTGATGCACCAAACATGAAAATTATTCAGTGAGAGGAACCAAAGCTTGTAAATACCATGAAACCAAAGAACAGTGTCCAATTATGAGGTCTTAAAAAATATTTCATAATGTTCTAATGTAAAAAATAAAGAAATTGAAAATCCTTGGGTATTACTTAGAAAAAAAAAACCATATAAAGCTTCAAATTCCAAATCTGAATATTACAGTAAAGCCACATTTACTCACAATGCTACACAATAACAGCCTTAACCTGCTCAATACCGTGCTCTCCCAGACATGAACATCCAATAACCAGCCTCCAGTTCTCTCAAAACTCCACGCCCTCCCAAGACGAGCTCTTCTCGACTCTTACTCTCCCCTATAGCTTGGACTCCAATCTGATATCTAAATCATTGTCTCTCTCCTGCCTTCAACTTCATAGTACACTTGTCCTTCCCTTTTACCATATGATGAAAACTCAACCATGGAGCCATGCTACAATCCACATTTTTCACCTGTGAAAAAGATCACAGAAATGCATAAATTGGCCCCAGTATTAGTCTTCTCATGCTGCTGTAACAAAACAGCACAGATTGAGTGGCTTACACAACAGACATTTATTTCTCACAGATCTGGAAGCTGGGAAGTCCAAGGTCAAGGTGCTGGACAATTCAGTTTCAGGTAAGGGTCCTCTTCCTGGTTTTCAGATAGCTCCCTTCTCACTTTGTCCTCACATGGAGGAGACAGCTCTGGAGTCCCTTCATCTTCTTATAATGGTACTAATCCCATCATGAAGGTCCCACCCTCATGATCGCATCTAAATCTAATGATCTCCAAAAGGCCCCATCTCTAAATACCATCACATTGGAGGTTGGGGCTTCAACATACGAATTTTGGGGGGGTGCACAATTGAGTCCACAGCAGCCCCATTTCTAACATTTGATGTATATCCTCAGCAGAATTGCTCAACAGCAATTCTTTCACTGTCTTGTCATACCCTCTATCTTAAACTTACATATAAAGCCAAAGAATTGCCCTGGTAATAGCTGAGATCATATATATAAGAATAATGTTACCATACACCTGTATAAAAGAACAGAAAGACAAAAGCTGATGTATTGAAGAGCCCATATGACAAACCCTTTTAATGATCCTGAAAACCCCTTCAAGTGTTCCCCTAAAGTTTTAAAAATTCTCTACTAATTAATTGTTTTTCCCAACACCTAGCAATTAATATGTTATAAATATTGGTTTCTTTTTCAGTCTTCACATAGTTAGTCTTATTTGCTATTTTAGCAATTGTTTTTCTCTTTACTTTTCAACATAAATATACAACATTTCAAGCACATTATGGATGAAAACAGTTGTGTGGGAAACTAAACATTTCATAATATTTCTTTGGGAAAAGTGCTTTATGAGTTCCAAATAAGCAATTTTTTTGAAAAATAAACTGATAGGGAAGAAATTACCTGTAAGTTGGAGACTATCCTGTAAAAGACATCAAATTTACCAACATAATATTTAAGATTTGAGGCAATATAATTAAATTTAGAAATTTTTACAAAGGGAGAGAGAGAGATTCACAAGGGTCAGATGACAGCAAGTAGCAATGTATAATTATTGGATTCTACATGAAAGTGGAAAACTTCATTGTAATGCCAGGGTTTCCAAATATGAATTGAATAAATCTATCCTACTTCTTAGAAAAGTTGACACTCATTCAAAACAACTTTTTAAAAAATATATTCTAGGAACCAACACTATTTCTGTAACATTTAGAACCAAGGACAACCAACCAAAAGGAGAGATACAAGAAAGCAACCACAGAGATCTAGAGATGACTTTCCCCTAAAGAGAAGATGTGTTCTACTCAAAAAACCCCAGTTCTTAATCTGAAACGATAAGGCAATTCCAAGGACTCTTGCAGTCCTAAAGCAGACCTTCCCCTGCCCAGAGTTAGCCAAGACATGTCACGGACCACCTGTCACACTAGAAAACTAAAGGACACATCAGGTCCTGCTGAAGAGGATGTTCAAATAAACGTATTACTGTTTATTACCCTTTCAACCCCACTTTCAAGTTCTTAAAAACTACTAGCATATCTAAAGACATCTTTGGAGGAAGTGTCCAGCCCTGATCAACAAATGATACATGATCGCTACTCACCATGCTTTCTATTCCCGCAAATTTCGACTCCAACATCTAGAGAGAAGCAGAACCAGGGTATGGGCACGACGAACTGAACCTTCCCAGGATCCTGATGAATTACCATCACCCATTTTGAAATCATCTTTCCCAAAAGCCTCATATATAAATCAAACAATGTCACTGAACTGGGAAGAAAACAAATCAAAAGAAAAAGCCTGTGATGCGGGACAAGCAGGAGATGCCCAAACCCTTTCAGCTACTCCATCATTTGTAAGCCCTGCCCCACTGGACTAGCTGCATTGCCACCTTCCTGGAGCTTTTGATCCATTACTCAAGACGGTGAGAATCTCTTAACCCTGCCCTTTTAAAAAACGACATCAGGGGGTGGTCATGGCAATAACAATAAGAAGTTAATTTATATAGCCACTTTAGTCCAACGAGCTCCAGGATCATACTACAAGTCACTGGATTTTAGAGTTTGGGGATTGATTTTATCCCTTTGTGTGTGGGGGAGGGGGAGATGGTTTTTTACAAATTGTGGTGCATTTTTAATGTTATGCTGAGCAAAGCATTAACTCCCGCCCTCCCAGCCCCAATACACCATAATCATGCTGTGACAACTGCCAAGCGTTCTCAGACTGTTACTTCAAGCCACACACCCGGTGGCGCGGGGGAAGGAGGAGGCGGGAGTTCCCCAGCTGGATCTCAGAAGGGCCAGCTTCTGGAGCCCGGAGAGGACGCCCCCGGCCCAAAGCCCACGTCCCTGGGACAACCCCTCTCCACACCCCTCCGGCCCGCAAGCCTCCCTCCACCCACCCGCTCACCCGGCTGGGTCACCACCCACCGCCCCCTCCGAGCCAATCCTCTCCCTAGGAGCCCGTGGCCGCCCGCGTACTCGGGCCCACCGCTCCCACCGCCAGCCATGCCCGTACCCAAGAGCCTCCGCGCGACCGGTTCTCCAGCCGCAGCGCCCCCTGGGAGCGGAAGTCCGGAAGTGCGATCCGGAGGTGACCCCCCCCCCACACACACACACACACACAAGGAGCCCGCCAGGGGGCGCGCGTCTGCGCCCGCCGCCCGCCTGCCCTGACGCTCCTGCAACGCCGGCTTTGTGGAGGGGGGTTGGTTTGTTTTTAACTCAGTTGTGAAGCATTACGCCTACAGACTTAAAAATATGCCATATAAATTATGTTAAAACTTAAAGTAAATATATGTACTGGAAGGAAGAATCCGTTCTCAAAGAAATAAGTGCCTGAAACTTAGGAGGGACTGAATAAATACATTTCAAATGAATGAATGAATGAAGTGTTATTTAGAGAGCGTTAATTAGCACCAAACCCAATGATGTGCCCATGCTCATTACCGCATCAGTTTGGAGTCGTTCTTACTTTATGAATGAGGAAAGAGTTACTTGCCCAAGGACTCAAAGCTGATAAATAGTGACACTGGAACTCAGGAAGACACTGGATGTGGTTGGAAAGTCAACCGACTGGTGTCTGGACTGGTATCTAGCAAGCTAGGTTCTAGCCCTGGCCATGCCACGAAAGTTCAATTACCTTGACTACGATTCTTAATTCTTTTGGTCCTTGGTTTCCTCGTATAAGGTTCCCTTCTCTAAAATCCTACAGTTCTACAAATGCATGTCATCCCACACCTGCATTTCAGTTAAACATTCTTTCAGACAAGTGGCTGGATGAAATTCTCCCAGATGTGATGTAAAACCACACAGTTCTATCGTGCAGCACTATCGTATTAGTCATGCCTTGAGTGCACTACCTCGATTTTCTAATCCATGCAAGTGCTTAATTTGTTGTATGTAATTTGTTCCCTTTCAAGTTAATATCCCTGTATTATAAAAATCAATAAACACACATTGAAAATAATTACAAAGATATAAATCTCTTACTTTGCAAAAATACGTGGTAATGCATGCATTTTTCTACCCAGCAACATTTACTGTGTGTTAAAATGATGTTCCATGCAATCTTAGGCAGAAGAAAATGTTTCCTAGGGAAATTTCAAACATCTACACAAGAAAAGAGAATACACATAATCAACATAACGATCTCAAGAATGGAATCAACAGAAATAAAATTGCCTCTTCTGGTTCTTCTGGGAGAATAGCTAGTTAAAGATAAAAATCAATGCTAGCAAGAGGGGTCGTTTTGTTAGCAAGGATCAACTTATTGCTGTTCAGTGGGTGCATTTGTTTATGGCTTTGCTACTAAAGCATTGCAGGATCAATGAAGTTGCCCCAGATTTCTTACCCTGTACAGCTACTAGTACCAGCCCCATGTGGGCTGGTGAGGTAGACAGCATGGAAACGCAGGCCCTCATGGCAGGAGCTTGTTTCCTGGGCTCTGACCACTGCTTCCAAGGAGATCTTAAAGCCAGAGTTCAATGGATTCAGGCATTAGGATTCAGGAATTTTCCAAAGTGTGCTTTATGAGATACTCATTCAGGTCAATTAAATTTTAGAAATATTGCATCTTTATCCCCTTTTTGAAGAGTCACAAGGCATATTAGCATATTAAAGTCTCTAAGAAGTCTTTTGTAAAGATATATGCTTAAACTGGTTTAAGTCATAATCTCCAGATGTATTTGCCCAGAGGACCCTCCCCATATCTATTAACACCTCACAAAGCATTCTAGGGAACACACTCTCTTTAGCCATTTCTAGGGCTACTGATTCCCAGACATGAAGGTTAAACAAGAGAGAGGGAAGAGGGGCTCCATTCACGGATCACCTGCTGTGGGCCTAGCTTTGCTCTCTGGGCTCTCATGTACAATTTCATTTAATCTTCACAACAATCCTGTGAAATAATATCTTGTTATCCCCATCTAACAGATAAGGGAACTGAAAAATATATGTAAAATTGACTGAGAAAGAAGCTCACAAATAAGTGAAAAAAATCAGATTATAAATATATATATTTATAAATATATGCATATATTTATTATATATAGTCTATAATAAAGATTGTTAACTAGCAGGCTATAGGTTTTTTTGTGTTTTTTTTAAAACAAATTTATTTCTATTTTATTTATTTATTTTTGGCTGCGTTGGGTCTTTGTTGCTGCGCGCGGGCTTCTCATTGCAGTGGCTTCTCTTGTTGCAGAGCACGGGCTCTAGGCGTGCAGGCTTCAGGGGTTGCTCTCATTGCAGTGGCTTCTCTTGTTGCAGAGCACGGGCTCTAGGCATGCAGGCTTCAGGAGTTGCGGCACACAGGCTCAGCAGTTGTGGCTTGTGGGCTCTAGAGCACAGGCTCAGTAGTTGTGGCGCACGGGCTTACTTGCTCTGCGGCATGTGGGATCTTCCCGGACCAGGGATCGAACCCGTGATCCCTGCATTGGCAGGCGGATTCTTAACCACTGCACCACCAGGGAAGTCCCTATAGGTTTTTTAATTAAAAAAAAAAAAACTTTAGTTGTCAGTATTTAAAACCCAGGAGATTTCAAATTAAAGAAAAAAATAAACAACAACAGAAGCTTTAGCAATGAGAGGCCACTTCCTTTCGGTAATGTCCTAATGAGGCTAAGCAGCAGTTGCCCCCTCATTAAGGCCTGCAATCTCTACTTCCCCAAATCTCAGCTGGCTGGCTTGACTCACCTATGTGAGCTGTCTGGTTCATACAAACATTCAGGTGTGTGATGTCTGGTCTAAAAAGGCACACCGAAATGCTCTTTTTAAAAAAGTACTGTGAATGGTCCTAGGTTACAACCAGTCAGAACAGTTCCTGCCCTCTCAGAGCTCATACTGTAGCAGGAAAGACAAAAAATTATATAAGAAATTTCATAACTGCTTAGAAAGTATTAAGTTGGAAATATTAAAATGAGAAAACAAAGGGATACCTTGGGCATTCAGGATAGGAGCACACGAGGGAAGTGATTTTTAAGCAGAGAACTGAAAGATTAATAGAAGATGTCCAGGAAAACAAAAAGGGTAAAGTGTATTATAGGCAGACTCCATCAATAAATATTTATTGAGCAACCGCTACAAGCTTATAATCATTTGCGAAGACAAGACAACAGGCCATCGGTAAGAGCACACGCGATGTTGACTGGTATCAGGGTTAATCATGTGAACTGGGTACTGAGGCAAGGCGGTGCTCTTCCATAACAAAGTCACTCAGACCGGCAAGAAGAAGGCTGAGAAACAATATAATATGATAATAAGAGCAGACTGTTCCCAAATGCACTACAAATTCTGTTCCCATCATGCACAGGATCCCTGTGTCCAAGCCTCACACCCATAGGGAGCTTGCGTAGAAAGAATGTTCCAGGTGAGGCTGTGGTGGGGAGGTCACAGGGCCATGGGGACAGGTAGGCCAGGGAGCTTTGATACATCAGTGAATGATGTATCTGTTCCAGCACAGCTCCTGAAAAGTTAGATCCTCTGATCTTTCAGTTATGCCAGATCTTATCTTCCCAACCAAAAAAATAAAAATTAAAATAATATATATATAGAGAGAGAGAGAGCCTATATATAAATTAATTTTAGATTTATATTCAATCCCATGGCTCATGGGCCTAGCCGCTCCACGGCATGTGGGATCTTCCCGGACCGGGGCACGAACCCGTGTCCCCTGCATCGGCAGGCGGACTCTCAACCACTGCGCCACCAGGGAAGCCCAATCC
>NC_041217.1:99989931-99991146 GCF_002837175.3 Physeter macrocephalus
CACGAACCCGTGTCCCCTGCATCGGCAGGCGGACTCTCAACCACTGCGCCACCAGGGAAGCCCAATCCAATTATTTTTAATCTCATTATTCAATTACAAAATAGGAAATTAGGTAGGAATTAGTATCCCACTTTACAGAAGAGGTAACAGACTCGGTGATTACACATCTTACTGAATGTTACATAGCAGTAGTAGGTGGAGGAGCCAAGACTAAACGTAGGCATTCCAACCCCAAAGCTCATACCCTAAGTTATGGTTTTGTAAACTGTAGGTTAAGACCCATTATTGAATCATAACATCCAATTAGTGGCTTATAATAATTACTTTTAAGTGAAATAAGATTAAATAGAATAAACGATCATCCTTCACCTACAGTAACACTAAATATTATTTCATGAGGTTTTTCTGATTTATGTGTCTATTGGATCCCACTGTAAAATTATTTCTTACTATATATCATGTTTGAAGAGTTTTAAAGCCATTGTTCTGAGATCTTATAAAGGTATATAAAAAAGCAAATCACATTTAGTTTTACATCCAGTAACTGACCCTTTTTTAAATAATAAAATTACCTAAAATCAGTTCTGTCCTGAAAATTTAGTGTTTTTATGATCACTATGTAGAGGAGAGGGCTAGAGATAAAGTTTTAGGAATTATATCAGTTACAATAGTAGGCGATGGTGTGGTAACAAGCACCTAGCCTAAAATCACAAAGGTTTATTTCTCAAAACTGTGCAAGTTCAGGTGTCCTGTGTCATACTCACTAGGGCCCCTGGCTCTGCCTGGAAAAGTACTTTCACAATCACTGTGACACTGAGGAGGGAACATGGAACATATTTTATTGTCTCTTAAGCTGCCACATTGAAGTTACACATGTCATTTCCCACGTTTCATTAGCAAAGCAAACCATGTGGTCACATCTAACTTCAAAAAGGCAGCAAGGACAATCCTATGATGTGGCTGGGAAGCAGAATCCAAAGTATTGGTTGAACAGCACTAATGATGGCCATAGGAATCACAGTCATGAAGACAATAGTTAAAGCCAGGAAGATGGATGAGGTCTTATTCTATTCTCAATGAGGAAAATATGCCAATTTTGCACAGCAAAGGATACGATAAACAAAACCAAAATTCAACCCTCAGAATGGGAGAAAATATTTGCAAATGAAGCAACTGACAAAGATTAATCTCCAAAACTTACAAGCAGCTCAGGCA
>NC_041217.1:99991875-100024173 GCF_002837175.3 Physeter macrocephalus
ACTACCAAATGTAGGGTGGATAGCTAGTGGGAAGCAGCCGCCTGGCACAGGGAGATCAGCTTGGTGGTTTGTGACCACCTAGAGGGGTGGGATAGGGAGGGTGGGAGGGAGGGAGACGCAAGAGGGAAGAGATATGGGAACATATGTATATGTATAACTGATTCACTTTGTTGTAAAGCAGAAACTAACACACCATTGTAAAGCAATTATACTCCAATAAAGATGTTAAAAAAAAAATACCAAGACACCTTTTAATAATGGGCTGGCCGAAAAGTTCATTCGGGTTTCCTGTACAATGTTAATGAAAAACCCAAATGAACTTTTTGGTCAACCCAATAATATGGTCCCTATACTCATATTTCCAAACATCCTATTAGTAGCTTAAACTCAAAATGTCCCAAATTAAACACATTACCCTCCCTACAACATGAGTTCCTTTTACTACATCCTTCATTTTGATTAATATCATCACCATTCACTCAGTTGCCCAAGTGAGTCACCTTGGAGTCATCTTCAGCTCCTCCCTGGCCTTCACTGGCCTAGCCAATGAATCACAGCCCCATCTCCAATAAATATCTCACAAATAATCCAGCCTTACTTCACTCTTCCCATACTCACTGCATTGGTGACAATCCACATCATCTCAACCAAGGCTAGCTATCCTAAGTAAGACTATATTTCTTTCATATAATTGTCAAATTTGGAAATCTATCTTTTTTTTTAATTTTTATTTATTTATTTTTGGCTGTGTTGGGTCTTCGTTTCTGCGTGAGGGCTTTCTCTAGTTGTGGCGAGCGGGGGCCACTCTTCATCGCGGTGCGCGGGCCTCTCACTGTCGTGGCCTCTCTTGTTGCGGAGCTCAGGCTCCAGACGCGCAGGCTCAGTAGTTGTAGCTCACGGGCCCAGTTGCCCCGCGGCATGTGGGATCCTCCCAGACCACGGCTCGAACCCGTGTCTCCTGCATTGGCAGGCGGATTCTTAACCACTGCGCCACCGGGGAAGCCCGGAAATCTATCTTTTTAAAATTAACTGTTCTTTTGCCATATAAAGTTTCTACAATTTTTTTTTCTGTTTCTTATTGGAATTTTGCAAATATCTTTTCTTGAAAATGCCCCCTATAGTGGAAAAACCCAGGTATAGGTATAATTAAAGAAGAAGAAAACATTTTGAGAATCCTTAAGAGAAGTAAAACAGGAAAAGAGGAGCCAGAAGAGTCAGGCATACGTATATGGCTACTCTATCTTTTAAAGTTCTTCTTTCTGTCTCTAACTTGGAGGGTTTATAGTTTTATATTAAAGAGAGAGGCTGATTCCTTGTAGAGAATCTTCTAGTGTTCCAGGAGTTGAGACTATGAGACAATAAAATCTCCAAAGAAGAAAATGACAAAAAAAAGTGAAGATTTAAATAAACATTTCTCAAAAAAAAAAAAAAGAAAAAAGACTAGTCCACATTAATAAGCAAAATTTCTATGTGATACTTTTTTTTTGGTAAGCTTCCAAACTTTGCCCTCCACCCCCCAAATAAAAACTCCACTCTTTTATCAAGATATAATTTGAAATAATAATAATATTAGCTAACATTTATTTCATTCTTATCATGGGTCAAAACCCTTGCTAATTATTAACACCAACTTAATGAGGTAGGTGTTACTATGCTCATGGATGAAAAAAATTAGATCAGAGCAGTTAAGTAATTTGCTGGGTCACATTTACTTCACTATCTAAGTGTTCTTATCCACTATAGTGTAATGACTAAGTTAGCAATTTATTATCATATGTAAAAGCTACTAACAACTTTGGAATTTTGCTGGCTTCAAAAATACTATAAAATCGGGCTTCCCTGGTGGCGCAGTGGTTGCGCGTCCGCCTGCCGATGCAGGGGAACCGGGTTCGCGCCCCGGTCTGGGAGGATCCCACGTGCCGCGGAGCGGCTGGGCCCGTGAGCCATGGCCGCTGAGCCTGCGCGTCCGGAGCCTGTGCTCCGCAACGGGAGAGGCCACAACAGAGGGAGGCCCGCGTACCACAAAAAAAAATAATAATAATACTATAAAATCAAAAAGAAGGTACAGAGGGTTTTTTCCTCTTTTGTCAGCCATCGAGATGAGAATCAAGTAGAAGTTACAGAATTTGTGTGCTTTCCTACTACTTCTCAAATAACATTAAATAGTATCAGCAATAATGCACATCTTTACCACTTTCCTGTCTCTAAAAGGAATGCCTGTACTGTTTGCCATTCAATTTAATTCGGCTTTTCCACTGAGCCTGATATATCTAATCATGTTAAGGAAATATTCATCTATTCCTATTGAGTACAGAGATACCAATAACTGCCTTTTTAGACTATAATTTGGATCCTTTAACACTGTGGCATATGAAAAACATGGCCATAAATTCTTCTACTCCCTTCCCCTAAAGAAGTGAGGTCTCTGCCTCCTTCTAGGATCGGGGTGGATAGCAGAAATGACACTGCGACTCCAAGGCTAGCTCATAATAGGCCAGGCAGCCCTCTCCTTGCTCCCTGGGAACATCTGCCCTTGGATTGCCATTGTAAGAAGTCTGATGATCCTGAAACCACCATGCTGTGAGGAAGCCCAGGCAGCATGGAGAAATCATACATAAGGGCTCTGGTTAACAGTCCAGCTGAACCCAGCCTTGAGTCAGTCGTTCCATTCCATGCACCAGCCACGTGAAGAATCTCCCGAATGGTTCTCGTTCTCAGCCATTTAGATGAGGTCCCAGATAGTCTGAAGCAGAGACAAGCCACTTCTGCTATGCTCTGTCTAAATCCTCACAGAGTCTGAGAATTTGATAAACTGGTTATTTTATACCACTGTTTGGTACAGTTAGTTTGGTACGGTTAGTTATAGATAACCAGAACAAATGTAAATACCTTTCTTTGTCTCATTTTACACTTTCTGTCCTGAATTCATCTTTGTCTGATATTTAGATTGCAACCCTTAATTTCTTTTGTTTGAATTTGCCTCTTTTGCTTATCATGTTATTTTCAACCTTTCTGAATCATTTTATTTTGTCTCGTTGTTTTTTTTGTTTTTTTTTTGCGGTACTGGGGCCTCTCACTGTTGGGGCCTCTCCCGTTGCGGAGCACAGGCTCCGGACGCACAGGCTCAGCGGCCATGGCTCACGGGCCCAGCCGCTCCGCGGCATGTGGGGTCTTCCCGGACCGGGGCACGAACCGTGTCCCTTGCATCGGCAGGCGGACTCTCAACCACTGCGCCACCAGGGAAGCCCTGTCTCTTTTAAATAAAGCAGAGTGTTAACTTTTTCTTTATACTCCAATCTAAAAATCTTTCTCAGTTGATAGTTGAGCCAAACTCATTTATAATTTTAATATGACAGATATGTTGGATTTCAGTTCAATTGTATTATTTTATATTATTTTTTATTTTCTCTGTTTAAGTTTAGTGTAGTTTTTCACCACGTGGTCAACTTTGAGAGAGAGAGAGAAAGATGGTGTGTGTTTATGTGTGCATAGTGATTCTGCTCTTCAGAAAAGTTTATGTTTTTATTCCATGAGTTACATCTATAATAATAACTTTATAAAATACTCTCAGTCTTCTGTTTTTAAATAGTAGCTATTAGTTTCTTCCTCTTTCTCTCTCTTCTTCCTCCTCTTCAAACCACTCTTTCTCTCTCTCTCTCTCCTCCGCCACCCAGTGGTATATTATTATCTTTCTAATTTTTATCTCTGTAGTGCTAAATAAGCATTTCACTTTTATTACTTCATTTGGCAGCTTTATATGAAATTGTTTGTCAGTCACTACCAGTGAGGATTCAGCAAACTTATTCCACCTCTTACCTTCTTTGCCCCCTTCTTTTCTGCACTGTAGTTAGTTGTGTCACTCCTGCATAGTCATGCATATAATACTTGCATTCTGTTCTCTCATCCTAATTTCCACAATTGTCTTAGTCTTGGCTCCATCTTTAAATACACTTAAACTCAGTACCACAAAAGAATGAAGTAGGACCCTTACATTGTACCACATACAAAAATTAACTCAAAATGAATCAAGACCTAAATGTAAAAGCTAAAACTACAGCACTCTTAAAAGGAAACATAGGGGAAAAGGTTAGCAACACTGGGTTTGGCAATAGTTTATTGTATTGGATACAAGAGATAAATCGGACTATATCAAAATTTAAAACAATGCATCAAAGACATAATAATGTAAAAAGGCAACCACTGGAATAAGAGAAAATATTTGCACATCACATATATGATAAGGAGTTGATATCCTGATATACAGAGAACTCCTAAACAACAACAACTAAATAACTAAACAACAACAAAAGCTCAATTTTAAAATGGGCAGGGAATTTGGATAGACATTCTCCAAAAAGACATACAGATGGTCAATTTTCAAGATACACCTGAAAAGATGCTCAACATTACTAATCACTAAGGAAATGCAAATCAAAACCACATGAGATACCACGTCACACACATTAGGATGTCTACTAACAAAAAAACAGAAAATAGCAAGTGTTGGTGAGGATGCAGAGAATTTGGAACCCTTGTTGCACTGCTGGTGTGAATGTAAAATGGTGAAGCCACTGTGGAAAACAGTGTGGCTGGTCCCCAAAAAATTAAAAAGAGAACTACCACATGATCCAGCAATTTCTCTTTTGGGTATATCCCCAAAGAATTGAAAGCCACATCTCTTAGAGATATTTGTATATCCACGTTCATAGCAGCTTTATTCACAATAGCCAAAAGGTGGACATAACCCAAATGCTCATCAGTGGATGACTGGGTAAACAAAATGTGGCATATACATACAATGAAATATAGACATACCTCGGAGACGTTGCAGGTTCGGTTCTAGACCACTGCAATGAAATGAATATCATCACAGTAAGCGAGGCACAAACCTTCAACCTGTAAGAAACGCAGTATCTGCGAAGCAGAATAAGACAAGGTATGCCTTTATTATTCAGACTTAAAAAGGAAGGAAATTCTGACACATACTATGACATGGATGAACCTTTGCACAGGTGCAGTCTATGGTCCACGCCTGCGCTATGTTAGGCCAGCTCAGTTTTTTTTGTTCCCCGGCCTTAATCGGGCACCTTGTTGCTGCACGGGGTTCTTCCCCTGGACATGAAAGCCCTAGGCAAGGAGTATGTGAAGGATGAATTTAGGAGACATAAGACCTTTGGTTCTGACAAGGCTCAGTGTTTGTTGCAGAAAAGGGAGGTATATGCCACAGTGCTATGGCAACAAGCTAAAGAAAACACAAAATTCAACTGAAAAAGCATGTTTTGGAACCATCCTCCCAGAAGAAAAACGTAATGACTTTGGTGCTGAACAAATTGGACAGTTGCAGGAGCTGATGCAAGAAGCCACTAAATCCAATAGCCAATTTAGTATCACTGACTCTATGAAACCAAAAATTTAGTCTATTACAATAAAGCTTAACAAAGCATTTAAAGTTCAAAAAAATTACTATGCTCAGTGAAATAAGCCAATCACAAAAAGACAAATACTGTACATTTCCACTTAAACAGGATACTTAGAATAGTCAAATTCATACAAAGTAGAATGGTAGTTGCCAAGGGATGAGGGAAAAAGAAATGGGGAGCTGTTTAATGGGTATAGAGTTTTAGTTCTGCAAGATGAAAAGAGTTTGAGGTTGGTTGTACAACAATGTGAACACACTTAACACTACTGAACTGTACACTCAAAAAATTGGTTAAGATTGTACATTTTATGTTATGTGTATTTTACTGCAATTAAAAATAAAATGTTTGAAAATAGAGGAAAAAACATGTATATGAAAAGGAACTCAAAGACATATCAACTGCAATGTATAACCCCTATTTGGAGCTCAATTTGAACAAATCAACTATTTTTAAAATTTTAAAAATCTATGAGATAATCACAAAATATGAACACTAGATATTTGATGGCATTAAAGAATTACTGTCATTTATTTTTTGGTGTGATAATGGTACTGGGGTTGTATTTTTTAAATATTCCTTACATCTCTTTTGTTTTAGAGATACTACTAAAATTTTTATGGATGAAATGACATAATGGATTATTTCCCAGTTGGAGGACAGGGAGAAAATGATTAGGGGTATAGATGAGACAAGATTGGCTACGATAACTGTTGAAGCTGGGTAGTGGGTACATGGGAGTTCATTATACTATTCTCTCTACTTTTGTTTACTTTGAAATTTTTCCTAATAAAAAAGTTCAATTTCAGAAAGAAAAAAAAAGTTCACTGCCAGTACTTTTGCCCCAGACATGCCAGCCATCGCTAGATTGGTAGAACTTCTCCCATGAGTAGTTTATTCAATAAAGGCTCGGGGCAACAGTCATCCCTGAGATTTTCCGCACGCTGTTGAGGTGGATATGACATCCTTGGCTCACACTTTCTTTCCCTGAGAATCTGAGAGGTACTGCCCCTCCAGCTCCTGGTGTTGAACGTGACTGTGGATATGAGTATGAAGTCAGCCTGATATTTTTCCCTCTCTAAGTCATTGTACTTCAGCCTTTTACTGCCAGAAGTATTCTTCTTTCGTTTTTAGAATTCAATCTCACCAGGGTATTTCTGGTGAGATTTCCGATTATGATGATCTGAGTCAATATTCCCTGATACACACAGTTTTTGCAGTTTGTAGAGTCACATTTTATTATCAGCGAGCTTCCCTGAATTGTATTTTTAAATGTTTGGGTTTTCTTTCATTCTTTATGTTTTTCTCCTAGAACTCAATTGTATGTATCCAGGATGTCCTTTTCTTGTCTTTTATGTCCATTATTTTTTTTTTTTTGCGGTACGCGGGCCTCTCACTGTTGTGGCCTCTCCCATTGTGGAGCACAGGCTCCGGACGCGCAGGCTCAGCGGCCATGGCTCACGGGCCCAGCCGCTCCGCGGCATGTGGGATCTTCCCGGACCGGGGCACGAACCCGTGTTCCCTGCATCGGCAGGCGGACTCTCATCCACTGCACCACCAGGGAAGACCTATGTCCATTATTTCCATCACTGTTTTTATCGTGGCTCTTTTCCTCACGTTTCTTCCAATTGTGTCTTCATTCTGTGATTATTTATTCCCTGCATTTCAGCTCATCTTTTATATTTTCCACTTCTCCTCTGTGTTCTTCAATTTTTTTCTTTGTGGTCTTCATTCATCAAGGTAATGGCTTCGTCGAGTATCCTTTTATTTTAATTCATAGCAAATCGTCAGGATGAGATTTTCATCTGCTTGGGAGCGTTCTCCATCTGCCGGGTAGCTTGGCTGCTCCTTCCCACATTTTTTTCCAATAGGATCTTTCTTTTTTCAACTTGTCATCATTAAATGAGTTGCACTTTCCCAAACCAGCTATTTTCAAGCAGTTCTCTGACTGGGGAGTGGCCAGAGTGGCCTTCCAGGCTATATTCTCCTCTGCTGCCCCAAGAATTAGATTGTTCCCTGCAAATACAGCTCATCTTCGGATTCCTGGTTCAGCTGTTTACTGTATTTCTTGGCGCCAAACCAGGAAAGGCACACTCCTACACCAGCCCTGCTAACCTGAATTCCTAGGCAACTGTGTTCACTTTAGCACTTCAAGTGAACCCTTCCCCTTCAGGATAGTATTTTCGCGGGCACTTGCTGTGATCTGCCATCCCTGACTCTTTGCACTCTCTGTGCTTCTTTTTGTTTCCTTCTCTGCAGCTGCTACACAGGTTCAGCTTCTCTTGGCAGTTCTTACAGGTGTTACAGAGTCTGTGGTTTATATTTGTCTCCTGGTTTTTCTGAAAATGGCAGAGATTCTTCCTTTTCTTTTTTTCCTTTTGTATGATCCCTAGGACACGAAGAGGGCAAATGCTGTTATGCACAGCCTCATGCATACCAGAAGTCTGACGACATTATTAGGGAGACACTCTTGAGAAGCTTTATGCCTCCCATTTTATCATGGTTGACTTTGGTTTTGTTACTCTGATTTTAATGAATTTACCCTCTATAAAAACAGTTCGCTTTCTTCTCACTCAGTGTGTGTATAAAACGTGCTTAGTTTTATACACACACTGAGGCTTTCTGAGCAAGAGTAAACCATCTCACCTGGGAAAGCATAAAAATAATGTAAAGGGAAGGATAAGCCCAGTTGCAACAGAATTCTTCCACTCAGTCAATCCTGAAATGGAAGCAGGATTATTGCAAACCAACTTATGATGCCTTACCAGCTGCTGAACTGGATCCCGCTTTAACTCTGCAGGATGACAGAATGAACTTATTTTCTTTCATGTAATGAAACCAGGATCTTTCATGGTCAGTAAGAGTGAGGAAGCATCTGGATTCATTGACTGCAACAGACCTTAATAGTGTGTAACTCGCTGGGGGAAAATTGTGTGTATCGTATTGTCATTTTGCATCTGTTACTCTGATTAGGATCATTGTAATACATTCAGATTCATTAATGATGACTACTTTGGATCCCTAAATAATTAATGGAATCATAGGTGTCTCCCTCAGCAACAAACTGCTGGCACTGTGTATTAGGCAGTACTGTGAGCTCTGAATAAAAAGCTCTGACACAGCTCCATCTGCTTTTGCCAGGCACCTCCTCTTGCACCAGCTTTCTTAGCCAAGCCCGGAAAAATAGGCAGAGCCAAGAGTAGAAACCAAAGCAGACTCCATGCATCGCGATGGTTTTAAATGCAAGATGCCAGGCTCCAACTCATCTAGTGAATCAGAATCCCTGGATGGTGGCACCTGGGAATCAGCATTTTGATAGACGTCCCAATGTTTCCTATGTGCCCTAAAGACTGAGAAGCTCTGGATGGAGACCTCTTGCCCAGAAAAAAGTCAGCAAGATGGGGAAAATATTATGTTGTGAATCCTAGTCCACTAGAACTCTATCACTTTGTGTGTGGATTTTCCTTACCTCACATGCCTAATATGGTTCCAAGGCTGGAAGGAAAGAATTTCTCCTACTTCTAAATTACAAAAAAAAAATCTCATCCTCCTCCACCTGATTTTGCTAATTTTGTTGCTCTGCCCAGTTCAGCGCACACTCTGAGGATGAGCAGTTGACCACATGTGAAGCAAAAATGTTAATATTCTGAGATTTTTCTGAGAGCAAATCTAAAGGAATAAAAAAGAAAAGCCAATTTATTAGGCTATGATTAAAAACACACACACAATTAACCGTGGAATTGCTTGTTTCCCAATATCCCAAGGACAATGATTCTTGGTAGATTTTTCCATTTATCAGCATTTCATCAAAGTAGAAGACTATACAAATAAATGGCAGTGGCATATCCTGAGGCATTGCAGAGGTCATGAAGAGATCTATAATCCACACAAATTGCAAACATTAATAAAGATAAGGCCCTAGTCATGAACTGTGGAGCTAATGTATATTTGTAAATGTCTCAAGACTAGATGGAAAGAGGAGGTAGGGAGGGACCCATGAAAGTAGATAATGAAGGTGGGGGAGGGGACCAGGAGACAATACCAAGGAAATCTGATGCAATTTACATCCCAGAAACCATTCTGCTGCAGTGGAGGGAAGCCAGCCTGGCCTGGCTTTCTCCCAGGCTGCACCTCAGGACGTCCTCCAGAAAGTTTCCACAGATGAGCTCAGTAGCCCTACCCAAGGTTACCACTAGAAAAATCAAACAATTAGCAGCATATCAAAGTAATCACAGGGAGCCGGAGGATTCTTGCAAACTCCAGATGCCTAAATTACTGCTCAAAATGTCATGGGCACACCAGGCTAATACATGGCAGACAAGAGGCATCACTTACAAATGGAAACAGGTATTGAGAGAAGAGCAAATTTTAGCAAAGTGTTACTAAAGTAGCACAAAAGTAGTCACCATGTGCCAGGCCTTATTGTCAAGCATTTATTTATTTAAATTTAACCCTCACTGCAACCTTTCCAGATGACACTCATTTTACTGATGAGGAAACTAAATATGTAATAAGGACACTTATCTAGGGAGTAGTGGAGCCAGGCAGGATACGAACCATACACATCTAACTCCAAAGTTCATGCTTTAAACCACAATCCTACTATGGAAGATGCTGGATCCCTTTAGTGGTATAGGCTTGAAAGCTGCCATTCGGGTAAGATACACAGGAGGAAGAGTCTGCATCTGTGAATCTACACTCAATTTGGCTAAATGAGAGACGCTGTGAGATCTAAGGAAAGTAACATGGCTTTGGACATGGCAGCACATTTGACTTTCTGGATGAGGAATGAGATCAGAAGTCAAGAATTCCTGGGACTTCCCTGGTGGTGCAGTGGTTAAGAATCCGCCTGCCAATACAGGGGACATGTGTTCGAGCCCTGGTCCGGGAAGATCCCACATGCCGCAGAGCAACTAAGTCCATGCACCGCAACTACTGAAGCCTGCGTGCTTAGAGCCCGTGTTCCTCAACAAGAGAAGCCACCGCAATGAGAAGACTGCACACTGCAACGAAGAGTAGCCCCAGCTCGCTGCAACTAGAGAAAGCCCGCACGCAGCAACAAGACCCAACGCAGCCAATAAATTAAAAAAAAATAAATTTATTAAAAAAAAGAATTCCTGGTTCCATCAGACTTATACGTAGACAATGGATATTCATTCAATTAATCATTTAATTTTGACTTTGTCAATCTGTATTCCCAGTGTTAAACACAGTATTGCCTGGCATATGGTAAGTGCCCAGTAAATGCCTGATGAATGAGTAAATAAATATATGAACTGGTGAATGGATGAATCAGTGTTCAAAGAAATACACATCCCCATATTCACTTGTAGAAAATCATTGTACACAGGCCAGCACACCAACCCCACCATCATCAATCCTTTTTGCCAGATATTGGTCCCCAAGCTTCTGTACAAGTAAAGAGGGTATAGTCATAGTCACAGCTGCTTATGTAACAGACTGTGGCAAGAGCAGTAAATAAATGAGGCTCAGGCCATGAGCATTCCCAGGCTGACGACTCACATAGCACCAGGGTTTCTGTCCATGGCCATTATTTTTTAGCATTTCTTTGCATTGCCCTTTTACTACAAGAATCAATCTGAACTTTTAATCATTTGCTTTTTGACCTAAAGTATATGGATTTACAGCACACTTTTCAGGGCTATGGGATCTTTGTCTTGGACTTTCCATTGTTTAAAGTTTAATCTTAACTAATTGGAGCTAATTTGAGATCAACAAAACCTTCCAATCTCTATCCAGGGGCCATGAAAGTATTAAAAAAAAAACCCATACAATTTTCCAGCTGAGTTGAAGTTCATTTCATGGGCAAGCATAGGAAGGACCCACGTTTAATAAATAGATTCTTTCTATTTATTGCAGCTTTCAATCGACAGATGACTTCATGATGGAAAAAACAAAAAGGACAAGAAGTTAGACCTCCTAGGTTTGAAACATGCTTTCACCACTATTAGATGTGTGAACTTGAGTAAATTACTGTCACACTGGATCTGTTTGTCCCATTGAAAAATGAAGTGTTGAACTCTCTGCTAGATCTATAAACACACACATGACATTTATTATAGTCCATCTTATTCCATAAGTTCACCTTGTTTATCATTGAGGTTGTGAGTTACCTGAGGATGTGTCATAAACTTTCTTCTTTCATCTCTTCCATTGCTTCCAGACACTGTTAAACACAAAAAGCTAATCAGCAGTCAACTGAATTGAAGTAAATCAAGGTTCCCCACATTTGCCTTCCAAAAACTATCAACATGAAAACCTTTCCAAATTTATGTAAAGAAACACTTCAATAATCAAAACAACATGCTGTATTTGGTGTTTTTTTCCTTCTCTTTTATTTCTCACATATGTGTGCTCCCTTGTGTGTGTGTATGTGTGTGTGTGTATTTAAAATAATCCATGCTTCTTTCACTCTTCATTAAAAATTGTAAGGGTTTTGGGCTTCCCTGGTGGCGCAGTGGTTGAGAATCCACCTGCCGATGCAGGGGACACGGGTTCGTGCCCCGGTGCGGGAAGATCCCACATGCCGCGGAGCGGCTGGGCCCGTGAGCCATGGCCGCTGAGCCTGTGCGTCCGGAGCCTGTGCTCCGCAACGGGAGAGGCCACAACAGTGAGAGGCACGCGTACCGGAAAAAAAAAAAATATATATATATATATAGTAATGGTTTTGTACATGATTTCCCCACGTGAAATTTTTATTGGAAATGGAAAATACTCAATTTCTGTTTTCACTAAGTGGTTTAAAACACATGACAATTAACAAATGAGTCACAGGCAGCCTCTTCCTGTAACTAATGCACTGCAAGCTGGATTCATCAATTACAGCAAGGATAGACTATCCACTTTACCAAACACCCAGGTTTCCTAGACTTTGTGCCTTTTTTGTTTGTTTGCATTTCTCTTTTCTTTCTACCTGTTTTATTCATCAATTGTCTCCAGCAAATTATAGCAAAGGTGTCTCCCTTCTCTATTGCCACTCTGCAATCTATACTTAACTGCAGAGTAACAGCAATAGAAGCCATAACTAACAGCCCCAGCCTTCTAAATCTGCAAGCCTGGGAAGAATCTCGTATCAGGACATTACGTGCTAGATTTAATGTGGATGTTGTAGTCTGAAGCGAAAATTATTTGTACAGCTGGAATATAACATTTGCATAAGTTACAATTAAAAGAGAAAATATAATTACAAATTTTCAACTTAATTTGAATGGTTTTTAAAATACTCATTTGGCATAGGCAACAGCTTGCAGGGAAACAGAACACGCTCTCGGAGTTGCATCCCTTTGTCTGAGTATCAGTAGTGAACTCATTTTGAATGGTTTGCTTTAACCCCTGAATCCCAACACTAACCAGCATTGAGAATCTAAGGTGCAAGGCACTGTTTGTTTTGAATAGGATTACAACATACACAGCAATTCATAAATATTTGCATCTTTTAATTGTTTCTAAAAATGAAGTGGCAAGTGACAGCCAACAGTAATGTTATTTCTCCCATGGAGCGAATGAGCAGTGGAATTTTAACTAGTTTCATTCCCTTTCAGCTCTCAGATCTGAGATCTTTGGTCACATCTCCTGTATAATGTTTTCCTCATATCACAGTCTCTTTAATGGCTCCAGCTTCTGATTTTTTTTTCCCTCCTTAATTACATGTCTTTTTCTTGTAGCGACTTCATGCTGAAGGCATGTCATTCTTCTCAGACACAGGCTCGGCTAGGTGTCCATGCACCAAGTCCATTTGTTCATTTGTTTTCAGGATTTCTTTTCTAAGAAACAAAGGAATCCTTTTATTATCCTCAAACATGAGAATCAAAATTTTCATAAAATATTTTGTACAGCATGTTTACTTGAAACCCTGCTTCCCAAAAGTCGTGATAAATGTGATTATTATGTAACGTGCATTGTGTGGCATCAATGAGTTTTGAAAAAGAGATAAAAAAGAGAAAATTATTCCATTCAATTATTCAATCTTTCTCAGAAAAAAAAAGGATCGAAAAAGACACATAAATGGAAAAAATTGCTATTATTTTGAATTACACAATTAACTATGCCTTTCTATTTTCCTGATCCTTCTTTTCACAGCTATCTCCAAATAATGAGACATCAGAACATACTCTAGGAAAAAAAATGAATTACAAAAACTGATCCTTTGTTCTATTTGCCCTGGAATCTGAAAAGGAAATTCTATGGGAAACAGAAAAATATAAAGTAATAATATAACCTTATTTCACCTTTTTCCTGAGAAACCACAAAGGTGGTCATTTGATTGAGAGTGTTATTAAGTAGCATCATTTTTTAAATCACAGAAACCCTGTTTATTTATGGAATAAAAATACAGGACAATGAGAGCAGCACCACACCACCTTCAGGAAAATGCACTGCTGTTTAGAATGACTTGCTGAAACTAACAAGGAAACTACCTAAATGATGGCCCTGTAGATAGACATCTTTTGTGCAACAAGCCTACAATAACTTCATCATTCAAAACTGGGATATAAATTGAATACATATATATGATAAATACATATACATTTTATTTTTATTGAAAAACTTCCAAGATTTTAATAAGCTTTATCCTGGGGCCTATTGGCACCTGTCAACCTCCTGGCCCACCAGCATTCTCATTTCTTTTCTCTTTGATGCACTGTGGATAACTGTATCAGACCCTAAGTTTACATTCAGAGTCATAAGCCAGAAGCAGACCATTTCCTAGAATAAATGGTATTTCCCAAACGGTGGAACATTTTTACCACTGGTGAGATAATTTTAGTTGCCATATTCCAAATATTTTCATTGCTATCTATTTATTTTTAAAAATATATTACATCAAACTTGTGATCTCACCAATTTTATTACTTAGAATTATATTGAGGAAAAATATCACAGATGGTATGCAGGCATAGCAAAGTCATGAAAGAGGTACAGAAATGACTAAAGTTTAGGAAACACTATCCTAAAAAAAATCACTTATCTATATTAACATATCCTCACAGTAGCGGTGTGAGATTTTTTTTTTAATGTTTATTGGAGTATAGTTGCTCTACAATGTTGTGTTAGTTTCTGCTGTACAGCAAAGTGAATCAGTTATACACATACATATGTATAACTCTTTTTTAGATTTCCTTCCCGTTTAGGTCACCACAGAGCACTGAGTAGAGTTCCCTGTCCTATACAATAGGTTCTCATTAGTTATCTACTTTATACATAGTAGTGTATAAATGTCAATCCCAATCTCCCAATTCACCCCACCCCCCTTCCCCACTTGGTATCCATAAGTTTGTTCTCTACATCTGTGACTCTATTTCTGCTTTGCAAATAAGTTCATCTGTACCATTTTTCTAGATTCCACATATAAGAAATATTGTACGATATTTGTTTTTCTCTTTCTGATTTATTTCACCCTGCATGACAGTCTCTAGGTCTATCCATGTCTCTGCAAATGGCACTATTTCATTCCTTTTTATGGCTGAGTAATATTCCATTGTATATATGTACCACATCTTCTTTTTCCATTTGTCTGTTGATGGACATTTAGGTTGCTTCTGTGTCCTGGTTATTGTAAATAGTGCTGCAATGAATACTGGGGTGCATGTATCTTTTCGAATTATGGTTTTCTCTGGGTATATATGGCCAGGAGTGGGATTGCTGGGTCATATGGTAGTTCTACTTTTAGTTTTTTGAGGAACCTCCATACTGTTCTCCATAGCGGCTGTATCAATTTACATTCCCACCAACAGTGCAAGAGGGCTCCCTTTTCTCCACACCCTCTCCAGCATTTATTGTTTGTAGATTTTTTGATGATTGCCATTCTGACTGGTGTGAGGTAATACCTCATTGTAGTTAATATAGGTAAAACATTTAGACAGGTGTCTAACACTTAGTAAGTACTATACAAATGTTTCCTATTATATGATCACTGTAGATCTGAAGAAGTGTGACTGGAAATCATGAATAATTTAGTCCCTTCAATTATGAAGTTATTTTAAATGTGAATATTACTTTAATGCCTTAGATAGCTTACCAATTAAACAGGATAGTAACTAAAGAGATTCAAAAACTGGTAGGGATGATATAAACAAAGATCAAAATAAACATGAAATAATATATTATCATCTGTCTCATTCCTTATATTGGTGTTTAAACATATTTTAGGTATTGAAGTAAAAATCTTAAGAAACAAGTTTTTCTACTCTTTGCAACTACAGTTGTTAACCATTTGCAGTAGAGAATAACATTCCTTGGCTCATATTTTCAGTGACAGAACCACTAAACCTTTGAACTGGAAAGACCTTTAAGATGAAAGGCCAATCCTATCATGGCTTACATAAGTAAACAGGTGGATTTGTAATGGGCTTTTAGGGTCTTAATGAGCAACTCTGTGGAGGATGGGAATTGCAAGCAATGAGAACAACTGGTTCAAAAGTACTAAAGCAGGGGTTCATGACTTATTCTAGGTGTCCAAGGCTATGTAGTAGGAACCAGTATTAGGAAATAACGCTGGAAAATGCTTTTTTTTTTTTTTTTTTTTTGCAGTACACAGGCCTCTCACTGTTGTGGTCTCTCCCGTTGCGGAGTGCAGGCTCAGTGGCCATGGCTCACAGCCCTAGCCGCTCCGCGGCATGTGGGATCTTCCCGGACCGGGGCACGAACCCGTGTCCCCTGCATCGGCAGGCGGACTCTCAACCACTGTGCCACAAGGGAAGCCCTGGAAAATGCTTTTTAATCATCCAACCTTTAAGGTCAGTAATTTCTGAAGTCGGTACAAGTAACCTGACCTGTAACTTTGAAGTGAGACAGATCTAGGTATGACTCTCCACTTGTTACATAAGCAAAGTTTTTGAGCCTCAGATTATGTAACAGGGTTATTACAGTGATTAAGTGATTGTACATAGAACTCATAGCTGAGATGCCTGGCTGATTGAAAGTATACTCAAATGTTTGTCTTTCTGACCCCTGTCATCATATGAATAACAATCTGGAAAAAAAAAAATCACCTTTCCATCAGGGACTGAGTTCTTAATTTTTTAAGAAAAAAAAGAATTTCTCAAAAAAATTTTTGGAAGGAAATTAAAACCCCAAGGAAGAGCAAATTATTTTTAATTTTTACTCTTCTCCTTGATTTATGGAAGACATTTCTCAAAAAGGGTAAAAACACCCCAGCACAGTGGCTTTTCTTGAATGCAGAGAGTAAATTCGGAACAGGCACTCTCAGGAAAATGTGGGAATTTTCCTGAAGGGACCTCACCACAAGCCAAGACCTGATGGGATAAAGAAGAGCCTATGACGAGCTGTGGACATGGTGCGGGTTGCTCCTCGAGGCTCAGGCCACATCAAGGCAGGAACGCAGTGATGCTCACCAGCAGGTAAGGGCTGCCCCAGAAAGAGACCCTGAACGGAGCTCCCAGAGGTGGAGGCAAACACTGGAGCCTCGGAGCCCCCCTTCCCTCCCCAGCTCTGGCCGCTCCACATCTCTTCCTCTCCCCTCCCCTCCCCCCGCACCTTCCCTGCCCTTCTTTCTTCCTCTTCTCTCTTTCACCAACTGAACTAACTATAGCAGCATGGAAATCTGTTTTTTCTTTAGTGAATGTCTTTATATACACCTTTTTGTTTTCTCTTGAGTTTTAAATGTGTGTGATTTCAAAGTTTTATATTTCCAGTTCCCCAAAAAGGCTAGAATCAGACTTAAAAAAATAGCCCTAGGTTGGTTTTCACTCGTATGTGGTTCTAAGATAGACAGTTTGTATGATTCAGTGCCCACTCCCACCACCAAGTTTGAAAGTAGAGTGATAATCAGAGCTGAAGCAAAGGGACCAATTTTCCCCTCTTGGTAGGAAGAGTAATACATGTAACATAAGAATAACTAATGGAGTGGAAGAACCATTGTGTTTTGTTGCTCTTTGTAGTATCCTGAAGAAGTCATGCCATTTTGAACAGTAATCAAGGAAAGTCTAGTGTAATTCACTATTAAGAGAAAATAGATCATGCTTTAAAAATGTTTCTTTATACCCTTTTTCATGTAAACTATACCTCCTAGAGCAAATGTCAGAATGAATAAGTGGGATAGAGCAGGGGTTTTCACACTAAATTCCTCAGAGCCCTGCATCGGGTGGGGTGCAGGGTGAGGAGCTGAGGGGGAAGGGAAGGAACATTATGTGGAAAGTTCTCCAGGCTCCTCCACCCCCTTCACCAACAGCAACTCTGCTGTTACCTGTTTTATATATGGGAATCATTGAAGATTTCACCTAAAAAAAACATAAAAAGGATTCCACTGTTCTTAAAATTTGGAAAGTCATGGGAATAAAAAAATTCATATGCCTGCGTTGACCCTGGGAACATGGAAAAGGGTATAAAGATGGTGAATGCTTCTTCAGACTAACAGTTTCTTTTTAATTCTTCAAAAGACTCATTAAGTTATATCCTGCTCTTCTGTGACCTTGGAAAGTACTCCCTACTCCTCCTACCTCCTACTCCTTGTGGTGGGGAGGGAGTCACAAAGATCAGATTGATTGGGTTACTCTCCCTCTACAGTTTTATGTAAATTTGTCAAATAACTAAGATCTCTGTCCTGACAAGAGCCAGGTAAGTCTAAACACTTCTTACAGACAGAGCTGACAAAATTCAAAAGTAGTTTGGGTAAAAGAGACTCATTAATTTCAAACGGGCGTTTGACTCCCAAAGGGAAGACATACATCATCAGTCGGAGCATTGTGATGTCACAGAGGAACTTCATTAGTCTGCCAGTTAGAAAGGAGTCATGAGAGTTAAGTAAAATGAAATGTAAATAACTGCTTAATTAGGTGTCCATGAAAACTGGAGAGTCTCCAAAGTCGTTAGATATGACCATGCTTGGCTGGCAGCTTCTTAGACTGAGGGTTAGTGCTGTCATAACCTTCTGTAACAGCTGGAAGGTGGCTGGGAGACTCCACATAGGTCCCCAGAAGACAGGTTGACCTGGATGAAGCATTCAAGACAATTAGGTGTAACTTCGTCCACATGGTTGGGGTCCTCTAGAGCAGCAGTTCCAGAACTTCTTGGGGCCACTCCAGTAGAACAAAATATTTAGGAATCACCTCTACTTCTGCTGAGGCAAGGGGTGGGAGCAGGCATAGAGAGAGAAAACTTTAACAGAAGGAGTGAGGAAACTGGACACCTACATATACAACAATGAGATTAGAACATTCCCTCACACCATATACCAAAATAAACTCAGAGTGGATTAAAGACCTAAGTGTAAGACCTGAAACCATAAAACTAGAAGAGAACATAGGCAGAACACTCTTTGACATAAATCACAGCAATATTTTTTGGATCTGTCTCCAAAGGCAAAAGAAATAAAAGCAAAAATAAACAAATGGAACTTAATTAAACTTTAAAGCTTTTGCACAGCAAAAGAAACCATCACTGAAACAAAAAGGCAACCTACAGAATGAGAGAAAACACTATGACCTACAAGGTAATATATATAAACAGCTCATAGAACCCAATATCAAGAAAAACCCGAACAACCCAATCAAAAAATGGGCAGAAGACCTGAACAGATGTTTTTCCAAAGAAGACATACAGATGGTTAAGAAACACATGAAAAGATGCTCAACATCGTTAATTACTAAAGAAATGCAAACCAAAACAATGAAATGCCTCCTCACACCTGTCGGAGTGGCTATCATCCAAAGTCTGCAAATAACAAATGTTGAAGAGGATGTGGAGAAAATGGGCCCTTCCTATACTGTTGGTGGGAATGTAAATTGGTGCAGCCACAATGAAAAACAGTATGGAGGTTCCCCAAAAAACAAAAAATAGAACTCCATATGACCTAGCAATTCCACTTCTAGGGATATATCCCAAAAAAACCCCACTAATTTGAAAAGATACATGCACCCCAATGTTCATAGCAGCACTATTTACAATAGCCAAGATATGGAAGCAACCCAAGTGTAATATATATATATATATATATATATATATATATATATAAAATGGAATGTTACTCAGCTGTAAGAAGGAATGAAATTCTGCCATTTGCAACAATGTGGATGGACCTAGAGAATAGTATGCTTATTGTAAAATGTCAGACTGAGAAAAACAAATACTGTATGATATCACTTATCTGTGGAATCTAAAAAATAATACAAATGAATGTATATACAACACAGAAACAGGCTCACAGATGTATAAAACAAGCTACTGGTTACTGAAGGGGAGGGGCAAATTAGGTGTATGGGATTAAGAGATACAAACTACTATGTATGAAATAGATATGCAACAAAGATATATTGTATAGCAGAGGGAATTATAGCCATTATCTTGTAATAACTTTCAATAGAGTATCTGTAAAAATACTGGATCACTATGCTATATATCTGAAACTAATAATGTAAATCAACTATACTTCCATTTCAAAAAAAGGAATGAGGAAAATGAAACATTTTAATATAGGGCATTGTAAGTATTTAGTTCATATTAGAACCATGAAGACAGAGTCCTGTCCCCATCAATATTATAAGAAGTTAGTCAGCAAAATACCCAGAGGCTAAGCAGACATCAAGTAGACTTTGAACTACAGGTTGAAAATCTCCACTTGACAGGAATATTAGAATGCTCTTTGCTGTCTAGCACTCACATGTTTAAGCTGCCGCTACTTCCCCCTACACTTTCACCCATATCCTTGCCTACAAAAAACATCCAAATTCCTTAACATGCATCAAGGCCCTTCAAGATCCAACCCATCTCCTTTCCCAGCCTTACCCCTCACCACAACTTAGCCTGTTCCGTCTTACAGGCCAGTCTGTACTGGCCCTTTGGTTTAGGTATGTCCTTTTTTCCAAAATCTCTGAATGGCAAAATCATATTCATCTTTCAGAATCCAGTTCAAATTTCACCTCCTTCCCTGATGAATTCATGACTCCTCCTTTGTGTTACAGACACTGTTCGAGCATCTACTTTAGCTTCTTACTTGGGGAAGGATGTGGGGAAAGCAGTTCTCCCCTGAGTCTTAGGTCAGACATATCTGCACAGATCTAGAAAACCAACGGTGTGCATCCAGGAATCTCTGCACACAGGGCACTGAGGGGGTAGCGGACTGGATAACAAGCCCCACGATAACAGGGGAAGGGAGATTTGGAGTACCATGTGGTATTGGTCTCTTGCATTTGTTCCCAGTCTAACCCCATGGACACATGTCCAGGTGTTTATAGACTGATGATTAAGAGCATGAATTCTAAAGTTCAGTGCCTGGATTCAAATCTCAGTTCTGTCACTTACTAGTTGCCTTGAATGAGTTAGTTAACCTCTCCAGCCTCAGTGGAGATGATAATAACAGAGTTCCTACCTCACGTGTCTATCATAGGGATTATACAAGTAAGTGTATATAAAGCTCCCCAGCAGTACCTGTCACACAACAAAGCATCATATAACAAGCGTCAGCTATTATACTTAGGAAGAGAGATGGCAGTTAAGTAAAAAATGAAAATGCTGTAAGGCCTTGGGGCACATGCAGCACTAATTCAGAACCTCTGGGTTGAGAGAAAACAAAAAGAGGGTGTTCTCCCCAACTCCACCATGGACCAGAGGCAGTGTGGTGGCATCTAGTGGAACTAGAAGAAACTGTAGCCCCAGCAGAAGGCTTGGGTGCTTGACTGAGGCAGCAGCACTCAGAGAGGTCCATCCTCTGCAGAGACGGCAACAGGGCCAGGCATGAGCAATGGCTGTCGCCGTGTGGTCTCTGTGGTACCCAGAAGCGGTGTTGCAAGACATCCAAGGTGTCTAGAGGGTGCAGAGCAATGCAGTAGATGTGACAGAGGAGTCTGGTTGAAGTGAGGACATCCAGTGGACACGGTAACAGTGTCAGCAAAGGCCGTGATGACAGCATAAGAGGAGTCATATTCAATGGATGCCTCGGGCTGATGTCTGTGGAACACATTCCCTGAGGTTGACCAGGAATATGGGGGTGGAGGGGTGCTTTGCCAGGGTGCAGAGACCCTCTAGGAGTCCAATGTGATGAGTCAAATTGCCATTGGCATCACCACTTTTTTTCAGAAGGGGAATACCGAGACAACATGAAAAGCACAAGCTTTGGTTTCAGACAGCCTTTTGCTCCATTCAACTGAAGATATTTACTGAGCATCTATTTGTGCCTCAGGCTCTGTTCTTGTTGGTGGAAGTACCACAGTGAGCAAGGCCAAAAAATTCCTCCTCACACAGAGCCTACCTTATAGAGGGAATGCAGACAATAAACAAGTAAGAAATCAAGTTAATGAGATCTTTCCTGTTTGAGAGCTGTGAAGGCAGTGAAACAGATGATCTGGCATACAGGTGGGGTAAAGGGAGCTCCTTAAATATGGCAATCAAGTAAAACCTCTCGTTCAGAGTGAGGGCTGATGGCAGTTCAGGGGAGATATGGAGACAGAGAGTGGGACCCTAAGGTTCGGAGACTTGGCATATTGGAGGAAGAAAAAGTAGCAGAGTAAGTCCCAAACGGGGGTCAGCGAGCTCTGGTCTATGGGCCAAATCCAGCCTGCTGCCTGTTTATATAAATAAAGTTTTATCGGAACATTTGTTCATCTATTATCTGCAGCTGCGCTTGTGCTGTAATAGCAGAGCTGAGTAGTTACAACACAAGCTGTATGGCCTGAAAAACCTAGAATATTTACTATCTGGCCCTTTCCAGAAAAAGTGTGCTGATCGCCGGTCTACCGCCTAGCCAATGAGCTTAAGCGAGAACAGTGGGAACCGAAGTTAAGGGGTGCTGAGGGGCAGCAAACTGTAGGTCACCACAAACCATGGCAAATAACTTGGGTTATATTCGACGTGTAATGGAAAGCCATTGTCCAAGCAAGGGAGACATGCGATCTGATTTATATTCTCCACTCTGGGAGCTGTGTGCAGATGGACCGTAGGGTTGACGTGGCAGCAGGGAAACCAACTAGACAGATGCCGTAGAGCCCAGGGAGAGAGGAAGGTGCCGTGGCTGAGGATGGCAGAGATGCAGATGGGGACAAGTAGTCAAGATGTATTATCTCAGGTATAACAGGTTCAAGGATCCCAACTCAGCTGTATAACCTTAGGCAAGTTACTACTCAAATTCTTTAAGCCTCAGTTCCTTGTGCGTAAAACCCTCAGAGCACTATTGTGTGGATTAAATTACAAAATGCACCCGAGGTACCTGTCAAAAAATGTGTTCAATAAATGTTGGCTGTTATTGTTGCTGTTGTTGGTTGTTGTTGACAGGTGAGGCCCACGGAGAACTAGGTCACAGCACATACTGCACTGGGTCCGTGGTGCCCTTCTCTCTCTGACCAGATTGGCACATTCCCTGGAGACAGGGAAGTATTTATTCATCTTTACATCCCCAAAACTGTGCCTGGCACATGGTAGATGTTTAATAAGTTTGTATTGATTTAACTATTAAGGTTTTTTTGAAGAAAGGAAAGGTATTATTCATTCTGCTATCTTTCACCAGAAGTGTTTTGTTTTTAGGATTGATATGGAACATTTTTATGACACATTATTCTGAAGATACAGAGGTAGTTCTATCTAAGGAGAGCTAGTACCCTGCATCCTGTCTGCTGCAAAGGGAAACTCAGATGCTGCTCCCCAGGAAACCTCTAACCTGATAAAATATGTCAGTGATCGCAATTATATATTAAATCTAGACTAAAAAGTCACCACGCACAAGAAATTCAATCATGTCAGATGCTTCTACATATAAAAAAATCTCTGGATTGTTTGAAAGTGTTAAGTTGTTTTTAGACATTTATTTCAAACTAGTTGGACATTCTGATCCCTTGTCCAGCCATATTGAAGGGTACCCTATTTTTTATTATTACCTTGTTTCTTTTATTGATTCACTATTCTACCTATAATTGAGATTTCAGAATTTTTTGCAACTTTCTTATTGTTCGACACTACCACTTAACAAGAAAGACTGGAAACCTCCCCTTCATAAAGGAGTTCAATTTTCTCATCATAAAATGATCAATACTGTCTAAACAATTATTTCAAATGAAATTAAATATGACATGCAAATTTTCAAATGAAATAGGACATCCATAAATAGGTACATATTTTGTGACATTTTTATTTTATTTAAAGAGATTAAATACCATAATGGTTTCACAATACAAAATTATTAAACCCTAAATGGGCCAACTCAAACAAAATGTTACATCACCTGTTGTATTCACCGTAGCTACATGTGTCTTTAATATGCACTTGTTGCTATATCTAAAAAATTAACCAGAATTTCTTTAAAATTAAAATAAGACTAGATGAGAAAATATCTCAGTGGTGGTCACCAAATCATAGCAGTACTCTGCAAACTTATCAATTTAGCTGACAAACTCTAAAAGTATGGGAAACTGAAAATAACAAAAATATTTAAAATAACAGGACATGAAAGAAGAGAATCCCTTGTAATGGTAAAGAAAAGGTAGAAACCCCTGAAACATCAGAGAGCAGCCATGAGGAGGGAGAATTTTTTTTTTTTTTTGCAACACGAAGCCTGGCATCTCACAAATAACGTATGTTCCATATTATGTGGAGTTGCTATGGTAACAACCTTTATTTTCTGAAACAGTACACAGATGTGTACAACATACTAACTTGCTGGTTATAAATTACAGCTTTTCCCATAGTTCAGTAACTTAAGAATTCAACATTTTCTAAATCTCCGAAGTTCTGTTGTTATTAAATTTCTTTTATGAGATAATTTTCCTTGTACTTTCAAAATGAGAGTGTTCCCAAACAGGCCAAGAAAAAGGAGGCATGAGAAAATGGGGCATATCAGAAAGTAGCAGCAGACTGAGTACAGTTTTCTACAAAGAGTCTGGATGAAACCCACTGAAAGGAGGAGAAAATTATTTGAATTAATTAGGCGTCATGTACAACAGCAATAAGAAATAAGTCACTAGCAGAATGATGTTACAAATAAAGTTATGAACTGATTTCTTATTACAAGGTGCCATATTTGCAGTTTTAAAATAAATGAAGATTATTTCTTAGAAATGTAACAAGCATTAATATAATTTTACAAGCTACAATGGTGTGGGGAGTGAATTCACCTGGTTACTTGACTTCAAATGAAGTTTTCTGAATCTCGAAAAGGCCTGAGTCTGGGAGAAATTTTATATTGCTATATTTAACAAGGAATTAGCATCCCTTTGTCAGGTTACAAAACAAAAGACATACTTACTGACTGGAATTTTTTCTCTTTAAATTTTAACCTTAATCAACAAATATTTATCAAATGTCTTCTACGTGCAAGGAGCTGACTGTCCATACTTAGGTGCGTATAGGTATGTATCTAAACAGAAATCACAGAAAAACTGAGTTCTACAGATGATTTTTTTCTACTCTGAAAGCTTATGTAATGTTTTCTATATGCTGGATCTATTTTCTTTGAATAGACAGTTCATTTTGCAGATTCTTAAACCTTATCAAAAAGAGTCATCTCTGCAGCATTCATCAGGCTAAAGTTTATTACCTGAGAAACACGTTTGAAAACAAGGTTATATGTTTAGCGTTTACAGTTAAAAATCCATCTATCTAAAATAAGAAAAATATTTCTAATTATAAGAAAAGATGTAAGCACCCTTACATAAAAGGTAACAAAGCACCCCTAATTTAGAAAGTCCAGAAATAACTCTGCTAAAGGATTTTCCTAACAAACATAAAACACTTGGAAATGCTATTTCAAGTCACGATAGCATTACGTTCAAATGCAAAATTGTCTTATAGCAGCAAAGACAGAATGAGAAACAACTGAACACCGTGCAGATAAGAACAAATCATTTTGAAAAGCTTGCACCATTAAGCGGTTGTTAAAATTTTTCCTGACGCTTTCCACACATGCTCTTTTCTGTATGGTCCCAGGATATATTAAAAACAGGACCATGACTAATCCATTCCAATTCTTACGTTATCAGAGAGAGTTAAGCTATCACTTAACGGGGCCTCAGAGGCTAGAACTCGGAACCAGTAGAAAAAGAGTACTTCACTGCTAGTTGCATTTTAAAAGTATTACTTAAATTACATTTAAGTCATCTGGTAACTATGAACTTTCTTCTCTCTTATATTTGTATTGCATATTTATTGAATTGCGCAGTATGCTTTTACAATAAAGTGCTTTTTACGTTGCCGTCTTTGTTCATCCAAAATAAAATTGACAGTTATCCTTTTATAAGCTATTCCGAGAACATTTTCTCTTCTTTGAAGCTGATTGATGCACTACTTTAAATGTTCCTACAAATATCTTTTCAATTCAAGTTTTTGCATAATGTAATAAGAAGATAAAAGAATTCCATACTTCAACAAGAGACATTACAATGCAAGTAGAGACATTATCAAGAGCATTAACATGCTCCTAATAGCAATAAAACCTTTTAACTGTCTGATGTAGAACATGCTCCCACCAAACCAACACACATTATGGTAATTGGCTCCAATTTCTGACTCTTACATTGTAAAGTTACAAAGAGTTAGGTAGAACTAAAAAACAAATCTAGAATACTCATCTTGTTAGCGTTCCCATTATCAAATGTTTGCTTTCTACCTTGAAAGAGGACTGGTCTGGTCTGTTGCACGGCTCTTCCCTGCACTATCATATTTTTGCATCCTGTCTCATTTTATTCCTACTGACTGATAGGAATATATATTTTTTCCCAAATAACCCTTTTCTCACTCCAAAACATCAACAGTAAGACAAATAGCATTTTCCTCAGAATTTCAGTGTAACAAATGTGTTCTCCGTGCATGCCCGTGTCACATCTCATTCACTTTATGTGTTCTCTCGTCACAGGAGATACAGTGGGGGAAAATATTCCATGAGGACACTCTGATTTTTCTTTACAACACACTACTAAATTACGTGAGTAGCCTTTCCATCCTGGCTGAAAATATAATTTCAAACTAAAGTTGAGCCCAGATTCTGTTAAATTAAATAGCAAAGAAAAAATAGTTCTTGGCTTTTTTCCTCTTAGATGGGGAGCAGGGCAATGGGGAATTGACACAAGTTGGTCCTTCGTGATTAACCTGCAGTTTATGGTTGTGTTTTCAGGTGACGTGCCCATCATGCAGGAATCTTCTCGGAGGCTGTCGAGAGCAGCCTGTCTGCTTTGAGAAGTGCAGATCTATCAGGATCCAGAATCGGGCTCGGAAAAAGCTGTCATTTCATGTCTCTAAAACAGCCTCTGATTTAATGTACAAGATGTCAAGAAGTAAAGGACAATAAAATAAAAGCCAAAAAGGAGAACTATTTCAATTAAGAAGCATTTCTATAACAATTCTTGGAAATCAAGTAAAATAAAAGCTGTCAGAATCAATCTGTGTTTAAAGGTTGATTTTTGTGGTGCTTAAATGCAACTTGCAAGGCAGGAAAAAAATACAGATTAACAGAACAATTGAACCTTAAAAATTCCTTTCTCACTAGATAGATATTTGGTTATTAAATGTTCCTAATGGATCTTGGAAAAGCATTTATATGGTGGATGCTGGGATTTGGACAGAGAAGGCAAGAAACACATCCAAATACATTTTTAAAAAGTCACAAATGTAAGCTCCAGTCCTATAAGGAGTTTCATGCATTTCCAAGAATTTAATATTTTGATTGCCAATAATTAAAAGCCTTATATAAGACTCTAGGAATTTACCTTTTATTGCCATGATTTTCCAATGGTGTTTGAATGTCCTTTCCAGAGAAAGATAAATATTTCTTCAAGAACTGCCCTATCACCCCAGTAATCATATATCTTAAAGGTGAATTGAGAAAAAAAATTGTTATGAAATTTGAGGCAACCTTTAATCTGAGTATAATAATATTAAATAAAGATATAAGCATCGCCAAAAATAAATAAAATTCTTCCCAACATGACTTCTTATTATGGAAGACATAACTTTCATTTCCATTTGTTTAAAAAATATGCTGTTTAAGAAACATGCATCATAACTTCATCTTACTCCTATCCTTAGAATTTTTATGATGGTATGCTTTTTATTCCACATTTTCTATTAAGAGGGATACTGGACAAGGAAAGAAGAGATTTATTCACTTGCTGTCCCCATCTGATTTGTATATTTCAGGGATATGCCCCTTTCAATGGTCTATTTCTGGTTCCTTTATATAAAAAAGAAATTAAGTTTCTCTGACGGGAATACTTTAAAGAAGAAAATTCACTCCTCATCATCAAATTGAGAAGTTTTCTTAAAGTAAGTCTTCCACACGCAATAAGAGAAACAGACTAAGTACTGCCTCCAATCAAAAGAAGAAAAATTACAAAATCAGCTCACTCGTGATTTCCTTAATATACTTAAGAGATAAAATCCCACTGATGCCTCTAAAAATAAAAATGAAGGAAAGGGCAACTTTATTGATTCCCTACAAACCAATGTACATGTAGCTTATTGATAACACTAAACCTTTAGTGATTTTCAACTGAAAGTCTGCCTCAGAATGAAGGTTTAAATCATCATATTAATATAGTAGGGGGGAAATTATCACGGGACACACTGGAAATTAATTAAAAACCCTGCACTCAGTTTGTTTGTGAGAGAAGATAAATATCACTCATGGGAAAAGATGCCTGACAACCGCCATAGTTTTCAGATCCAAAATTAGACCCTGACAGCTATGTCTTTGTATGACTCTCCTTGGGGTATGATATGCAGAGGTTTAGAATATGAAGATTTCTGAGAGAAGTATTTATTACTGACACTTCCGAAACATTCCATGTGTGGCATCAGCAAAGCATGCTCCACCTCAGACAGAAATGTCAGGTTTTCTTCCAAGATTTTTTTTTTTTTCCTATTCCTCTTCCCCCATTCCCATCCCTCCCTCCCCATCCACTACCACCCCCCTTCTCCTCCAAAATATGGAGTTTTTTAGAAGTTCAACAGCAGCCCCTGGTGGAGCTCAGCAGTTGTTTCAGCCTGAGCACAGTTGTTAAAGAAACTCCATCCATTCTGTCAATAAAAAGAAAAGTATATCCATGTGTATATTACCACATTTGCATGCTGTTCCCATGGGTCAGAGATCAGAAAAGACCCTGAATGTACAAATGCTGTGTTTTATGATGGTAATTTAGGCCAATTTCAGTAGCTGGAGTTTTGAAATATATATATATGTCACAAACAATAAACATCTGTCTCAAATGTCACATTCATTTTATGCAAGAAGACCAATAATTAACTGCTCGTGAATAATGCTTACCACAGAGTGCGTGCGTGAAACGAAGGGGCTCCACACACGCAAGCCCGCGATCACCATTTTGTTTGGCTCCTGTTGTGACAGATTCAGCCTTGTCACTTAGCAAAATGAACTATACAAAGTGACAATTGTATGCAAAGGAAGAAGTTCTCTTGGTAGGAGCTCATAAAGCCACTGTCTGGCCCCATCAAAATGCAAGCTGGACTTAACAAGAAAGCCCAGAAAATGCCCTTCAGAGAGACTCTGATATTCCTTTTCCTGCTTAGTTGGCAGCCACAGATTATCACTTGGGGGCCAAGGGGAGCCAAGTGGCTTCTTGCATAGGCAGGGTAAGTCTTTGCTTCACAAAGGCACCTGGTAGAGGGGCTCAAATCCGGCTCCCCTTCCTGTGGGGCCCTCTGTCTAGAACACGGTCACCTTTTCTTAGCGCAAAGGCATGGCTCTGTTGCTAAAGCCCTGTGCCTTTGGGGCTGCATCACTGCAGAGAGGTTGCTTTTTCCTAATTCACACAAAGATGCCGTAACGGCTCCAGGTGGCCCTGGTGCTAGGCAAGCAGAGGGAGAACGATATCCTGAAGAAGTTTGCATTCCTGGCTAAGATTCTCAAGTGTGCCAGGGCTGGGGGACCTGGTGAGCATTCACCCTCCATGAGGCTCATGTTAGGACAAAGGAACAATCGGAAATTAACTCAAAAGACCCAAAAGTTTACTTGAGTAAATTTAGTCAACATATGTCACTTGTGTGTTTTGACTTGTCTTAAATGATGCAGTTTATTTAAAGGAAAAGCAAATAGTATTATTAAAGCTTAAAATAGCTCTATGATAAATACTGGAATAGATAAATATGAATTTATATGAAAAAGTGGTTTTTAAATATTGAAAGTATTGTACTTCACAGTAGCCTGTCACTTGTCCCTGAGGTCACTTGGATCTCTTGGCTGATCTCAGGTGAAACTGAATGAGTGAGCTAATGTGTTAAGACCATAGATCATCCCATGTAGGTCACTTAATGACTACCTAATGGATTCCAAGCACCGTATTTAACACTGGGGAATAAGAGGTATAAGAAGAAATAATACTTGGTCTCCAGTGAGCTACAGTCTAGTGAAGGAGATAGATCTACCTAGATAATTTTAATATATTGTGGTAGCAGCATGCAGAGTCCTAAAAGACACAGTGGGGCACCTCGATGGCTTTCTATAGGAGTGACCCTTGCATGAAATCTTACAGAAATATCAGAAATTAGCTACAGAAAAGAGGGTTAGAGGGCAATGTTGGAGGAGAAGCACTGACCCAAGGGTGAAAGTGTAAAACTCCGAGGTGTATTCAAAGAACTACGGGCAGCTTGATATTGCCAGAGCATAAAGTACGAGGTGGTGAATGACACAGTAGAGGCTGGAGAGGAGGGTAAGGACAGCCACGGAGAGCCTTGTCTGCCCTCCTAAGGAGATTGGAATGGTCCTATAGGCCATGGGGAACAATGAAAAGACTTATTTAAGGACTGACAAAGCTGGGGGAAGAATGAGACTGGTCAGGGATTTGCTGTGATTGTCCAAGAGAAAGAGGATAAGGACCTGAATCCTGGTGGTGGAAATGGGGTTGAAGAGGAAAGGGTCAGAAATAGTCAGAGGCACCAACAGAGAGCAATTAGTGACTTATTGGATATGGGCAGTGAGGGGGAGGCTTGCATCACTCCCAGGGTTCAGGTGTAGGAGACAACGTAGACTGAGGCTACCATGTGAGTTACAGGCACCGGGGCCAGGATAAGTTTGAGGGCCGAAGACGACACGCTAAAGAAGTACTTCTCAAAATATGTCCTCAAATACCCTCCACTGGCCTCCAGACGCTATTTGTAACACTGATTATTAACACCGCCCACAAATGTCCCAGCTGGAGAGGACAGGTAGTTAAGCCCAATCGCTTTCAAACTGTGTGTGGTGGGGGTCTTGGTGGGATAGGGGGCAGAGCAGGCAGGGCTCCAGGCTGCCTTCCCTGATTCAACCCAAGAGGGTCTGCTTTTACCTACTGCGTATATTAGAATTCTTCAGAAGACGTAATTTGAAAAAAGAAAACCACAGGTTGAAAACCACAGACAACCTCTTCCTTTCAAGGAGCGGAAAGTGAAACCCATGGAGGTGAAATAACTTGTCTACAGACACACGTCTGTAGCAGAGGCTGAGCTAATCTATGACACTTAGTTCAAGTCCACATGTTCTCTACACTGTGGTTTCCTACACAAGTATTTGTCTTTTTGCTGTGCTTTACAGAGTTAGCATCACAAACCTTATCCCCAGCATGCAGTTATCAGTTTCTTCAGTTTTATTCTGTCAGTAAATATTTATTGACCATCTTCCGCATGCCAAGACTTCTCTTACTGAGATCTCCTGTGCATTTTTATTTGGATCCCCAGTTATAGCTTTTGATACTTTAGTAGAGTTCTAATGGTGTCCCCAATTGGTATTCGACTGTGACTGGATGTCTTATGACCCAAGAAGTAGATAGGTATACTAGGGTTTATTTTAGTCCCAAGTAAACAGTATTATCAGAGGCATGAGTTTCCTAATTTACTAGAGGTTATAGCTAATTTACATTTTTAATCTAATTTTTAAAAATCCACTTTTTAAAATCCATGAAGCTCCTAAAGTACAGTAAGGTGCTAGTCATAATTTTTAAATAATTAGTTTTCAGATGTACACTAATTTTTCCATACACATTCCAGTGCTCACTGGAAATAATGACACAAAAAACTCACTGATATATGAAATAATTACAGGATAGATTGCTTTCAAAAAGTGAGAATTCAAGCCAATACACTCAATAACTCCTCCTCCCTGTCATACTAACTCGGGACCAATAGGGTAATTCGTAAAATAAGGAAAAGCAAATCTTTGTTTAACCTAGAGGAATAAATAAATAGAGGCAAATGTTAGCTGAGGGGTTACAGCAGCCTACTGTTCCCTTTCTCAAAGATCATCCCATCTTAAAAATTTTGTCCCAGGCCTCCTAGAAGAGAGTAGTGGGCGGCCCCTTTGTCAAGTGTGTGAGTCCAGGTGGGGAACAGGAACCAGCTGGGGAACACCCTCCCACTCAAGGGCTGCCAGAGATGAGATGCACACAGGCCTTTCCAGAAACATTATGTAAGATCCTGGAGGCAGAAAGGAAACCATTGCTCTGTCTCTCCTGTTGGGGAATCTATTCTTCACTTTATTAAACTCCTTAAAATAAGGGAACAGGGAATCAGTCTTTCTTCAACTGCCCCTTTATACTTTACCACCTAACCCAAATCGATCTCTCATTTTCTTTCTCTACTCCTCCCATTTGCAGATCATTTTAAAATCAGGAATTCTGTATACACCAACATACACAAAACCCAGTTAGTGGAGGTGGGTTGCAAGCAACAGAAAAGGGGAAAGAAAGGAGAAAATGCAAGATTATAGCTCAAAAAGATTTCAAGGCTCACCTGTTACAACCCCATTCCTTTCCAGGTGAAAAATCCAAGTCAAGTGACTTGTCTAAGATTATGCCATGTCACTGTTCCCATATAGTGGTATTACTGGGTATAGGACAAACAACAAAGTTTTTTTTTTTTTTTTTTTTTTTTTTAACGAAGTCAAAGTGCTCCAGAGGCACTGGCCCAGGTCAACTTGCCCTCAGTTCTAGCTTCCCCC
>NC_041217.1:100024266-100025624 GCF_002837175.3 Physeter macrocephalus
AGCGGCCATGGCTCACGGGCCCAGCCGCTCCGCGGCATGTGGGATCTTCCCAGACCGGGGCACGAACCCATGTCCCCTGCATCGGCAGGCGGACTCTCAACCACTGCGCCACCAGGGAAGCCCAACAACAAAGTTTTAAGGATCAAACAAAAGCCTAATTGGCTCTACAGGCCCCTATTTATACCAGCCTCCTTCATGTTGTAAAGTATGCTAGTGGGTGTACACACTGAATCCAGACAGAGCAAACATTTGGTTATCGCTTATCCCCTTTGACCTCCCACTTCTCATTTGCACAAGTAAATCCAGAGTTAATGGTCTTCTGAGATAATCGTGTTTATGGTATTTTGGTCTAGTGTCCTAAAATGTCTCCCTTCATAGCAATTGCTTTCATTCACTCAACAAAAGTTATTGGAAGCTCACTGTGCACCAGCCCTAGACAGTACTAAGAAAGAGCATTCTTTTGTTCTCTTGCTTATATGCTCACCACTTTGTCACTGTGCAGTCATGATGCAGGAACCATATTTCTCTCCCAAATCCAATAAATTCGTCTATCAGCTTTTTCATACAAAGAGGTTTAAAATGGTTTAAATACCCCTTTAAGCCCATCCTCTCTGGTAAATTAACAATACTGGTTTAGTACCCCTCTATGTTCCTCTATGTTTGGGTGTTCTAGCTTCTTTCTGTGAATTCCTCTGACTACCCTCTGGACTGGCCCTGTCTGAATGGCATGACATTGAGTTCCAGATTAATGGAATTCCACATAGCACATGAAGGCTCACTGGGAACATTTAACAAAATGAAGTGTCTTGATGAGCTCTTCAGATTCCTCAGAGTCCAATGACTGAAGATGTTCTGGAATGGAGAACTGAATATGGCTTAGAAACACAAGATAGATGCTAATATGACTAAGAAAATTAGCATAGGCCCACATACCTAGGACTGAAAGAGATTAAGCTGGGCCTAAAACATAGCTGGTCACTTTATGGGAAGCAAACTGTTGAATAAAAAATGGAAAATGTGAACAAGCTTTAAAAGGTAATATTTCCAGTGGTTAAGATATGGTTCATCTAAATAGTCAATAAGTATTAGTTGTTATTACTATTTCTCTTCTGAACATTTCAACTTACTGCTTATTAGTGTGATTAAAAATATTATACAGGGCTTCCCTGGTGGCGCAGTGGTTGAGAGTCCGCCTGCTGATGCAGGGAACGCGCGTTTATGCCCCGGTCCGTGAAGATCCCACATGCCACGGAGCGGCTGGGCCTGTGAGCCATGGCCGCTGAGCCTGCGCGTCCGGAGCCTGAGCTCCGCAGTGGGAGAGGCCACAACAGTGAGAGGCCCGCGTACCGCAAAAAAAA
>NC_041217.1:100025732-100036631 GCF_002837175.3 Physeter macrocephalus
CGTCCGGAGCCTGTGCTCCGCAACGGGAGAGGCCGCAGCAGAGGGAGGCCCGCATACCACAAAAAAAAAAAAAAAAAAATTGCTTTAATTACCATGTTAGATATAATTTTACTCTTAGAAATAATAATGCATTTTATGTTAAAAAATTTTTTTTAATCTATTCTTGCCTCCCCTGCTTCTCATACTTTATATTAAATTTAGTTAGGATAGGGTCAAAAACCAAAGCAAATATCCTGTTAGCTAGTCGCATTCTACTGACACTAGGAAAGTCCTACTGTTATGAGAAGTCAGCTACAAGTTGATCAGCCTAAAGACTGCGTGAAACAATCCATCTTTTTCAAAATCATCAGAATGCTCTGGAATACCTCAGAAGTATTTCTCTAAGAAATATAAAGCAGTAGATTTAATCACACATTCAATGAACATTAATTTTGCACAAAATATCATGCACGTTGCTCTGAGAGAAATTAGGAAGCACCATGCGGGTCCCTGTCCTCATGAAGCTTGCTGTCATAAAGAGTTAACTTCTTCAGAAGGTTTTGATTACACACTTCTTCCAGACTATTCTGAATAAAGATGAGGAGAGCCAATTTTTTTTTTTTTCTAAACTGTAAGAAACCTTTGGTTGAATCACTGTCTTATACCGTAGCTCAAAGAATATATTTTCCTTCATGCATTTTGATATTTAAGAATAATGAATTCAAGAATTATTGGGGCGGGGCTTCCCTGGTGGCGCAGCGGTTGAGAGTCTGCCTGCCGATGCAGGGGACACGGGTTTGTGCCCCGGTCCGGGAAGATCCCACATGCCGCAGAGCGGCTAGGCCCGTGAGCCATGGCCGCTGAGCCTGCGCGTCCGGAGCCTGTGCTCCGCAACGGGAGACGCCACAACAGTGAGAGGCCCGCGTACCACAAAAAAAAAAAAATTATTGGGAAAAGTAGGTCTGTAATTGACCACCTAGGGAAAATATGCAAAATCCCTTCAAAATTCCCATCAGGAGTAGAAGAGAAGTGGATTCAGATACAGCACTCTGAAACCTTCCCAAGCTTTCTCCACTGGAATTCTAATTAGTAAGACCCCTTTAAGCAATTTTAAAGTTGCTTAATTTAAATATAGGAAGTGTTTCCTTGGGCTCTATAATAACTTTGGCAGAGCTGATCCTATTTCCTGAGATTAAACAGAAGAAAATTCTTTCCTCAGGAAATTGAACCACACACAATAAGATCATTCATTAGAATGTTCATATAAATTCAAAATATGCCACAGGAAGAGTGTCTTCTTCATAAAAAGTAACACCCTAGAATGCTAAGGAGAGCCATGACTGGTTTTTAGTCTTGAGTTTTGGCCTTTGTGTGTTACAAGTTCTCCAGGAAGAATTACTGAGGTGATAACTCATTTTGACAATGAAACCAAGTGCAGGATAACTAAAAAAAATTAAATCTTTTTTCCTAAATAAAAAATATCTTTCAGTATTATTTGCTTCGTCAAAGTTTTGCTTCTATTCATGAAATAAAGCTGTACCTTCTGTAACCTAATTTACTCCACTTTGTACCACTTAAGACTTAGCAAAAGGAAAATCTCAGAAACTTTGTACCAAAACCTGCTACTCAAAAGTCCGACTGGTAAAGGGACTGGGGAGGCTATGCTTCTAAAACTTTTTTATTGTCCAAGAGCACAAAGGGGAACACTCTTCAGTTCCTTGCCACCCTTCTGTAAATTTACGTCACCTCACTAAATTTGAGAGCTAACTAGTGTTCTGACAGTGTTGTTGAGACTTGCGTGTCAGACTTAGAAGTGTTATTGTGGAGGCTTACTTGGATGGTGAGATTTGAGAAGCCTATTTCCCTGCTAAACACATGTATTATAGAGTGATGGATAACAGAGATTCAAAGGATTGCAGTGAGAGATCAAGGAGTTCACCTGTAACATCTATCGCATTGACAGCCGACTTTATTGAAGTTTCACCATATTAACTGCCTCTCTGGACTGGCTTAGCCGGCTAGGTGATTATCAATTTATCACCAGTCAAAACACAGATTGCTTCAGGTACAGTGTCTGTGGCATAATCATGTACCTTGAATCCCAAACTGGAATGATCCTACTAGGACGATTCTTGTAAGAGCGAGGACGAAACATCAGTTAGGAACTTCTCTGATGAAATTGTGTCTAATTTGTGGTTTGATAGAACATTTTTCCTAGATCCTACATCAAGAATGCACCACTCCAAAAGGAAATGAAGTCAAAGCCTGAGAGGTAGAATGGGGAGAATATTAGAGGCTATTCACTCTCTCTTCCTGAGCTTTGCTGACTCTAACCACCCCTGAAGTCCACTCCAGAGACAGCAAGTAAAAAACTGACCAGTTCTTGAAATAGACTTGCACCTTGAAACTTCACCTAGCACTGTGGGAACTGACTGAATTACATGTAGGAAATGATCTGAGCTAACCACAGACCAACACTGAGATGCTTACATTACCTCTTTGACTCTCTTTTCAATATAGCAAGAGCTTTTAATTCTACCCTATTTCCTGATCCTATCCTCTAATAAGATCTAATCTTTCTCCACATATTGAGTTCTACCAGTAGCCACTCCAATTAATATTTGTTAAATGCAGTAACAGAAGGAGATGATTTTGGCCATAGGCAAAAATTAATACCTACACTAGCAAACACTTAATGGACACTTTCTATGTGTTGGGTACTGGTTTAAGTACTTTTTATATATTAACTCATTTAATCTTCTTAACTATGCTGTGAGGAAAGTACTATTATTTTCCCTGTGCTATCAATGAGAAAATTGATGAACAGAAATATTATAAAACTTGCCCAAAATTATCCAGCCTGCAAGTTGAACCCAGGCAGATGACTCGAGAACCTTAAAAATTCTGAAACCCAGACTTTTCAGTCATATACTGATTGGACTGAGTTGTTCTGTTCCTATTCTAGCTGCCTACCATTTTACAAAATGTATTTTCCTCTAGAGAAAAATAGCGTCATCCAGAGCCTCTAAAATTTTTCATGCAAAATGTCTGGCATTCAACTAAAAAATTACCAGATATACCAAGAAATCAGATCAAAAAAAAGAAAGAAAGTAAAAATAGGCCATAGATGATCCAGAAACATGGATTAATATGTTTTTAAAAAATAGATGAAAAGATACCCTTACCAGAGAAATAGAATCCATAAGAAGAGAATCAAGTGGAAATTCTAAAACTGAAATACAGTAATTAAAACTAAGAACTCAACAGATGAGCTTACTAGCAGATTAAACAAAAATAAGAACAGGATTAGTACTGTAAGATAGTAAATACTAGTATTCTCTGTTGGCAGAGAATATTCAGACCAAAGGACCCCCCCAAAAAAATGGAAATATAGAAAAAAGTGAAAGAGACACATGGGAGATGGCCAAGTTCTAAGTGTAACTGGAGCTCCAGAAGTACAGAAATAGATTAGAGGAGAAATGGAGGCAAAAGCATTGTTGAATAGGTAATGTCTGAGAAATTTCCAAAACAGATGAACAATATTAAATCCTAAGAAGGACACAGACATTACTAGTCTCATCATAGTAAAACTGCCAAATGACAAAGACAAAAAATAAGCCATAAGAACAGCCAGACAAAAAAGCATAGTACCTTCAAAGAAACTACAACAATGATAACTAAGATCTCAACAGAAACCATAGAAGCCAGAAGAAAACAGAATGATATCTTGAAGTGCTGGAAGAAATTATTGATGACTTAGAAGTCAATACACAATGAAAATATCCTTCAAACATAAAGGCATCAAAAAAAGTTTGTTGTCAGCAGATCCCTATTAAAAGAAATGCTGAAGGAGTTTAGACAAGAGGAAAATGATCCCAGATGGAAAGACAGAAATGCAGGAAAGAATGAAGAGCAACAGGAGTTAAATATATAAATGACAATAATAACATGTGGTGAAGTTTACATACATATAAAATTAAAATAAATGTATGACAGCAGTAAATCAAACAGCAGAAAGGGATAAATGGATTTAATGTGTTCTTAAATCCTAGCATTGTCTGGGAAGTGGTAAAACTATTAATTTACATTACACTTTATTAGGTTAAGGCTGTTGTTATATCCAGTAAATATAATTCCAAATATATCAGTAATTATATTAAATGTACATGGACTAAATACTTTGACTGAAAGACAAAGTTTGTCCAACTAGATGAAAAAATAAAAATTTAACTATATGTTGTCTAAATAAGGACATCTTAAATATAAGGATACAGAAAGGTTGACAGTAAAAGAATGGAGATATATCATGTAAATACCATGATTAAACATAAAAAAGGACATTTAAAACTGATGCTTAAAAGTTAATCTACTAGATATGGAGATGAAAACTGGTAAAACTAAACAATAATTTAGGGATGCTTATATTAATGAAAAAAATTTTAAAAGCAAGGGCGAGTAACAAAAAATTCAGGATAGAAGTATGAGAGTGGACTAGGTAGCAACACAAATGAGGAGATTAAGGGGCTTCTGTATCTTTAAGTTGTACAGTGCTTGTTTTTCTATTATTATTTTTTTTTAAATTATTGTTGAAGCTGAGTAATAGTATGGGCTTTATTATACTATTTTCTATACTTTTGTAGATGTTTGAAATTAAAAATAATTTTAAAAAAATAATTCAGTTACAAAATAAATGACACAAGGAAAGATATATTGTTAAAACATGGTAACATGGACAAAAACAAAGCTTTAAAATATATAAAGCAAAATGGATAAAAATGCAAGGAGAAATTGACAAATTCATAATCAGGAGAACATTTTACAATTTATCAGCAATCGAAGGTCAAGTAAGACAGAAATAGTAAAGATATTGATGATCTAATTATACAATTAGCAAGCTAAACACTTATTCACACTCACACACATTCACATGTATTTGCACCGGACAGGCTACATATTCTTTTCAAACACTTGAACATCCCCCAAATTGGCCACATATTAGGTTACTCTATATGCTCAAGTATTGTTTTTTGTTGACTTTTTTACAATTAGAACATATTCACATGATACCTGTATTCAATACAATCAAAAATATGTTTAAAAAAATGAAAAGAAGTATTTATACTTTACTCAGTTGTGGCAGGCCTTTTAAACATATTATCTTGTTTCATCTCACACAAAACAATGAGGCTGGTATGAAAGCAGGAGGGAGGTTCAGCCACTGGCCTCAGGCCACTGAGATGATGAGTGGCGGTCAGGACTTGCACTCAGTTCCGCTGGATGCTAGAGCCTGGTCACGTGCCTTACTGTACTGCCTCACACAATGCCAATTCATATTTTCAGCATGCCATGGAATAACTCCGGGTTATTGGAGATGATCCAGCCAATACGAACGACCGGTTCTTGCTGAATGACCACCTCCCTCTCATCATGGGTATTACACTTGTAATAGATGATGTTCTTAATCACTCTTGAAGACAAAGGATTAGAGATAACCTCTTCTTCATGTCCAAAGGCACCCAGAGTTACCTGTTGGCCCTGCACTAAAGCATTAGTAATGGATGGGGCCAGGCTGTCCACTAGTTTACTTAAAAGGCTTGCTGTATGGCACACCACTGACCAACATTTTTTGCTGCCAGCTCTTCTATAGACTCTCTCAATGTGATCAGAAACAGTACCTTCTTTTGTGATAAAGTTGGGTCCTTCTCTTTTGAGCAGTATACCCAGCAGGATGGCTTGGCTAGCCAGACAACTACAGTCATTCAGTTTTTGAAGAATTTCTTGGGTGGGTTTGTTTTTCCATTCAGTAATGGTAACATCTGGCTGCTGTTCTTGTTCAGGAGCACTGGAGGTGCTGCTTTGTCGTTTGACTTTTGAATGTTTGGGAACTTCTAGTTCCTCAACTCTTAAATTCTGGAAGCTCTTCTGTGTCACTGATTCATAAGAAGTCAAGTTGTTCTACCACAGCTCCAGATATTAGTGTCTGTAGACGATCAACGTGAACTTTGACTCCTCCAACCACTCCTTTCTTAAAAGCTGCCAGCATATCAAATACGGGATTGAATTGGCTACCTCTTATACTGTCTTCCTGGATGAGAACAAGGAAAAGTGGATGTCCATGCATTTTCCAGTATTGCTTAATAAACTGTAGTGCATTCTTTATGTCATCTATCAGCAGTAAAACATCTTGAGACATTTAGAAATCACTTAGGTCAAAGATGATAGGGTAACAAACCACAGTCTTTCCTAGAATGCAATAAATCCTTGATGTATGGAGGCAGCCAATGGGCCTATCTGGCCTTTCGCAGAGTCCTAATTTTTCATTGACCCCCAGATGGAAATAAGCTTTCACAAGCTCTTGCTGGGCCCAGATCTGAATGGGTTCTACCTGTTGAGGAGTTTGAGTCTGAATACCATATGTGTTGAGGAAAACTTGAAGGCATTGGCTTTCTACTATAAGCACTACATAAACAACCAAATCATTTTCCAGTGGGCCCTGATTGGAAAACCTCATGCTCACATTACATTGATTCTGTAGTGGGACATAATGCTGAACAGGATCAATGTCTTTAGGACTAATTAATTCATCAGTCAGGAGTTTTGTGATGACATAAAGGGCTTGTCCCCAAAGTAACAGTTTTCCATCACAGCCACAGTTGCTAGGAAATCGCTTCTGACTACCAGGGTTTCTTTTTTCATATTCTACAAAATCAGCTGGAACATAGTAGTACTTTGGTATGACAGGATAGCCTTCTGTGGTCTGATGAAGTACTGGAGTCAGAAGATCCTGATATTCTTTTACTTGCTTGGGATTGCCTCTAAAAATACCATCAATCATCATGTAAAGGAAAAATTTGGTAAATTCACATTCAATGCCATCAAACAGCTTAATTTCAGCTGGTCTGCAGTAGCATCTATTAGGATCTTCCAATGATGTTCTATACCCATCTCTCAAGAAACACTTAAATCCATATTTTCCTTTTAATTTTCTAACCACTTTATCGAGTGTCTGGCTAAACGAAACCTCATCATCAAAGGCAAATGTAGGATAACTGATGCAGGGGAGCAGGGCAACATCTGTGTTATGAGATTTTGATTCTCTGGGTAACAGTGAGCACAAAGTTTGCCAGTTGCGATTGTGGGCATCGAGATCCACAAATATAATGGACCAAGAAAAGCTCTGGTTGCCAAAGAGGTTGAATCCATTAATTGCTTCTACAGCTGCTTTTGCTAAGCCAACAAAGCTCGAATGCAGCTTTGTGCTGCCATTATTATATTTGCTTCCTCTTTCCCAGACACCAAGGTCAGGCACACAGTAAACTCTTTCCACACAAAATACATGGTTCTGAATAAAAGAGACCTCATCAGTGTTATAGATAATCTGGAGTCCTGAGGAAATCATTTCCACAAGGTAAAGGAGATAGAGTGACGCTGCATTTATCTGAAGATGACCATAATCCTCATAGGAGAGAATCTCGTCCTTGTATGTACATTGAAAACAGAGTGAAGATGTTGTCGGGCATGGATCCTGCTTAAACTGCTGGACCTTATCGGCCTGATGCATATAGCAGTAGACAATTCCTCTCATACATTTTATAGCCGAGTGCTCCAGCTCATGGGTCCTCCCCTTGTCATCATCAATGCGACTGTATACAAGAGCCAAAGCCCAGGACACAGCAGTACAGTAGAGACTGTCATGGATCTTGGCCTCCACATCACCACATGTTTTTGTGGGAAAGAGACCTGTAGTTGGACTTCGATACAGCAGCAGTGTTGACTTGACAATTCTGTAATAGTGACCCAATTTACCCCACAGTTTCATTATCAGGTCTTGGAAGATTAATGCTTTTAAGAGGTTCAAAAACTGAGCCAGACCTTAAGAAAGCTGGTGGAGAAAACTGCATCAGGTGAGCTGGCCATTTCAAATTATTGACTCTAATCATAAGCATCACAGGCTAAACTATAGGAATTGGTTCGGGCACTTCGCTCCAAACCCTTCCAGCTCACTTCAGCAATGCACCCTGTCATTGCACTTGGGCCGACGCCTTGGCCTCCCCGGGGCCGCCTGTCAGCTCCTCCCGGCCGGCTTCTATTATTCTTTAAACTGTACACATATGTGATACATTATCTCTCTTTGGCATGTATGCTTTATGTTATAATAAAATCACTTTTTAAAAAGTAAGAACAACAAGCCTTTTAGATAGCCTCATCCACCAGAGGGCAGACAGCAGAAGCAAGAAGAACTACAATCCTGCAGCCTGTGGAACAAAAACCACATTCACAGAAAGATAGACAAGATGAAAAGGCAGAGGGCTATGTACCAGATGAAGCAACAAGATAAAACCCAAGAAAAACAACTAAATGAAGTGGACATAGGCAAACTTCCAGAAAAAGAATTCAGAATAATGATAGTGAAGATGATCCAGGACATCGGAAAAAGAATGGAGGCAAAGATCGAGAAGATGCAAGAAAGATTTAACAAACCTCTAGAAGAATTAAAGAACAAACAAACAGAGATGAACAATAAAATAACTGAAATGAAAACTACACTAGAAGGAATAAATAGCAGAATAACTGAGGCAGAAGAACGGATAGGTGACCTGGAAGACAGAATGGTGGAATTCACTGCTGCGAAAGAGAATAAACAAAAAAGAATGAAAAGAAATGAAGACAGTTTAGGAGACCTCTGGGACAGCATTAAACGCAACAACATTCGCAGTATAGGGGTCCAGAAGGAGAAGAGAGAGAGAAAGGACCCGAGAAAATATTTGAAGAGATTATAGTCGAAAACTTCCCTAACATGGGAAAGGAAATAGCCACCCAAGTCCAGGAAGCGCAGCGAGTCTCATAAAGGATAAACCCAAGGAGAAACACGCCAAGACACTCAGTAATCAAATTAGCAAAAATTAAAGACAAAGAAAAATTATTGAAAGCAGCAAGGGAAAAACAACAAATAGCATACAAGGGAACTCCCATAAGGTTAACAGCTGATTTCTCAGCAGAAACTCTACAAGCCAGAAGGGAGTGGCATGACATACTTAAAGTGATGAAAGGGAAGAACCTACAACCAACATTACTCTACCCAGCAAGAAAGCTTTACAGACAATCAAAAGCTAAGAAAATTCAGAACCACCAAACCAGCTCTACAACAAATGCTAAAGGAACTTCTCTAAGTGGGAAACACAAGAGACAAAAGGAACTACAAAAACAAACCCAAAACAATTAAGAAAATGGTCATAGGAACATACATATCGATAATTACCTTAAACGTGAATGGATTAAATGTTCCAACCAAAAGACACAGGCTTGCTGAATGGATACAAAAACAAGACCCATATATATGCTGTCTACAAAAGACCAACTTCAGACCTAGGGACACATACAGACTGAAAGTGAGGGGTTGGAAAAAGATATTCCATGCAAAAGGAAATCAAAAGAAAGCTGGGGCTTCCCTGATGGCGCAGTGGTTGGGAGCCCGCCTGCCAATGCGGGGGACACAGGTTCATGACCTGGTCCAGGAGGATCCCATGTGCAGCGGGTGGCTGGGCCCGTGAGCCATGGCCGCTGGGCCTGCGCGTCCGGAGCCTGTGCTCTGCAACGGGAGAGGCCACAACAGTGAGGCCCATGTATAGCAAAAAACAAAAAACAAAAAAACAAAAAACAACATGGGTCTTAAAGATCATCAGATTTTTATGTAGAAACAGACCACATGCAAGTTTCTAACAAGAAACTACTAACAAATGAACTTGAGCATATGCCTCTCCGGGATCCACCACCCTCCAGGCCCTGTACATCGCGTAGCTCAGACCCAAGCGCCCAACGGTGGTTGTACGGTTAAAACAACCCCTTCATCTTCCATCATTTCAGGTGCCTCAGCACCTGGCCTGGTGCCAGAAGCAGAAAATAGGAGGAGGACGAGGGGCTCGCCGCTGAGCAGGGAAAACAGCTGGAGGGACTCCCCAGCGGCCTGCTCAGATCTGGGTTGCGATAGAGGGGGGCCCTGTATGCAGTCTAGAGCATCAGGGAAGGCTTCCTGGAGGAGGTGAGATGAGTCTTAAAAGAGACAAAGTTGGCGTGGGCAGTTGGCCCAGAATCGTAAAAACACAAACACATGGAGGCTAAACAATACGTTACTAAATAACCAAGAGATCACTGAAAAAATCAAAGAGGAAATCAAAAAATACCTAGAGACAAATGACAATGAAAACACGACGATCCAAAACATTTTGGGATGCAGCAAAAGCAGTTCTAAGAGGGAACTGTATAGCTATACAAGACTACCTCAAGAAACAAGAAAAATCTCAAATAAACAGTCTCACCTTACACCTAAAGGAAATAGAGAAAGAAGAACAAAAAAACCCCAAAGTTAGCAGAAGGAAAGAAATCATAAAGATCACAGCAGAAATAAATGAAATAGGAACAAAGAAAACAATAGCAAAGATCAATAAAACTAAAATCTGGTTGTTTGAGAGGATAAACAAAATTGATAAACCATTAGCCAGACTCATCAAGAAAAAGCAGGAGAGGACTCAAATCAATAAAATTAGAAATGAAAAAGAAGAAGTTACAACAGACACCGCAGAAATACAAAGCATCCTAAGAGACTACTACAAGCAACTCTATACCAACAAAATGGACAACCTGGAAGAAATGGACAAATTCTTAGAAAGGTATAACCTTCCAAGACTGAACCAGGAAGAAATAGAAAATATGAACAGACCAATCACAAGTAATGAAATTGAAACCTGTGATTAAAAATCTTCCAACAAACAAGTCCAGCACCAGACGGCTTCACAGGTGAATTCTAACAAACATTTAGAGAAGAGCTAACACCCATCCTTCTCAAACTCTTCCAAAATATTGCAGAGGAAGGAACACTCCCAAACTCATTCTATGAGGCCACCATCACCCTGATACCAAAAC
>NC_041217.1:100036660-100036936 GCF_002837175.3 Physeter macrocephalus
CTGAAAGCATTTCCTCTAAGATCAGGAACAAGACAAGAATGTCCACACTCACCACTATTATTCAACATAGTTTTGGAAGTCCTAGCCATGGCAATCAGAGAAGAAAAAAAAAATAAAAGGAATCCAAGTTGGAAAAGAAGTTGTAAAACTGTCACTGTTTGCAGATGACATGATACTATACATAGAGAATCCTAAAAATACCACCAGAAAACTACTAGAGCTAATCAAGGAATTTGGTAAAGTTGCAGGATACAAAATTAAAGCACAGAAATCTCT
>NC_041217.1:100037861-100050109 GCF_002837175.3 Physeter macrocephalus
CTTAAAGAAGTAAAAATAGAATTACCATATGACCCAGCAATCCCACTACTGGGCATATACCCAGAGAAAACCATAATTCAAAAAGACAGGGCTTCCCTGGTGGTGCAGTGGTTGAGAGTCCGCCTGTCGATGCAGGGGACACGGGTTCGTGTCTCAGTCCGGGAAGATCCCACATGCTGTGGAGTGGCTGGGCCCGTGAGCCATGGCCGCTGAGCCTGCGCGTCCGGAGCCTGCGCTCTGCATCGGGAGAGGCCACAACGGTGAGAGGCCCGCGTACCGCAAAAAAAAAAAAAAAAAAAAAAAAGACACATGCACCCCAATGTTCATTGCAGCACTATTTATAATAGCCAGGTCATGGAAGCAACCTAAATGCCCATTGACGGACGAATGGATAAAGAAGTTGTGGTACATATATACAATGGAATATTACTTAGCCATAAAAAGGAACAAAATTGGTCATTTGCTGAGACATGGATGCATCTAGAGACTGTCATACAGAGTGAAGTAAGTCAGAAAGAGAAAACCAAATATCGCATATTAACGCATGTATGTGGAACCTAGAAAAATGGTACAGATGAACCGGTTTGCAGGGCAGAAGTTGAGACACAGATATAGAGAACAAACGTATGGACACCAAGGGCGGAAAGCGGCAGGGGTGGGGTGTGTGTGATGAATTGGGCGATTGGGATTGACATGTATACACTGATGTGTATAAAATTGATGACTAATAACCTGCTGTATAAAAAAATAAATAAAATAGAATTCAAAAATTAAAAAAATATATTTAAAAAAATTTAATCTACCAGAAAGATATGATAATTTTAAATTCATATTCTCTCATTGAGTAAAGCAAAAATTGACCTAACTAAAAGTAGATAAGTCCAAGATGATAGTAGGATACTTTAATAAACTTTTCTCAATTACTCACTGAATAATCATACTAAATGATATATTAATAAACTTGCCTTAATTGACATATATAAAATTCTGCCTCTAATGTATTAAAGGGACATAAGACATTTACCAAAACTGACTATATGCTGGGCCATAAAACTAGTCCCCAAGTTCCCCAAAATTTCAAAATATTGAAACCATTAATGTATTCTCTGACCCCAGTGGAATTAAGGTAGAAATCAGTAACGAAATAACTAGAACATCCACCAAATATTTGGAAAATGGTTAAAGAAGAAATCAAAATGGAAATTAGAAAATATTTCGAACTAAATAATAATGAAAATATGACCTATCAAAACTTGTGAATCCAGGGTCAGCGGTGCTTAGTGGGAAAACTCAATGACAGTGGTTACACTGAGAATGAGGGGAAATGACTGAGAAGCAGTATAGTAGGGGCCTCTTGAGGGCTGGTAATGTTCTAGGTCTTACTGGAGAAGGTGACTACTTGAGTCTTGTCCCTCTGTGAAAAATTCACTAAGCTGTACATTTATGATTTGGGCATTTTTCTACATGCCTGTTATATTGTAAAAAAATTTTACTTAAAAAATAAACAGAGGGCTTCCCTGGTGGCACAGCGGTTGAGAGTCCGCCTGCCGATGCAGGGGACATGGGTTCGTGCCCCGGTCCGGGAAGATCCCACATGCCGCGGAGCGGCTGGGCCCGTGAGCCATGGCCGCTGAGCCTGCGCGTCCAGAGCCTATGCTCCGCAATGGGAGAGGCCACAAGAGTGAGAGGCCCACATACCGCAAAAAAAAAAAGATAAAAATAAACAGAAATTATTCCTGGCTCCTCTTTTTCTCACACCTCACATCTTGATCATCAGCATTTCCTGTTGGCTTTAATTCAAAATTAATACAAAATCTGGCCATTTCTCACTACCTCCCAGCTGCTAATCTTGTGTAAACCAACAGCATCTCTTTCTTGACTTATTTCAGAGTTTTATATCAGTCTTCCTGCTTCTGCCCTCGCTCCCTGTAGTCTATCGTCAATTCAGTCACCACAGGGAACTGTTCAAGCTGAATCAGATCATGTTACTACTCCACAAAATTGTCCAACTGCCTTCTCATTTCATTCACAATAAAAGCCAAATAATTGCCATGACCTTCATCTCTGAATGATCTGGACTACCATCCCCTTACTTCATCTCCTACCCACCCCCACCCCACCCCTGATTCACTCTACTCCAGTCTTAACCGCCTCTTTACTCTTCACAGAACACACCAAGGACATTCCTGCCCCATGACATTTGCACTTGCTGTGTCCTCTGCCTGGATGTTTCTCCCCCTAGATTCACACAGCTCATTCACTCAGGTCTCTGCATAAAAATCACCTTTGTCCCTGACCATTATCACTACAATTCCCTCCACCAACAACTTCCAATTCCTCTTCAGTTCAATTCACCAAACATGCATCAGTGTCAATATGAGCAGGTACTGGTCTAGTGCCTAGTAAACAAAATAGGCAATGATTCCTGCCTTCATGGGACTTACATTCTAGCAGGTGGAGACAATAACAGATTGAATGAGGAGTGTAAGAGAAAGAGGAAGGATGACTTCCAGGGTTTTGATCCAAACAACTAGAAGAATGGAGTTGTCATCTGCTAGGATAAGAGAGACTGAACATACAGCAAGTTCAAAGAGGAAAAAAAATCAGTTCCACGTTAGGCGCGTTACATCCCCTTTTCTGCTTAATTTTCCTCCTTAGCTCTTATCAACATTGACATACTATACACTTTACATATTTACTTGTTTATTATCTATGTTTACCCACTAGAATATAACCTCCAAGAGGGCAAAGACTTATTTTGTTCACCACTATATCGCAGGTATCTAGAATAAATTTATCTGTTCCATAAGCATTTATGGAGTGCCTTCTAGATGACTGGAACTGTGCTAGGCTAGACCCTATATGTTTTCTACCTGTAAGGAGCTTAGAGTATAATGGGATATATAGGCAAATAAACAGTCTGCATACAATAACTCTAGGAATCCAGGACACCATGGGAGTATGCAGGAGGGGTATCACACATAGACTCTGAAGCTTCCTGAAAGAAGTGATATTGTAATATTGTAACCAAGAGTCAAGTTATCTACTTGAAAAGGAGAAAAGCCTTTTAGGAAGATGGAACAGCATGAGCCAAGCTTGGAGGCCAGAGGGACCTGGACTACCCAGGAAGTTGCAAATTCACCTGGTATCTTAGCTGTACCCTAGAGAACATATCTGTGTAAGATGGGAATTGAAAGAGTTATGTCACCAAAAAACACACTTGGCTGAGCAATTACTCTACCAGAGATCCCAGCCAAGGCCAGCAAACACAGGCACCTGCAGCCAGCAGCAAGAGCAGCGATGGCCACCAACCTCCCCATCCACCAGACAGCTGTGGTGGCAGCAACAGCAGAGGGTTCTGAGATTCACTACCCACCAAGAGCACTTCGTCAGGCTTGACCATCAAGATCAAGGGCAAAATGGTGGTCAGTTCCTCTACAGTTCATCCTTGAAGGTAGTGTTTGTGTTCCCAGTTTGCCTGCAGGCAGAAACAGGAAGAGGGGACAAAGACTAATTTCATAAAAACAGGTAAACATGCCTGAGGAGTTTGAGGAGGGAAGAAACTGCATAGAAAAGACTGGAATTTCTGTTCGCAGAATGGGAGGTTGGTGCCATTTGTAACTTTGTTTGAACCCACAGAAGACAGGGAGAGTCTGGTGACATTCAAGTTCTACAAGAGCATGCATTCTCAACAGGGGTGATCTTACCCCCAGGGAGGTGAAATTGGTTCTTGGGGTGAAAATATCTTATCTATTATAATGGTTTGTTGCCTTCCAAAGGCTGCAATACATAAACAGATGTACAGTCTATCTATGGTGCTAAAAGTACACCAGAGGATGGGGAGTCGGCACGGGGAACAGCCGGGAGAGTTTTAAAAGTGTCTAAAAAGGCTACTTAGGAATGTTGGGATTTTTTTTTTTTTTTTTTTTTTAAGTATAAGCACTGAACTAGAACGAAGCTCTACTTGAGAGATGGAGACCAGGAAGGTTTAAAAGATGTGTTCTTCTGGAATAAGAAAGAGTAGGGGGCAGGGATAGAAAGGAGCAAAAAGGAAAGCATTCTGGGTGGTGGAAACAGCATATGCACAGGCTTCGAGTAAAAGGAAAAGGTGAGCAACACAAAATGCAATAGAATGGCCGAGTAAGATAAGGTCCGGGCAGGCTTTATTGGATTTAGCAATTAGGAGGTCACTGATCATTTAACCTCTTTGCACTTCAGTTTCAATACTTGTTAAATTAAATTGAAAAATAATCTCCAAGGCAACTTACAGCTCTAAAGACTCTCTCACCTGGGCTGGGTCTCTTTACACACAGAGACACACACAAAACACATCCATACACTTCTACATACTCCCAACACACATGTTAATCTATTTCTATAATCTAATTTTCCTATCTCTCTGCAGCTATATTTGCCTTTGGAGATTAACAGTTCTCTTTGTTTAATTATAACAATCCTTTTAAAAATCAGCTACAAGAGTGTACAGTTCCCTGATAAACTGAGCTGCTGGACAATAAACTGGTCAATGTCAGTTCCTATAAACATTCCTAATGCCTTGTAAATACCTTTTATAATGCAATAAACTCTTTAGAATGTGGATACCAGCTTTTATTTCATGTGAAAAAAAAAAGATTTTAAAGCCCAGATTCATTCAAATGGGACAAAAAACTATCTCCTGGGCTTCCCTGGTGGCACAGTGGTTGAGAGTCCGCCTGCCGATGCAGGGGACACGGGCTCGTGCCCCGGTCCGGGAAGATCCCACATGCCGCGGAGCGGCTGGGCCCATGAGCCAGGGACGCGCAGGCCGCTGAGCCTGTGCTCCGCAACGGGAGGCCGCAACAGTGAGAGGCCCGCGTACCGCAAAAAAACAAAACAAACAAACAAAAAACTATCTCCTTTTGAACTATCATTTGTTCATTAGACAATTACTAAGTGCCTACTGTGTGTCAAACAGTACCATATGTGCTTGGGAAATTATCAGTGAGTAAGACAAATAGTTCACAGCTTCCAGGAGTCTAGGGTAGAAAAGCAGGGGAGTAACTGAGAAGCTGATAATGTTAGCACACCTCAGTCACTGCTAGCATCTGGCCATGTGGGTAACATGTTTGAATCTTAGACCTATTCCTGACAACAGTCTGAGGAATATCGACTTACCAGGGGGAAAGATGTCAGCACAGACACAGTCACTCAAAAAGGGGGGTTTTCTTAACCGTTTGGGGGCCATAGACCCCTTCTCAGAATCATGTCTAAAATAAGATTATAAATGAAACCAATTATATTAAAATACAGTTATCAATTTTAAAATTTGTGATATAGTAATATATGTGTGCTTCTTTACTAACACAGTAAATAACCAGATGGAGTGGCTGTCGTAATAACGACTGGTAACTTTGAAGCAGTGGGGAGCATAAATGACATGTCGAGGTACTTACAACCTTATAATGTGTTATGAAAATAACTGTGGTTTCTATTGATGTCAAAGTCACAGCTACTATTAATAATACTGTGGTCTGTTGCCTATGTTTATAATTGAACAGAATGGTAAATTTCAGTAGAGGTTAAAGAAAGTACAGAATTTTTTTACTATCTAAATTCACAGACTCCCCTGAATTCCATCCAGAGACCCCTTGCAGACTGCAGCCCCCTGTTCTGGAACATAAAGCTAAATCAGGATTTCTGCTTTCAATCACATGGCTCCATAGTCACTTCTAGAGCTACAGCTCCATCATTGGGATTTCCCAAAGAAGTAGCTCGTCCATTATTTGGAGCACACTGCCATCCCATGGCTCCTCCTGAAGAGTTTAGCATTAATAACATCCACAACAAAGTAGCCTTTTAGGGCATTCGACCAAACCTGCAAATTAATGCACTGGTTCATCACAATTCATTAATCAAACTCAGACTGGATTTAACAACAGATTATTAAAGATCAAAATTATACCACAGAAAAAAAAAAAGGCAGCTCCCAGAGGGTCAAATGTAATGTGAATGGTTTTGCATAAAACCATAAACCTGCTATTAAATTAAAAACAGGAAAAATTATGTCCACTGCTTATCTTCAATCGTTTTTTTGGTTTTTTTTGAGGAATGTTACGCTAATTTATTTCTTTGCTGTTCCTGGTTACACAGTAAAAGACTAAAAGGTTAAAATGCAATGGTTCTTTTGATATTTGGTTGAGCAACTTACACTAACATCTACTGACTGAGGTAAAGAAATTAATGAAATTACTCCCATAACTCATTACTAATGGAACACTGTCAACGCTTTCAACTGACAGTTCACACAAATCCACCTCAGACACCGAGACACCTCATGGTGACTGATAGTAGGGCTCACTTCTTCTGATAATGCTCCACAAAGCAGAACTCAGCTGCCTTGTCCTACAATTTCCTGATCCCTCACCTCTGTGCTCTTGCTTTTCATGAGCAGGTCCCGTTCTCTCTGTGAACAAAAGCAGGAAGGGGGAAACAATGATTTGAATTTTTCTCTCTCTTCAGGGAATTTAGGCAGACCTGCTGGGGATTCCCAAAGACATAAACATTCAGAATGCTCTAATTTGGCAGATCACAGTGCTGCAACCAACTGTGCAATGAATTTTTTTAAAAGGTTAATATTTTAGAGCAGCAAACATAGATAAAGAGCATAACAATAATAAGAAGGATGGGGAAAACTCATTTAAAGAACTATGATTTTGTAACATCTTTTCTCGTTCCCCATTAGTACTGAATCATTAGTTCTTTCTGTTTTTGCAGAAACAAGCAAAAATTACTAGCACACATGGTGATTAAGGTAGGTAAGTAACATTTCTGGAAATACAAAATGTTTTATTCAATGTAGGTACCCGTTTGATATTTATAGGGTGTTTTGGTCTTAGTAGTATCTATTTTAAACTGTAAATTCCTAAAGGGAAGGGACTATGTCTTTGTTGTATATCTGAAGATAATTAATAACTTCTCTTTGAAGTTATACCAAGATGGTATAGAATGATGTTATGGGTGAGATAAAATATACCAAATGATCATATATGTCTAATACATTATTATATGCATATATAATAAAGTCCAAAAGAGTCAACATATTCAAAACACTTAAAAAATACAGGGATTGTCTAACGCAGCGACTCAAGTGCAGATTTTGCTTGTGTTGTTGTAGTTACGTCCTAAGCAGCACATACACGTTCCAATTTTGTCATCCCCCTCTCTCAATCCCTGGCAATCTTTTCTGCCAGCTCAAGATCACAATCCATCTTGACACAGCGTTACAAACGGCCTCCATCAATCACTCAGTGATCACTTAAAATGAAATCTATTCCCTCTACCTAGGTACAGTACCTGGCACATAGTAAGTACTCCGTAAGTATTTGCTGAAATGAAAAAATGAAACTCCCTCTCCTCTTTCCAAATGAAAACATACTATGTTAGGACTGTTTTTCCAAAACCAATTTAACCACCACTAATTCCCACAAAGTGTTATCATAGAGATTAACTACAAATAAGTGCCTTACAAAAATATTTTTATTTTTGCAGCGAGCCTCCAATGTCATGCAGATGCTTATTACCCTCTCACGTGGGAAAACGGATACACCTGCAGAGAAAGCGATATTTATTTGAAAACACAATTGTAAAACCCATATCATAGGGCTTCCCTGGTGGCGCAGTGGTTGAGAGTCCGCCTGCCGATGCAGGGGACACGGGTTCGTGCCCCGGTCCGGGAAGATCCCACGTGCCGCGGAGCGGCTGGGCCCGTGAGCCATGGCTGCTGAGCCTGCGCGCCCGGAGCCTGTGCTCTGCAACGGGAGAGGCCACAACAGTGAGAGGCCCGCGTACCGAAAAAAAAAAAAAAAAAAACCCATATCATAGAGACTAGGGACATTGTAGGCCACCAAGATTAACAAAAATGGAGCAGAGCTTACCTTCTGAGTGGGAGCACTTTGGGCAGAAGAGTTCTGCTGAGATACCATACTTCTCTAAGCTGAAATAAGTGGGAAAATTGTAATAATAACTACAGTGTGGAAAGCCCATGCTCTGGAACAGGCATCTGCTTTGTGGGTGGCATGAAACAACAATCCCATTATGTAGACATTAGCATCACCACTTTACTGAGCAGGAAATTCAAAGCGCTTCAGCAGCTCACCTGAGGTCACGCCAGGGAGTCGCTGAGCCAACGCGAAAAATCATGTCTGACTCCAAAGCCTCTGGGACATGACTACGCTCTGTGCTGCCGCTCTTCTCTCAGACCCTTTCCCTTGTGTGCCCTCCACTAGCACCGCCTCAAACCTAAAACTTAATCATTGAAGAAAAGATGTTAGTCCCATACATATCCTTGTACCAATTCTCCTTAGACAGGCCACAAAATATAAGTGGCAGAATAGCAAAGAAGTTAACAGTGTAGGCCATGGCATCGATGGCTTAGATTAGCTTCCCTGTTCTATACCTTTCTTGCACGGGCAATTTTCTTACCTTCTTTGTGCCTTGGTTTTCTTCTAAATAAAATGGAAGTGGCAATAATGCCAATATTGTAAGGTTATAGTGATAATTAAATGCGTTAATACATGTGAAGTGCTTGGTGCCTGGCACACATAAAGTGCTGAATAAAGTTGGCTGTTATTTTGAGTTCTTTTGGCCATAATGCAATGGATATTTGGACATTGCATATCCACAGTTCAGCAAGTTAGTTGACCAGCTTCCAAACACCAGGTTTTATTGAGCATCTAATACATTGCAACCTAACAACAACAAAAGAGCCTGAAAGTAGTTCTCATCCAAGACATTAGGTTGTAAATTCTTTGATATAATGGACAATTTGGCAAGTCCTCCCTAAATCCCTGTGGTATAACTCTGTGTTCCATCCCACACAGATGAGCAAGTGGTAGTGAAAACAGAATAAGAGGGAATAGTTGTCATAAATTTTGTCTATAAAATCACTAAAGCTTTCAAGTTAATCTATTCTTTTAACATTGAGGAAATAGGGACCTCATACTTAACCTTGCAACCCAGATCACCCAGGCAGTAATTACAATTTTGAGATTTGAACCCACAACAGATGCCTGCTATTTCTATAGCTTTAACCTGCCCTTCTAATAAAAGAACAATTCAAACATCCTCTTTCATTGCTATTATTTCTTAGATACAACTCGTTTTAACACATTATAACTATTTAACTCTTTTAGCCGATTATATAATAATAATAAAAAATATTGATAGTATAGAAATATCTAAATTTTGAGAATAGCTTGAAATGCCACCTTCCATACGGGCTCCAATATGATAAAACTAAGTACCCAAGTATTTTATAGTTTTTATTAGAACTGATGCAATGCTGAGTTAAAAATCATGAGTTGTTCAGTGCCCACACCCATATAACCTGAATTAGTCCTTTGAAACATGATATTCATTGAATGAATGTTGAATAAACACTTGCATTCCCTGCCAAGGGGAAACTTTAAAATTACTACAAGCTAGAGGAACCCATGAACTCTGTAGATACTGCTGGTGATCACTCTCTTGATTCTTTCCTCTTGGTTGGAAAAAGCAAGGGGACTTAGTTTATGGAAGAAGATAATAAGGATACACAGCAATCTAACGTAAACTGAATAAAGTATACATTCATTCTTTTCTGAGGAGCCCAGCTCTTCATATCCTAAGTCACCCCCAGGTGAAAATGTCTAAGTGACACTCTGACCACAAGTCAAAATTCTATATGACCACAGGTGAACTGGGCTTGCTGAGCCTTATCCTAAGCTATATTTCATAAAAATACTCTCTCTGGATCAATAAAATACATATGCTAAAATTATCTTGTAGTACGATCAAAATAAAAAGAAGCTTGAGAATTAAGTTGTCATTCTTAATTAAAATGAGCTTTTTAATTTCTTTACTCTAAATAACTAAAGTAGATATTAATACTATAAACACTTAACTGACTAAAGAAAGATTCTACCCACACCACCAGTTAGAGAACACTTAATTTATATATGAGGCAGCTTATAAGTATTTAGCAGTGTGGCTGGAGTTAGCTCTTTGGTCTACTTTTTAAATGATTAAATACTCTCCATCCAAGTGAATAGATGACTTCGGAGTTGCATTTTGCATGCTAAAACCTTCTTTAAACTCATAAGCCTTGCTCAAGATTTAAGAGGAAAAAGAAATCTTAGTGACAGTACATTCATTATGTCTTTATTAAAGATGGACTTTTCCATAGGGTTATGTGCAGCTGAAAATGAGGCTCAGTTTAATAACAAAGCAAGCTTTCCTAGTACTACAAAAATTATACAATTTTGATGTTTGATGTGTTCCTTAATTATAAAAAACTCTGCAAAGAATAACATCCTTGAAATTTACTATGCAAATGCTCTTAATTTATGACAAATTGCTCCTTAAAACACAAGTATTAAATCTCTATTAGATTTGTTGAGGTAATGTACTAATATGCATCACTAAGATCTTAAATTTATAAGTAGCAATGCTGTTTGTTAGATGCAAATAAGGATTTCCTTAATTAAAATACACTATCCCCAGCCTCTCAGCAGATTTAGCTCAGTCTTTATATAGGACAGGTTCATTATCTACCTCAAGTTAATAGAAGTATGACCTACTGTGGTTATTTCCTTTAAAATTTAATTTTAATTACTATTTTGTTAATGGAAATAAAGCACTAAAGAATTGTGAAGATGATCCAAAAGCAATTTTGAAAACTCAATTAAAATACCTCTTGAAATCTTCAAAAGGAATTTAGCACTTACATGGTTTGATAACTGATGGCCTTACAAATATAGCATTAGATAACCAACTCTATTAAAAAAAAATCTTTGGATGAAGCATACTTTACAACTATAGTTCTTCCTTAGTCTGCATCTTGAACTAATGGTCCAACTAAATAGGTATAAACATAAAACTTGTAATTCAAAATTTAACATTAGGCAAGGGTTCTTAACAAAGAAATGAAATGAATAACCATTACACGATGCCTTCACAATACATAAACCTTAAATGCATTCAGAGTTTTTGCATAAAACCATCATGGTTTAATCCAGATAATTGCAGATGTGTTCAGTTTGTCTTTTGGTCCTTTGGGACCTGAATATAAAATTAAAAGGCTGGTAAGATGTATAAAATTCAGTAGCAGAGTTTTATTAGGCAGCTTCCTCTCCAATCTAAATTTCAAAGGTTTACACATATATTATTGATCTTATCTGTGAAAATATTGGTTCAGTGAGTAGCCTTTAAACATAACACAATCCATAGATTTTATTGAGATTCACTACTCCTCATGAAAAAGATAAGAATATGAGATGCAGAGTGTAACAAAGAGCAAGCTCCAGGCAAGAAACACAGCCTTTGTGATGTTCAAAATATATTTAGCAGCTCTTATATTACAAACCTTGCGATGTTATGGTTCATAATGCAATGTGCATTTTTGTACCAGACTACTTGACTACTTCCAGTAAGTAAAATCCCTGAATTCATTAGCAATAATGACTTTTTTTCCTTATAGATCTATTTAATGGAAAAGGCATTTTGCCAGACACCACCCCCTACCCTGTCAAAACAAAAAACAAAACAACAAAAACCAGTATGCCATTCCATTAGCATAAAATCATGGATCTATTCTCTTAAACATTGGAATTCCAACTTCAGAAATTAAAGAAATTTTATTAAAAATGAAAAATAAACATATGACTAAAATGATGGGAGAGCAATTAAGTTGAAGTACCACTGAATTTCTCTGATTCTGTATTAACCTAGAAATGTGATTTAGATTCACACCCCCAAAATTTGACCTTACTGAACTAACAAAAGAAATTCTGTAAAAATAGGAGAGTCCATCTTTTGGTTTTGTTCTTTTTTTTTTTAATTCACCACACAGGAATTGCCAATTTATAAGTGAGTTATTTTCTAAGACTTTATTTACATGTCAGTTTTTTTAAAACTAAGGATGAATATTACCCTAGAAGCAATAAATAGGGATTAGGTTTATCCTAAAAAAATCTATAAAAGCTTAATTTAGCCTTATAGCATAGCTGAAAGACTTACAATGAAATATAGCAGGAAGCAAAACTGTTTCAATACTAGTAATTAAAGAAAATGTAAAGTTAAATTGAATAAAAGATAGTTTATTGGGGCTTCCCTGGTGGCGCAGTGGTTGCGCGTCCGCCTGCCGATGCAGGGGAACCGGGTTCGCGCCCCGGTCTGGGAGGATCCCACATGCCGCGGGGCGGCTGGGCCAGTGAGCCATAGCCGCTGTGCCT
>NC_041217.1:100050125-100178185 GCF_002837175.3 Physeter macrocephalus
GCGCAACGGGAGAGGCCACAGCAGAGGGAGGCCCGCATACCACAAAAAAAAAAAAAAAAAAAAGATAGTTTATTATTCTTAAATGCTCTGAGATTAATAGATTTAATTTGAAGAGAAAGCAAATGTAGATGAGATGTTTATCAGAATTCTGAAGGCAACTTCTGAGCTTTTTCAAGGTCTTTGGAGGTTGTCATTAATTCTGTTTCAGGGCTTAATTTCATGTGAACACATAACAACATTTATTACTTGGGCAGTTAAGATAAGTTTAATAACGAGTGCCTTTCCAGTCTCTTGTTGCAGGTATTCTTTAATATTAACTTGATTTTCATCAACAACAGTAAGAGTAATTTTCAATTAATAATCGGAATGGAAAAAGAGCAATGATGGAGAAAGATTTTTCTGGAGATAACTAAACATGCATTGGAAGAAAGGAAAGGAGGGAGTAAGGAACAATGAAAAAGTATTGGAGAGAAGGGGTAGGGGGCCAATAAAGAAGCATGGACATTGTAAGAAAATAGTAACTTGAGGTCTGTTGGTTCTTGGAATTTTTTATTTGTTTGGTTGTTTGTGTATATGTGTATGTGTGTATAAAACACATACACAGAGAAGAAAGAGAGGGAGAAAGAACAGTATGATTTCCTGATATCCGTCCTTCCATTTAAGTTAGTTTTTAAAATCTCAATTGTTTCTTTTGAGAGCAAAACATGCCAAGTGGAGGATGAGTCATATGATCCCTTAAATACAAAATATAGTGGCTTACGTATCTAGACTAATAAGCATTGAGCCTTAGAATAATTCAGAATTTTTACATAAAACCACAGTGGTTTAACTATATTGTTACAAAATATTTTGTTTGTGTTTTGGCTCTCCAGGACCTATGCAAATTATTGAGCTGATAATGAACTGCATAAAATTCAGTACCAGAGCTATATTAAGCAAGAACCAGAAACAAAAAGACGCAGAGCCCTTAACACACTCATGTGCACTGGGACTCTCTAAGAGCGTACAATGCTTCCCGCATGAGTCTGAACTTTCCTCAAGGGGTATCCGTCAGTGTTAGAGTTCTGTGAAACACACTCTGGGTTAGAGTCAGGAATCAGACAAAGATTCACACCACTGCCACTACTGTTCAATAGTGATTTGGAGGATCTAGCCAATGTAGTAAAACAGGGTAAAGAAATGCGGCATAAATCAGAAAGGAAGATATGGCATTATCATTCTTTGCAAATGTTATTGGAAAATCCAAGAGAATCAGCTAAAATCCATTAAAACAAAAGAGTTCAGAGGAATGGCAAAATACGAAAGCAATAATTTTCACTTACACTAACAACAATCAGTTGGAAAATATAATAGAAAAAAATTCCACTCAAAATAAGAATTTAAAAGGGAGGGGGGAGATCACCCGAAAGAAAAATGGGCAAAGAATGTTAAGCAATTAAGAGAAATATGCAAATAGCCAATTAACATGTGAACAGATGTTCAAACTCAATAATAATCAAAAATATATAAATTAAAACAAGATATCATTTTCCCCTTATGAGGACTGAAATGATTAAAAACACGGGTAATAATACCCTATCTTGACATGAAATGTGGAAGGAAGAGCCACTCTTATACAAGTAGTATTACCCAGAATCCACACAGGAAATAAACAGCATGCTCAAATTGGGAAATGTGAAGAGCATTTAATAAAAGGATTATTCATAAGGGTGTGGGCAGGGTGGAGGGAACCCAAAAGGGATAAGGCAGTCCCCAAGGCTGGAGCAACAAAGCTGAGCAGAAAGGCTCACTTACCAGAACTGTGACCTTGGGTCTAGGGAGGCAGCCATCCCTCAGCAACCCCACAGGGAGGACCAGGAGAAGCAGTACCTCAGCTGAATTCTCCTTCCCTCTCACCTCCTGCCAGGGCCCCACCCTGCAACCCTTCCATCAGTCGACCCAGCCCTACCAAAAGCCAGAAGCCAAGGGACCCGTACTCCCAGGTCAGCCTCCCAGAGCACACAAGGGAGAGAAAGGTAGAGTGTGCACTCGAAGGGGCAACAGAAGATATCTAGCATATAAGTGTTCAGAGAAATATAAATTAGTGAAGCCAAACTGGATGATAATTTGACAGCACATATCACACATTAAAATACTCACACAACAAAAGAAGCAAGAATCTACGATGAAGAAAAGACAGTCTCTTCAATAAGTGGTGCTGGGAAAACTGGACAGCTATATGTAGAAGAATGAAATTAGAACATTCTCTAACACCATATACAAAAATAAATTCGAAGTGGATTAAAGACCTAAATGTAAGACTGGAAACCATAAAACTGCTAGAGGAAAACATAGAACACTCTTTGACATAAATCATAGCAATATTGTTTTTGGATCTGTCTCCCAAAGCAAAGGAAATAAAAGCAAAAATAAACAAATTGGACCTAATTAAACTTAAAAGCTTTTGCACAGCCAAGGAAACCATCGACAAAACCAACAGACAACCTACTGAATGGGAGAAAATATTTGCAAATAATATGACTGATAAGGGGTTAATATCCAAAATACATAAACAGCTCATACAACTTAACATCAAATAAAAAAAAAAACCTGATTTAAAAAATGGGCAGAAGACCTAAATAGACATTTGTCCCAAGAGGACATGCAGATGACAAACAGGCACATAAAAAGACTCAACACTGCTAATCACCAGGGAAATACAAATCAAAACCACAATGAGATATCACCTTACACCTGTCAGAATAGCTATCCTCAAAAATAACACAAATAACAAATTTTGGTGAAGATGTGGAGAAAAGGGAACCCTCGTACACTGTTGGTGGGAATGTAAGTTGGTGCAGCCACTGTGGAAAACCAGTATGGAGGTTTCTCAAAAAACTAAAAATGGAACCATCACATGACCCAGCAATTCTACTCCTGGGGATATATCCGAAAAAAACAAAATCACTAATGCACCCCAATGTTTATAGTAGCTTTATTTACAGTTGCCAAGATAGGGAAGCAATCTAAGTGTTTATCCAACAGACGAATGGATAACGAAGATGTGGTATATATATACGATAGAATATTACTCAGCCATTACAAAGAATGAAATTTTGCCATTTGCAACAACATGGATGGACTTGGAGGGTATTATGCTAAGTGAAATAAGTCAGACAGAGAAAGGCAAACACTGTACAGTATCACTTATATGTGGAATCTAAAAAATACAACAAACTAGTGAATATAACAAAAAAAGAAACAGACTCACAGATATAGAGAACAAAACTAGTGGTTACCAGTGGGGGGTGAGGGGGAGCAAGATAGGGGTAGGGGATTAAGAGGTACAAACTGTTACGTATAAAATAAGCTACATGGATATATTGTACAACACAGGGAATATAGCCAATATTTTATAATACCTAAAAATGAAGTAAAACCTTTAAAAATTGTGAATCGCTATATTGTACACCTGTAACTTATATAATATTGTACATTCACTATACTTCAATTAAAAAATATATATATATATAAATATTCACATATACTATAATGTTGGTTTAGTCGTTTAAAAAAAGAAAAGAAGTTGGTAAGAAAAATTCAAACTATTAGCTGTGTTTCTCTATGAGGAGGATTGGGAAGAAAGCTCAGGGCTCCAGGGTCAGCCAGGTCTGGGTTTGTATCCCATTGACTTGCTCAGTCAGTGTTCTTTTGACTGCAAAAAACAGAGAGAAAATCAAACTGACCTGAGAAAAATGTTTTGGTCAAGACTCACACCACCAAACCATGAGGAAGCCCTCAGAACACCTGGATCCAGAGAATGGAACCTCATCAGGTTCTTTCTTTCTCTTCCCCCCACGTACCGACTGTCCCCTCCCAGAGTCTACCAGCTCTGCTCCTTATAGTTGGTTTCATTCTCTCAGGCCCTCTGTTCCCACAAGTTCAATCCATGGTCACTGACAATACTAAAAATATATTCTTCAAGCTTCATGGCCAGAGAGAAAAGAACTTCCTGGTGCTTCAGTTGAAACTGTCTCAGGAAATGGCACTGGTCAGACAAGACTGGATCATATGGCCAACCAAGAATGAATCATCAGGGCTTCCCTGGTGGCGCAGTGGTTGAGAATCTGCCTGCCAATGCAGGAGACACGGGTTCGATCCCTGGTCCGGGAAGATCCCACATGCCACGGAGCAGCTAAGCCTGTGCGCGACAACTACTGAGCCTGCGCTCTAGAGCCCGTGAGCCACAACTACTGAGCCCTCATGCCGCAACTACTGAAGCCCGCATGCCGCAACTACTGAAGCCCGCACGCCTAGAGCCCATGCTCCACAATGAGGGAAGCCACCGCAGTGAGAAGCCCGCGCATCGCAACAAAGAGTAGCCCCCACTCAGCGCGACTAGAGAAAGCCTGCGCACAGCTACGAAGACCCAATGCAGCCAAAAATAAATAAATAAAATAAATAAATTTTTTTAAAAAAAGAATGAATCATACAGCAAGCCAGGGCAACAGCGTGTGATGACTGGCCCTGTCTGGCACAATGTCCACTCTGTGGCCAAAGGACAGAAGCATTCTGTTTGGCCCTCACTGCAACTACAGGTATCAGATAGAGGAAACACGATGTCCCCAAAAGAGAAATATTCTTCTGGACAATAAAAAGGTAAATAAACACTACATACATAGTAACCTTGGACAAATTACTTAACATCTCTGAACCTCAGTATCCTCATATGTATGGATAAAATGAAGGAAGTGATGGTACCTATATCATAGGTTTGTTGTGGGATTAACATTGTGGGTTAATTTTATTCTTATTACTTTATCATTCTCTTTACCTTTGTATTTCCATATTATTTTATTTTTTAAAAGAACATGTAGTACTTTTATTTATGAATAAGAAAGCTATTGCCATTTTGAGAAGAGAGTTCAACAATATAATTAAGGAAAAGCCAACAGGCAAGTTAATCATTAATTATTTAAAATTTGCATAAGTTTTATATCTACCATTTACAATGTAACTGTCATTAACAGTTACCACATTGTGTTTTACATTATCAAGTTTAATTCTCACAATCACTCCATGAAGTAGGTACAATTCCCATTTTAGTGACCAAACTGAAACTCAAAGAAGTAACTTACCCAAGTGTTGGGCTGCACCCCACAGGCCTACAAGGCTTGTACTTGCCCAGCTTCAAGATGGAAGAAAGAGTGGGGAGTCAGCGACAGAGACATCAGTGGTTTAAAGGATGGGGGAGCTTACAGGTCTGAAGCAAGGTCCTGGAGCAACACCCCATCCTGTGCGGCAGACTGTTGTCAGGATATGGTGGCAGTCTTTGGGGAAGGGGAGGTTACCAGTTATAGGGGCAACTGATGTCAGTTTGGCTCATCAGTTACCAGGGAAACCAGCAGAGGGGCACGCCCCTCACCCCCACTTTGATAAGAACAATCACTCACTGGGGCCTGGGGCAAGTACTCAGGAAGGTCAGTCAGGTGCATAGGGTGTAGGTGCAGCAGGCACTGGTCAGGCAGGGGACGCACAGAAAGCAAGAGGACTGCCATCTTGAGTGGCCTGACCATACACCAAAGACACAGACCAGTAATTAACAGAGCTGCTATGTAAACTCAGGATTGTCTAAAGGGGTCTGCAAACTACAACCTGTGGGCCAAATCCCACCTGCCACCTGTTTTTCTATGGCCCATGAACTGAGAATGGCTTTTCCACTTTTTAACTGTCGAAACAAATGAAATAAATACTTTGTGACATATGAAAATTAAATGAACTTCAAATTTCAGTGTCCATAAGCAATGTTTTGATGGAACACAGTCTTACCCATTTGTTCTCATCTCTCTATGGCTGCTCTAGTGCTGCAGTGGCAGAAGGAAGTAGCTGGGACAGAGATCACATGGCCCACAAAGCCTAAAATATTTACTATCTGGTCCTTTACAGAAAAAGTGTACCAACCCTGGTCGAAATCCAAAATCCACTGTCTTTCAAGTACATCTCACTGCCTCTCCTTGATAGTGACTAAAACTTATCTGTTGGATGCTGTCATTAGGAATCTCTGGTGGCCCAAACAAGAGAATTTCAGTGCAAGAAAACAGAAGAGCATGAGCAATTCATCTTGCGGGGAATGCAGAGAGATAAAGGAGGCAAAAAAGTGTCTGCAGCCATACCACCCTAAATGCACCAGCTCTCAAAAGCTAAGCCAGGGGGGCATCCCTGGTGGCGCAGTGGTTAAGAATCTGCCTGCCAATGCAGGGGACACAGGTTCGATCCCTGGTCCGGGAAGATCCCACACACCAAGGAGCAACTAAGCGCGTGCGACACAACTACGGAGCCCGCATGCTGCAACTACCAAAGCCCGCATGCCTAGAGCTCATGCTCCGCAACAAGAGAAGCCACCACAATGAGAAGCACGCGCACCGCAATGAAGAGTAGCCCCCGCTTGCTGCAAGTAGCGAAAGCCCGTATGCAGGAACAAAGACCCAATGCAGCCATAAATAAATAAATAAATAAATAAAATAAAAATTAAAAAAAACTAAGCAAGGTCGGGGCCTGTTAGTACTCGGATGGGAGATAAAAACTGAACCAAATGATGACATCTGCTCAGGACAGAGTAGGGGAAGGAAACAAAGTTATCGGTTCCGACATGGAGTGACCATCCACTGACAGCACGCTGTCAAGTTGAATGCCTGAACTCAATATCACATATTATTCACAACACCTAGTGGGGTAGGAAACTTTGTAATAAAAAATTTAGATGTAAACCCTGCACTATTATAAATTTACACCACCCAAAAGCAACAAAAATAAAAGGGGTGGGGGTAAGAAGTGATCTATTAAAATTCTTATAATCAAAACTAAAAAACTTTGAATCAGTTTGTAAATATCAGAAGATAGTCTGCTTTTCACTATACATAAAAAATATGGACTTCCAGATTCAAAGCAATCCTAGGGGATTTTCTAATATATTCCCTGCTTCATTATACCAGTGCTACATTTATACCATCCTTGGAAAATAATTATCTACTATTTTCTCAAAAATCTCTTAAGGCTGTACAACCACATGTGTTCCACACAAGCTTTTCTCATAACCTTTATACATAAGTGATATTTCTGATATAATCAAAACATCACCATTGAGAATAATTTTTAATCAGAGAGATGGAATAGTAAATCCATGACTTTCTTTTACTTCTTCACTGATCTACTGTGTAGCTTAGATATATATAACTCTTACCCAGGCTCTGAGTTCTTTACTTATGAATCTAAGCTAATATGGAATATTTAAAGACTTAGGCTTACAAATTTTATGAATTCCCTTACAGTTTCTGACGATAGATGTCAAGTAAGTACAAGGCATTCTCATCATGGTATCACTAGACTCTATTTCTCAAGGTTAAAAATCTGAGTTCCCCTAAAAGAACTAAGGAGCCACTGAGCCACCAGAGAAGGAGGACTAGACTGAAGACACAATGAGAGGGCTGACCACCACTTGTTAGCTGCGTGCTTAAGCAAATTACTTAATCTCTTAGCCTCTACTTTCTTTACTGTTGAGTTGTTGTGTGTATTAATGTCTCTTAAAGCCCTTTGTACACTACTAAGTGCTGTAAGAAATGTGAGTTTGTATTATTGTCCTAAATAATTGTCCCTAGGATCTCAAAGACTACTGATTTAGAAACACAGTACATTTCATACATAGAGCCAGATCATTTTTAAGCTTCTGAGGACTGCTTAGGGTTAAGAAAGCATAGCATATATTTCATGAGCAGCATTACAGGTAGGAATTAAACAGGAAAAGGTTGATGGTTTGAGAGAAATAGAGAACATTTTGTTCTAACTCACTCATATTTTCTTTGTCTCATTGGGCTTCATAAAGCTACAGTGATGTCTTGATTGGAGATTGCATATTACCTGGCAGGTTAACCTTTCTCTTCTACAGGATTTGGGTTCAAAAGATGATGACAAAACCACCATGTGTCTAAAAACCGATCTTTTCAATTCTACTGTGTAAGCAGGTTGAGACTGCTATGCCTGTTAATTAACCCCTGAATCCTCTCAAGGTAATTGAAGCATAAATTTAAGATAAGATTTATACTGTAGATAAAGTAAAGAATCCAGAGCATGCTTCTCCCACCCTATGCCCCTTCCTATCTTAGTTTGACAAAAAGCAGATTCCACAGCCTGAGCCCAGATCCACTGAGAGGAGTGAGGTGTGCACTTTGAAATAAAATAAAGCATAACACTTCACATAATATTGTCAAATGTATATTTTATAAATGTCTGGTCTTACAGAATTTTCCTGTTCTCCTTATGTATATTTTTGTGTAGAGAAAGGATAAACAGATCCCGTTGTCTTTTCTCATTTTGTTAAACGTTGTAGTATTAGGCCAATTCTAACATATCAACTACTTTAACTTAGAAATTATTTTAGTTACAGACAATGATCTGTTTGGCTTTGTTCAAAATCAGCTCCAGGATGATCCTTCTTATTTTTCCATTAACTATGAAATTAAATAGAGGAGGCAATTTTTAAAAGAGAAATATTACTTTTAGCCTGAAACCCTAAGTGTTGAGTTTTGCCTGCAGTGGGTTTTTTTCAATTAAATTATAAACCATGGGTAATAGAGATTTATAATGGGAGTGCTGATACAATCTTAACTATAGGGAAACCATCCTATGTGCTCTATGCAGTATATGGATGGATTATTTGCATTAAATTATCTTTAGGAAATGCAAACAAAACAAAGAAAAATGTAAAGCTTGTTGCATTATTAGCATAAAATTAAAGTCCTTGAATGCATAATTGTTCCATACCCAAAGCACTGACAGGTTTCATTCTTAGAGTTCAAAGACCTCCTGATTAATATGCAAAATGGCCTCATTTCATAAGCAGGGTTTTTTTTTCCCCCTCTCAGAAAAGAGACAGTTCTTTCCAGGAGGAAAATACTATGAAGTTTAGAAAACACTAACTAATATTGATATAAAAGCCCACACATCTATATAGCCAAAAACAATAACAACTAGGTGTTATTAGAATATTTATATTTCTTCAGTCTGCTTATGACTATAAATTATATGTTTAACCAAATAATACCTAGCTTAGGAAGATTAAGTTTACAAAATAAAAAGGGAAAACACTGTCTTTCTCTAGAAAGGTTTACCTATTTGTATAGTAACTTTTAAAAACTATTTAAAAGAAAGAAAATCCAATAAAAAGAGAAATTCTGGATCTAGTAGTATAAATTTAAATTATCTGACTCCAAATCTAATTTTACAAAGCAGGCTCCCTCCAATTTACATGGCCCCAGTCACCAAAGACTTGTAACAAGAAAACAATAATAAAGTTTAAATAAAGTTTAAAAGTACGTCAACAGATAAATGATTCTCCAGAATTCTAACTTTTTCTTATTTTTCTCTAAATAAATATCAGAATACTTTAATCCTTGGAAGTGATTTACTGGGTTATCTTCTTTAATAAATTTCTTTCCAGTGTGGACAGTACAGAACAACTGATTTTTATTCTGAATATTTAAATAATTTTAAATAATTTATGTTCTTTAGAGTATCTGACCCATGTTGCAAATCAAACTATAACCACCACAACACATTGTCAAGTTCGAGAAAATGTAGCAATTTCTTTCGACCAAGTAATGTTTCTTAAAAAGAGATATGAGGTCTTAAAATTCAGTGCAGGGCTTCCCTGGTGGCACAGTGGTTGAGAGCCCGCCTGCCGATGCAGGGGACACAGGTTCGTGCCCTGGTCCGGGCAGATCCCACATGCCACGGAGCAGCTAGGCCCGTGAGCCATAGCCGCTGAGCCTGCAAGTCCGGAGCCTATACTCCGCAACGGGAGAGGCCCGCGTACCGCAAAAAAATAAATAAATAAGTTATGTACAGATATTTATTACATGATAAAATGTCATTACATTTATCATATGAGTCAACAAAAAGCATGTTCCAAAAATGACTAGATGATTTAAAACTCAAAGGGCTCAGTACTCCAACATAAAGACTGAGATTAAAACTGTTTTTATATTTTTGCCACAAGGAGAAAACATCAGCCTTTTTGCTCACTCTACTAATTTTGCTAACCTAAAGGTTGAAATCAGCATTGTTACTGGCAAGAAAAATAACACACATTCTTTCATTATTTTTTATATTTTTAAAGTTTTTAAATAGAATATAACAAAGTATTTCATTTATAAAGTACTTTACAGTTTACCAAGTGTTTTCATACAAGCCACCTTCTTTTAAGGGATTTAAAAGAGGCTTCCCCGAGAAATTACTACCCACAGATCACTACCTGTGACAGTTCTATTGTATTTCTAGCTGGTTAAACCACATCTGTAATATAGAATTCAATTCTAGGTGCCACATTTTCAGAGGGACATTGACCAATTAGAGTGTAATGAAAAGCAAATGTCCAGGGGCATCCCTGGTGGCTCAGTGGTTAAGAATCCACCTACCAATGTAAGGGAGACGGGTTCGAGCCCTGGTATTGGAAGATCCCACATGCCACGGAGCAACTAAGCCCGTGCGCCACAACTACTGAGCCTGCGCTCTAGATCCCGTGACCCACAACTACTGAGCCCGCACGCCAAAACTACTGAAACCCGTGCGCCTAGAGCCTGTGCTCCACAAGGGAAACCACCGTAATGAGAAGCCCGCGCACCGCAACGAAGAGTAGCCCCCACTCGCCGCAACTAGAGAAAACCCACGCGCAGCAACGAAGACCCAACGCAGTCAAAAATAAAATATTTTTTTTTTAAAAAGCAAATGTCCAGGTGAATAGGGGAAGCTATAATTTTTGATAAATTATTCAAGCATATTGGGAAGTGAAGAATAAGGAAAGGCATAATATCAGCTTTCAAATATTCAAAGGGCTGTCATGGAGAGATGAGTATACTAATTCTGTGTTGCTCCAGAGGCTAGAATTAGGATAAAAAGCTGGAAGTAAAGGAAGGCAGGTTCTGACTGAATGCAAGAAAGAACTTTTAATCTGCTTGTGCTGTCCAATAACAATAACACCAGCCTCATGAGGGCAGTACAAATCTCTGGAGATTTTCAAGCAGAAGTGGATGTCTGTCAGAGTTATAATTTTTAAAAATTACTATACCAGGTGGAGAATTAGGCTAAAAATCTCTAAGTTTCTTTCTAAATCTCAGATTCTAATTTTCTTGATTAAATGAAATACATAAACACAGTACAAAATGAGATTTTTATTGTATGCTCATTTCTCTAACAGCTAAATATCTTCAATTACATTTTTAAAAATAAATATAAGATTCTATGATACACAGAATGCTTACTTCCAACCAAAGAGTCACTTGGTCTTTAAAACATCCAATGTATGAAACAAGAAGTATAACAAGTTTCAGGCAACAGGCCCTGTATGTCCTATTCACACATAAATTAATGCAATCATAAGAAAATATCTTTTATTTGTGAGGAAGCCATATAAAATTGACTGAGTAAGTGTAAACTTAAGTATAATTTTATGAATCAAGAATAAAGGAAATTCTCTGTCCTCTCTAACATGCCAGAACAGGATGGAGCAGATGTTTTCCTAGGAGACTGTAACAATTGGACAATTGTTCACTTGGCTCCCTGAGTCCTCCTTGATCATATATAAGACTAAAGAGCTAATGCAATTCTCTTTCAAAGTAGATTTATAGACCTAGGTCCTAGTCCCAGTTTTGTTACCAGATACATGGCCTTGGGTAAGTACCTTACTTCAGTATCACACTTTAAAAAAAAAAAAAAGCAGTTGGATTAAAATCATTTTAGTTCTTTCTGGTTCTAAGGTCTATTACTTCTACATATATGATACCCCACTTATGCAGTCAAGCACTGTCGACCTTCAGGAACAAACTATAAACCTAAAAACAATGTTTAAAGCCTGTAATTGCGAGTACCAATGGAAATAACATAAAGAAAAAAGAGATAAAGTTTAAGAGGACACATTGTGATCAGTTGGCCTACTGATGGAAAGAAAATGCACTCTCATTGGGTGATGATGGCTATAAAAGCTAAGCCCTGTTACCCTAAAGTCATAAAATTTGGAAGAAGTGGCAAGAAAGGAAGACAAGAGACCACAAAGAAGAAAAAAAGCAAAACAAAGGGAAGAAAAGAGAGGAAATAAATCAATAAGCAGCCAATCTCTTCAATGGCAGAACTTAAAAAAAGCATCAGAAATGGTGAGCAAGAAAAAGAGAGAGAAGAGAAATAGAGCAGAGAGAGCAAAAAGAAAGGAACAAACACTTGCTGGAGCATGAAACAACAGGGTTCCCTTAGTAGAGGTGGAAGCTGAGGCTCATTCACCTCCACAGACCAGGAGAGGGCTTCCTTCCACCACAGCAGAGTGAAGTCGTGGTGTTGGTGACAACCCTGACACAACTGAGCTTACTTAGTATGTGTTCAATCCGGTCTGCTTATCAGATGAGTGTACAACAACTTTAAAATGTTTTCATCTCTAGAATGTTTCCAAAAGAGTCTTGTTAATTAAGGAACTGACCTTTGGGCTGTGAGGAACCTCATTCATCCAAAGTTAACTGAGATGCTCCCTGGTATGTGGAGTGAATTTATGGATATATATGTGGATGATTTATAAATAGATATAAATAACTTCATACTTGAGGGCTTAGAACAAAGCTCTAGCCATAAAGAACTCAAATACATTTTGCCCTTCTCACTCTCCTCTTTCTACTTGGATTTCTTGGGAATTCACATTTGTGTGGGCTGACGATGTAAATCCAGCAATGGGCTTAATGAAAACCATGAAGTGCACATAAATTAAACTCACAGCAGATTTCTCCATTTTTTACCCTGTGTGTTATTTTCATAGGAATCTGTGTTTTCAGGAGAACTCTAAGCAAAAAGCTTAAAGTCATTCTAGGTCTACTGGCTATCTCAGCACCATGCAGATTTCCAATAATTATTAGTAATAATTCTGGGACACAGAAAGATTATAATAAAAATAAAAGCATGCCAAATTAGCTTGTACTTAATTAGAAACACTGGAACATAAACGAAGAATGTGATAAGTTGCTATTCCCCTACAAAGAGTCAAAGGAATATTTATCTATAGGATATGATGTGAGATGGTATTTAGAAATACTAACTTACATGTCTTCTCCCCTGGCATTTTCTTGTATCCTTTCCTCAGCCCAAAACAATTAGAGTGTCCCACTTTCTCTGCAATAGACAATGGCTGTTGAAGCTGGACACAGGTAAACAAAGTAATTCAATTCTTAGACAACATGTTTTGAAAGCTTACTTTTAATTAAGAAAATCTAGAATTCTAAGAGCTCCAAGCAAAAGTTTAAGCCTTAAATAATAGATTTCAAATAATTCATAATCAGTCACATTTTAGCTTCTATTATTTATACTAGGTATCAAACTTCATATCCATCAGGAAGGGATTTGATGACATATGATAGAAAACTGCAAATGTGGCTTAAAGCCACAAAGGTATATTCTTTCACATGAAACATGTTCAGAAGGTAGCTCCTATTCTCTGCTCCACCTTCACCCTCAAGCTCACCTCATAACCCAAGATTGCCATTGGAGTTTCAGCCCTCCTGTCCACGTTCCAGGCGGTAGAAGGGAGGAAAAGGCAGCAGCTCCCAGTGAGTCAACGCCTTCAGGAAGCCCTTCTAGAAACCACATACGGTACCTCCATTTACCCAGAATTTAGTCTTATGGTCATACCGAGCTTCAAGGAAAGCTGCAAAATAAAGTTTTTATTCTAGATAGCAATGTACCCAGGTAAGAAATTACTTGGAAAATTACTAACGAAAAACTACTAAGAAAGCTAGAATAGAAATTAGGTAAACACTTAGTGATCTCTACCACCACTAGCTTTTCTCTCTCTGGAGGACATAATATTCTCTGGGCTAGAGGTTAAAGGGGTTTTAGAGGAGATGTTTTGAGTGAGAGAGAGAGCAGAGCCTAGAGATAAATGGAACCAACCTGAAAGGACCAAGTGGGCAAAAGCAAAAGTGGTGTTCAGAGACCCCCCAGAGTGAGCCCAGCAACAGACCAGTGAGCCCCAGGGAACAATGTGGGAGCATAGTCAGTGCTTTCTCACTATCCAGTTTCCATGCAAGTGAGCACCAAACTCATGAGTGCAGAGGAGCTGTGTTAGTCACCCTGCCCACTGGTTTCTGGCAAGAGCTTCCCAAGAGCTCAATGGCCTATTAATGCACGAAAAATAAATGTGCTCCTCTAGGCTCTGAGACTTGCCATGGTCTGGATGAGCAATCTCCTTTACAATGGCTCAGGACATCCAGAGGACCACTGAAGCAGAAATTATGCTATTTAGCATCAAGATGGGTCCTGTGATCATAGTTTTTTTTCATTTTGTTTTGTTTTGTTTAATTTTTTAAATATATATTCCTATGTACACAAACCAGTCTTTCCAGAATCCAGAGGGGGAGTTGAAATTCCTCCAGTAACACCATTTGTATTCATTTCGCATAAGTGAATATTTACTGAGCTTCCAGTAAGCAAGGTTCTATCCTCAAAAACCTTTTATCTAGTAGTGGGGACAATAAAAGTACTTTTAAAACTATAACATAAAGTACAGTATATACTAAGAAAAAGGAAGGGAGGAGGAGGAGAGGAAAAGTAAAGAACTAACCTCAATTAAGTTCCTATTATGTATCTCACACTGTGCTAGGTGCATTTGTACATTATTTAATCCAGTGACAAGTCTAAGAGGTAACAAAGTGGTATCATTCTTACTTTACATATGGGACAACTAAAGCTTGCTACAAGAATTTAGACCAGAGAACAACTACTGATCCCAAAATGGGGATCAGAGGAAAAAGTTCTGGAAACAAAAAAATGTCAACAGATAGTTGACAGAAAAATGGACAAGAGGAAAGGACATTTCAGCGAGAAGGATGAACCTGAGTATATGCAGAAAAAAAAGAGTATCCAGTTTAGCTAGGGCAAAAGGATATATAGAGGATGAGTGGACGATAAATCTAGAAATAATGGATTGTAATCAAATTGAGAAGGCATTTGAAAATAGCAGAGTGAAGAGTTTGCAACTAATCCAGTAGGAAACAGGATACGGTTATTTGAGGAATATTTATCTAGTTCAGGTCTAGCAATCCTTATCCACAATTCCAAAGTCCAAAAGTTCTAAAAATCAAAAATATGTGGTTTTTTAATAATGTATTTGGAGACAAAAGCCAATCTGATCTGAACACATTAGGTATTAAAGTTTAACATGAACAATGAGAGACCATTTATTTATACCAATTATACCATTTATTTATTTATACCAATTATATCATTATTTATATTACTTAATGTGAGTATTCATACATTTCACTGAGGCAATAACAGGATGCTGCCCCAGTCTCCATTAGGGGGATTTTATAATATACAGTATTTTTCTCCATATTACCTTTCTAAAACTCCAAGAATTAACAAGAAAAGTCTGTATTCTAAAATATATCTAAAATAAATTAATTAAAATAAAATACATCTGACCACAATTGTTTAATTTTAGATATTAGGAACTGTAGCTATGTATAAGATGGGACAGGGGGGAACAGAGGTGAGAAGACTAGTTTGTACACTTCCAATAGTCCTGGCTAGGAAAAACAAGTAAAGTATGGTGGCCGTGAGAATGGAAAAGATGGGTGAATGTAAGAATCACTGAGAATTAGATTTGGCAGCTAATTGGATGCAAGGGAGTGAGGAAATAGTCAAAGGAAAATCCTGGGAGCCTAGTGATAGTTTCAGTATCAACAACAACGAAAATGGAATCGTTAATGAGTTTGTTCTAATCATATTGGATTTAAGGCGTTGGCAGAACATCTAGGTTGTCACCTAAGTTGTGATGTTACGCACAGTTAGAAATGAGTGTTTTAGAGTTCAGGAGAGAGATCAGTACCTGAGGTGTAAATCTGAGACTCAACCACATAGAGGGGATAATGAAATCTATGGAAATGTATGAAATTCCCAAGAAACATAGAAGTGAAAAAACACATGAACAGAATTTTGGGAAATCACTAGCACTTTACTACATAGTTCTCTTAGTTGCACGAAAGGTCTACTGCTGAAGATTAGCAGAGGTTAATCATCTCTTAATGATGGAGAAGCAGCATTGTCAGACATATCGGAAATATACCGGGTTCTTATAGGAAGGAGCACAATTCCAGAATTCCCTCCTAATAACACTTCAGGGTATCTGCTGCCAACAAAGAACTGAGCAAACATCATTTTGAGATGCCCCAAAGCAGATGAGTTCACTTTTTTCTAAAATCAATATATGTCATTGAGTCTACATATCTTTATACTCCCAGGCTAGTAGAAATGTAGCTTTCTGTGGAGTGTATTATTGTGGCCAGTCCTGTCTCAAGAGGGTCATTCAAGCCAAGGTAAACTACAATTTGTCGAGTTGTTAACTTATGTGAAAATGGTATCTTTCTTACCAATGCTGCTACAAATTCATATCAGTATTTAATATTTTTGTAGCAGTGAAAACATGGTAGGAATATACTGCAGTGAGTTAAGCAGATACGAATGGAAAGCCACATTCCTCACCTCTAAAAGCAAAGCTACAGATGGGATAGTTCTCTAGAGGTGTGATGGTTAATTTTATGTGTCAGCTTGGCTGGACCACATTGCCCAGAGATGTGGTCAGACATTATTCTGGGTGTTTCTGTGAGGGTATTTTGAGGTGAGATTTACATTTAAATTTGTGGACTTTATGGTAGATTGCCCTCCATAACGTGGGTGGACCTCATGTAATCAGTTGAAAACGTGAATTGAACAAAAGACTGACCTCCCCTGACCAAGAGTGCATTCTTCCAGCCTCGGCCTCCAGACTTGAACTGCAGCATTGACTCTTTCCTGGGTCTTCTGTCTGACAGCTCTGGGACTTTAACTACAACATGGGCTCTTCCTGAGCCTGCTGGCCCACTGCAAATTTTGGATTTGCCAATCTCCATAACTGCTTGAGCCAATTCCTTAAAATAAATAAATATATATCCTATTGGTTCTGTTTCTCTGGAGAATCCTGACTAATACAAGAGGGATAAAAGGAATAAAGCTACATAACATCAGGTAATCTGAAGAAACTAGAGAAACTGAAATCTGTGATCCGGGTTGTCTGGAAAAAAGCTATGTAGTCAAAAACCAAATGGTGAAAAGCAAACTGATTGGGGCATTAAAATGGCAAACTGATCGAAAACAAAGATGCCACTCCCCAACTTTTTTATTTCTTGATAATTTTTATACATCACTGGCAATTTTGCAACCTTTAGACATTTTTTTTTTTTACAAGATGAGGGATTTGCTCCTTTTTTTAAAATTTTAAATTCATTTTCCTGACCAATCAAATTCAGACTTTTGTGCATCAAGTGACAAATGAGTCAGCTATCCTATGACAATTCCAAGATTTCAACAGCATCTTTTTATATAGCTGGATTTGTACAATTATTTAAATGTTACATTTTCCCTTTTGTTTAAAAATAAATGGAAAACAGCAAATTAAAGGGCCAAAAATAATGCTAGCAAGCAAAGGTCTCATAAAGTTAGCACAATTGTGACAAGATGGAGATCATTTGGCATGCAAAGAAAGGTGGACGTACAGCTTCTGTCATACAATCGTTAATCTTTACTCAACTGCATGTTAATTATGAGACAAAGAACAAAATTAAGAATATGTAAGAAATGCCACAAATATATGATCAAATATTGTTTGATAGACAAAGGTAATTAGGAATTTTATAATATTTTTAGCTTTCCAGGACTGGAATGCCCCTTACAACATGTATGCCTATTATTCAACATTTCACATATGACCCCCTCACATATTTTAAGAACATAGATATGTTGACAGGATAGTGCTTCTCAAACTTCAATGTGCATACAAATCACCTTGGGGTCTTGTTAAATTGTAGATTCTAGTTCCGTAGGTCTGGGGTAGTGCATGAGATTGTGTCTGTGAACCACACCATGAGCAGCGTGGTTACAGGGGACTCACACTCAAAGGTGCATACAAACATTGCAAAAATTACTCCATCCATGGTTCACCAAAAGTACCACTAGATGAAAAACCAGTAACTGATATTACTCAATTGAAACAACTGATTTTAAACCAATTTTTTTAACCAATCTGCCTCTGGAAAAATTATTTTAAATTATTTCATTTGCTGCCAAAACTTCCATTGTTGGCTCGTAGCTTGCCCCCATACATGGAGGGCAAGGAGAGACCCAAGAAAGAGGCAGATCACTCCAGATTGGGAGGTGGTGGTTTTAATAAGCAAGTGAACTTACAGATGAGGCTTGTGTTGGATGGCCATTAATATGAGTAGATCTCTGCACCCCACCAGAATCTTAAAAGTTTATATAGAGGCCTTAAGTGGGTTCAGTCACATATTCAGTCCAGGTGCTCTCAACCACCTTACTGTCTCAAGGCTGCATCCTTGAATGGCTCCTAGTGTAGGAACAATGGGCAGAATATACATTCCAAGGACAGGGGAGGGGTGAGGAGCCTCTGATTGCCCAGGTCCAGCTCTTGGGTCAACTGGCAGTTCATATCCTCTCAATGACCTCATCCAACACTAGTTGAATTCATTTTTTTAAAATCCTTTTCTCCAACAGACCTATAATGGCAGCAAATAAGAGGCAAGGAAATATAATGACTTTTTCTAATATATCTCTCAAATAGGCTCCTTCCTCAGACTTCCTTAATTCACAAGTCAATGGTACCATCATTCACCCAGCTACTAAGGACAAAAACCTAAATATTGTCTTTCATTTCTTTCTCCTTCATCTTCTACTTCCAATCTGGCATCAAATATACTCAGCTCTATCTCCAAAAATGTATCTAATATCTGACCACTTTTCTCCAATGCCATCACAACCGAACCACCATCATTCCTCAGCTAGACCACTGCAACAGGTTCCTAACAGGCCTTTTTTCTTCCATTATTGCTCTCCTATTACTCATTTGCTCTGTAACAGCCAGATGATCTTATTAAAGTGTAAATTAGATATCACACCTGTTTCCAGTGCAACTAACTCCCACTGCAGTTAGCAAAAAAAGAAAAGGCTTATATATTGGGTTTTAAGACTCAACAGGATCAGGCTCCTATATCTGTCTCTCTCCAAACTTATCACTGTGCATGTAGATTGTAGATGTCACCCCATACATCATTCTTTCCCATACAGGTCACTCTTGTTTTTGACTATTTCAAACAGGCCATGCTCCTTCAGGCCTCAGCTCTTTCACACTTATTGTTCCTACTGCCTGGAATTCCTGCTGCCTCCTTTTCCTGTGGTTGGTCCCTTTCATTCAGCTATTGGTTCCAATGGCATCCCCTTACAGAAGATTTCCCTAACCACTCTGCTTGAAATAACCTACCCTCTTCACATAACTTACAATTTTGTCTGAACCAAACTTTAGGATTAGAGAAATTGCTATTAATTACAAAGATTTAAGAATTACCCTCAATATTTTTCTTATTTACCAAAAACATAATAGGCATTTTTTAAGCCAAGCCTACTTTTATAGGGGAAGAAATACAGAAATATGCACTAAAGTAACTTATAGCTTAATGAATTATTATAGGGACTTCCCTAGTGGTGCAGTGGTTAAGAATCCACCTGCCAATGCAGGGGACTTGGGTTCGAGCCCTGGTCCAGGAAGATCCCACATGCCGCGGAACAACTAGTCCCATGCGCCACAACTACTGAAGCCCGCATGCCTGGAGTCCGCGCTCCACAACAAGAGAAGCCACCGCAGTAAGAAGCCCATGCACTGCAGTGAAGAGTAGCCCCCACTCGCCCCAACTAGAGAAAGGCGACGCGCAGCAACGAAGACCCAATGCAGCCAAAAATAAATAAACAAATATCAAAGAAATAAAATAATAAAAAAATAAATATCAAAGAAATAAAAATAAAAAATAATGAACTATTACAAAAGAAGCGTCTGAGAAACAGCACCGTGGTCAGGAAGTCGAACATAGCCATTCCCTACCCACCCCCAAGAAAAACACCCTCTTTCCAACCACAACCCCATCCTTTCACCCTATAGGTAACTGCAAGCCTGACTTTTATTATACCAACTTCTTTTCTTGTCTTTTAGTTTCAGCACTTGAGTATGCATCCATAATTTAATATCATTTTGCTTGCTTTTGAACTTTTACAATCATAGGGTATCTTTTGTGCTTACTTCATTTGTTCAATATTGCTTTTTAAAGATGAATCCATGTTGGCTATAGTTCACTCATTTAGTTTGCTGTGCAGTATTTCATTGCATGAATATACCACAACTTACTTGTCCATTCTATGTTGATGGGTGTTTGGGTTGCTTCCTTTGGGCTATTAAAAATAATATTGTTATGAACATTCTTGTACAGGTAACCTCACACATACATGCATACATCTGTAAGGTATATGCCTAGAAGCAGAAATACCGGGTTATAAGGTATGGAATTGTCAGTTTTTCTAGATTATGCCAAACTGCTTGTTCAAAGCATTTGGGTCGATTTATATTCCTGCCAATGGTGTGTCAGTGTTGCCATTACTCTACTTCTTTGTCAACTCTTGCTATTGTCCATCTTTTAAATTTTAGGTATTCTAGTGGGTGGCTAGAGGTGTCATTGTGGTTTTAATTTGCATTTCTCCTGATTACTAATGAGGTCTTATTTCATCCATGAAATCATGAAGTTGGACATGTACAAATGAAGTGATATGTACAAGATCAGGCTCAAGCAGGTTCTGAAGACACAAGTAAGCTGCATGATCAAGTGGCTCAAATGCCTATAGCGACTACTCCTGCACTGCTGCTTCTTCCTCAGTCCACACCTATGCTGTCATGGGGATACCCATAACTTATTTACTGAGGAAGACAGAACTCAGGCCTGGTATAGGGATGGTTCTTCACAACGTGCTTTGGCAATTATCACTGCAATCTAGAGTGTCTCTGAAAGGTAGTGAAGAGAAGTTTTCTCAGTGGGCAGAACTTTGAGCAGTACTTCTGGTTGTCTACCTATCTAGGTAAAGAGATGTCCACAGGTGTAGATCTACAGTATTTCATGGGCAGAGGCTAATGGGTTGGCCAGGTAGTCAGGGACTTTGAAAGAATAAGATCAGAAGCCTAATGACAAGGAAATCTGGGGCAGGAGTATGTGAATGTACCTCTCAGGATGAGCACAAAATGTGAGGATATTCGTGTCCCATGTGATGTTCATAGGGCAACCACTGCAGTGAATGTCTTCCTTGCTCAAATGGACAGGCTGACTCATCCTCTGGATGTCAGTCATCCTCTTTCCCTAGCACCCCGGTGCTTGCTCAGAGGGCTCATGTACAAAGTAACTGTGGCAGCAGGGACAGACGTTATACATGGACTCAGCCACATGAAATTCTTCTCACCAATACTGATCTTAACTATTGTCACTGCTGAGTGCCTAACCTGCTAAGAACAGAGGCCAATCCTGAGCCACCAGTAAGGCCTCACTTCCTGGGAGACACCAGCCACCTGGTGGCTAATTAATTACAATGGATCCCTCCTCTAGTGGAATGGTCAGCAATTGTTCTCATGAAAATATTAATTCTGGATATGAATCCTAAGTCTCTTCCTATAAGACTACCAACCATAATCTTACAGACATGGTTATCTCTCACAACATAAACTCTAAATGAGAAATTCATTTCACCACAAAAGAAATGTAGCAATGGGCTCATAGCTATGAAATTCATAGGTCTTTCCATGTACCAAATCACCCAGAAGTGGCTGGCTTGATAGAATAATATAATGACCTACTAAGACTTTGAACCAGTGATCAATATATGATGTTATTTCTCCCACTGCCAGAATACATGGGTCCAGGAATCGCAGAATAAAAATAGGATGGATTTCTCTCAGTATTATGTTTAATAACCCACTCACAGAATTTTTTATTACCATCCCTATAAAGGGGCTATGCTGATTTGGTGGTCTTAGTTCCCATGGAAAAAAAATGTTTCCACCAGGGCACACAAAATGGTGCAAGTGAATTTGAAGTTGAGACTGACACCTGAATATATTAGGGTCCTTATGACACTAAACCAACAAGCAACAAGAGGTTCCTATAATGGCTGGGGTGGTTGATCCACATTATTACAGGGAAATTGATCTACTGCTACACAATGGGGTCAATAAGAACTACGTCAGGAGCCCAGGGGTTCTCTGGGTTGCCTCTTAATATTCTCTTATTCAAGAGTGAAAGTTAATAAACAACCAACTCCTAAGGACTCAGACCTTCCAGAATGAATATTCGCCCACCCTACTAGGTAAAGAGGTGGCCAGGAGCAAAGAAAAATGGAGTAGAGGAAGAAGTTATAAATATCAACTACAGCTTCATGACCAGTTATAGAAACAAGTACTTAAGCAAATCTACTTCATCGTTTGCTCTGTATATTTTTGTATATATTAACTAGTTTTTCCTTCCCCTACCCCCTATCAAGTTATATAAGAAATGTTGGTCGTAGTGCACTTGACAGTTTAATCGAGGTGGGATTGTGACTGAACCAGAATAAGTACCACCGCTAAGGATAATAGTAACTGATGGAACTTTACTTTTCCCCTTTTGGGGGAGAGGTGAGAGTTTCTTCCTTTGTACAAAAGATAGTAAAATCTGCATAGACTGAAGCATAAACTGTTGCTGTTGTACAGAAATTTAAATATGGGTAGAAGGGTGTGCATGGCTGCTTAATAGCTAAAAGGGAAGGTTGTGCTCGTTACTCGCCATAGGCACTCAGCTCCCTCTCCCTCACTTACACACCCACCCTCCTATATTCTGCTCTGTTCTCCTGGGGTTGGGACATGCAAACTACATTTCCCGACTTCTCTGCCAACTGGACTCCTGTTAGGTTTGGTCAATAGGAGGCACCACTGGGAAGTCAGAGACAGCACAGGTTCTAGCACCGTGGTAGTTGTTGGCAGTGGCTGCAGTGGCAGCAGGAGTGGAGTGACTGTGAACGCCAAGAGACCACAGATAGTACCTATCAGCAACCTTAGCTCTGGTTCAGGCAGTACCACTTGAGCAGATCTAGGATCAATTACAACAGTCTCCAATAGTGCAGCGGCGGGTACAGGCTCCTAGCAGTTTCTGAACTCTGAGAATATCACCCTCCCATAGAACAACCTAACTACATTTACCAGTTCTCCAGGAAAAAATCATCAACACCCTGGAATGACATAAAACGAACCAAAAATCCCCTCTAATTAATGGAATGATCAACAGGTAGGTCTAATTTAATTACAAGGGTGTCTGAAAATAAGACAATCAGACGGTACTGCCACAGTCACCGAGAAGCACTGTCAAGAAGCACTACTGGGCGTGCCACAGCGTCTCCTTATTTCTCTCTCCCATCAGTTATAATTTATAATGACATCACTGTACCTCAGATTACAGTGAGGGAGATTTGCCTGGCCTTTCTTCCATCTCTTGGCCCCTTATTTTAGAAGCACAGGTGGCTTCAGGAACACAAATATCCTTTCTCAAACATAAATGCCTGTCTATACTTTTGGTACAGATTTTAACACAAGCTTTTATCTTATGGCTTCTCTCCTTATGTCATAATAAATATATTCTGAGATTATCAGATTTTAACAAATTTCATCAGAAATAAAAAATAGTATCTCCATTTGATTTCCTCCCTCTGGTAAGCCAAGTTCATTTTGTGTAAAACACTTCTTCCCTTGTTAAGTTTTAATTTAAATTGAAGAATTTTATTTTAATTTGACTCTCCAGTCCTATCACTAGTAAGTATCATGCAATTCTGGGACCCCAAAGAAAGCAACTGTAAATCAAGTTCTATAGAACTTCTTTAGTTTGTATTTAAACTAACCATTTATCCAATTCCACAAAGAAATCAGTGTTATATTTTTCTTAACATTCAACTTAAAACATTAGACAGAATAAGCTGAATGGGGGAAAAATCATTATCAAATGCTAAAAATGTAAACATGAAGGGAGTAAACATGAAAACAAATTTCTTTTTAAAAATTCATTTAATTACAAGAAAATTAGCCAGAAAATTGCACAGTTCCAAACAAATCCTCTGTATAAACACAAGGGCTCATTCACCATCATCTTTTTGTATTTATCTCTCAAATAACATTCCATCTATTGAACCCAGCCTATACTGGCAAAATTAGAATACATGGATATTTTTACTGTTTAATATTCCATAAACAGAATTGGCTTTTGTCCTGAAGTTATGATGGTGTCTGTCATTTTGCTTCAGAGAAAACTCTAAAACTGTTCCCTTATGAGTATTTCAATTAGCCACTCTCAAAATCCAATGCAAAAAACAAAAACAAAACAAAACACGCTGTTGTTTCACTAAAAGATACCTGTCTTCCGCTTCATTTTACCAGCCTAAGTACAAATTCGGAGAAAAGCTTCTTAAGTCCTGCAGTTTCAAATTCCTTTTGTAACTCATCCAACGATGAATACTCTTTGACTTCAAATGCCAGAAACCTGCATTATACAAGAGAAACTCATGAATATGCCTAAATTTGTCAGAGTATAATTATCGATTCAGTTGCTTTTCCATCTGCAATAGTACTAAATTATACCTTTTGTGTTCTGTCTGTACTTTTGTTTCAAACAGTACACTAATCATTTTCTCTTTGCATTTCTTTCCACTTGAGTCCACATCTACTTTGCAGGTTTTCTGAAGAATCAGGTACTCCTAAATGATAAATCAGTACGTTAAATACATATCTTACTCTGAATCTCAAACTCCTAGTTTGAAAGGAGCCATAAACCTATAGGCTTATTTCCACGCTTACAGAGTACTCGCTTTCTGAATCAAGCAGTAAGAGAGTTACACAGTGTTTTCACATACTTTGAAGCATAACATTCTGGTGAATGCTGGAGTAAAGAAGGGTCTAATCGAACTACGTAGGCTTAAATCTAGACTAGATCTGATTCTGGGGTTACTTATCTAGATCCTCTGTGCCTCAGTAACCTATTCCATAAAATGGTACTCATAACACCTACCTTATGGGGAAGTTGTGATGATTAAATGAGTTCATACATATAAAGCACTTAGAGGAGTGCTTGGCACAATAGTGCTTAATATAGTACCAGCTACTGTCATTATTATCACTTCCTCAAGGTCGGAATGAAGTTAACAGGCACACAGTACCGAACATTCCAAATTGATGGCATCTATAAATATGTACCTGTAATTCTCAATCCTGATATACAATCTTATAAAAATTTAAGGGATATTTACATTAAATGGCATTTTAGGGACAGCTAATAAAAAAGAAAGAACTCCTTAAAAAGTACTCTACATTACCAGAGGTCAAGCCATATGATTAAATAAATTAATTAACTGATGGATCCAATCTGAGAAACAGCATCTGCAAAACAGCTACATTTAGCCTAATATGCCCAAGCTGGCTTAAAGAAAAATCTGAGCCTTTTGGGGATATATGAGCAAAGAAATTAATTTGTATTCATTTTGTCAGCCAGTATTTTATCCAAAAGGATCAAGCTTTATAGATATACTGTAAATCACCTTAAAATATGTGGTTCCGGGGCTTCCCTGGTGGCGCAGTGGTTAAGAATCTGCCTGCCAATGAAGGGGACACAGGTTTGAGCCCTGGTCTGGGAAGATCCCGCATGCCAAGGAGCAACTAAGCCGGTGCGCCACAACTACTGAGCCCGCGCGCCTAGAGCCCGTGCTCCGCAACAAGAGAAGCCATCGCAATGAGAAGCCCACACACCGTAACAAAGAGTAGCCCCCGCTCACCACAACTAGAGAAAGCCCACACACAGCAACAAAGACCCAATGCAGCCAAAAATAAATTAATTAATTAAATAAACTTTTAAAACTATATGTGGTTCCTTGGTCAGACCCCAACCCAATATCTTATTAAATATGAAAATCTGTTGTACCTATACGCTATAACCCAGCACTACTCTGGTCAACTGAAGTTATTAACCAACAAGTTTTGTGATAAGAGCCCATCACAAAAAAGCTAGGTAGTTATGCTACAAATCTTTAAGATGATAGGTTATGCAAGATAAATCTGTTTCAAATAAATTCCATTGTAATTATTCTTGACCCAACCCACCTGAAAGCATAAAACCTATTAAGTGATTTGCAGCTCTTTTAATATTTAAAATATAATAAGCAGCTTTCTTTGTCCGGTCCCACATAAAGCAGGTTAGATGAGTTTAGAATGAAAACTTGAAAACTCTGAAGAAGATGACGATTTTGAAAGCAGCTGCTGAGACAAGTCAGGTGGAAAGCAAAAGTTAGGGAGGAGGTGACAAGCTGACAGCCCTAATGATTCTACTTCCACTCACACTAAATCCTGGTTAGGAGGGAACAGCTCCTCTTTTCAGGTATAACAGATACCAAGTTCAAGCGTCAGAACATATCTTTAACTTCCAAAAAGTTAAAATTTTTGCAGGCTACCCACAGATATACACCTTGCTGTGTGCCTAACTAAGGAAAGAACTATAAATACATGCAAACTTTTAGTGCAAATTTATAAAATTTAGGCTCAAAGCTGATTACAGAAACAAATACTCATGTACCACAGAGATTTTTTTAATAACCTATCACTTTCATTAAGTGGCATGATTTTTAAAACATAATCTTCTACTTATTCTTCAAGCTTTTCAAGTCTGTAGTTGTAATTAGAAGTTAAAGACAGTCTTTAAAAAGAAAGATCCATTAACATGGTAAGAGTGAAAGCAGAAACATCTTAATGATTAATCTGTCCCATTGTTATCAAACACACTTATAGACACACCATTTTAGCAGAAAATAGCCAAATTCATATTCAACATTAAAACTTTTTGGCACCTTGATGTTGTTTCTGTCTCCCTGCAGTAAAATCAGTATTATTTTACCCATGAACATCAGTCTTCCTGTCAGCCTTAAATCGGAAGCCCACTTCTCCACAGTTCTGACATATTTAGTCTTTGCTCTCATGTGATCTAAATGCAAAAGAGTCATCCACAATCCATCATCCACAGTCGTGCTTGCTGCAGAAGTGCACTTTTCACTGCCACCTCCAGCTTCTGGTCGCTTGAGGATGTGCCTGAGATTCTGTTGAATCCAGAGAACTAGCTCATGAACCATAGGTTCCGACAAAAGGGTCTCTGCTTGCTCCAGTAACTTCTCCTTCACAATCTCACACTCAGCCCTGGTCAGGTGTTCGGAGTTAACCACAATACCAGGCAGACAGGACGGGTAATTGACCGGTAAATGGAACACCAACTGTAAGGGTATATCCGCATCCATAAATCCTTCGGCTCTTGTGAGAATTCTGAACACAGTCCCATCTGTCTCTGGAAAGCATCCAAAAATAATGATTAGCTGTACCTAATTCAATTTGAATGGAACACTAACAAGTTAAAATTTTTGTTTCAAGTGTCAATTTATTTTTCATGTGAAAACTAAGTTATTTTATGAAGAGATACATCACACTAAGAAAGCCATGATTTACAGATTCTTACTTTCAGCCATACATATATATTCATAGAACCACGCTCACCAGCACGCAGGATTTCACCGGCATTTACAATTGCCATTATCCCATTTTTATTAAGGTTACCAGAAAGGTTTCTCATCATATGATTTTTTTCCTCCCCAGACTTAGTTGATAATTCGGAAATTCCTAATAAACTCATATGAACATTCAAAGAAACAGTATTGTGTATTTATAAAATCAGTGATTAGTTTAAAAGTTATACACTAAATCCGGTGAAAGTCATGTTGCAGTGAGTCTGAATCAAACCAAATACTGGATCCCGTGTGGTTGCAGGGGTACAGAGAAAACCATGACTGTGCATACACAGTAACTGCCTGGACCCGCTCTTTCTCACTTCAAATATATTCGTATCAGTGTAACATGAAGGCAGCGGGAGGAACTAAAATTGGGCAGACATCAGTTCAGCTGTTTCTGGCTCCATAAGGAGGAGGGGGAAAGGGGAAAGCGCACACAGGATACGAGATGAAACACTCTGCTCTCTTTCAGATTTGCTCCACTTCACCCCTCTGATGTGTTCCACACCACTTCACCCCACTTTTCAAAAGTTGATAAAACGTCAGGCTGATTCATTCTGCAGGGGGCAGAAGCACACAGATCAGAAGAGCAGAGTAGAACCGAACTGGGTGCTGACGAGGCTCTTTGAAGCTAACTTGCCTCCGTCTACCCTACTTCTTTCTCCACAGCCCTTGTTTCATTCTCCTTCACAAGACAGGCAGTCAGATTGTTCTAATTTTCATACCTGGATCGCTGCTCAACACCCTCAACAATGGAAACCTGAGTGCATTCCCATTTTAAAGAACCTAACAGAACATTAAAATGGCTCTCTAGCCATTCAATTCCATTTATACAGAAGCTGTTGTTACAGACATGGATTCATACAGGACCAAACACATCCATTACACCAGGTTTTTCTTTAATAGAATCTTCAGTATCAGCTGCAAAGCACTGCCGTTTTAGGACACCACCCCGAAACCCAGGCAGTAACCATTATAAACATCATATTAGGACTTCCCTGGTGGCGCAGGGGTTAAGAATCCACCTGCCAATGCAGGGGACATGGGTTCGAGCCCTGGTCCGGGAAGGTCCCACATGCTGTGGACCAACTAAGCCTGCACACCACAACTACTGAGCCTGAGCTCTAGAGCCCGCGAGCCGCAACTACTGAGCCCGTGTGCCACAACTACTGAAGCCCGTGTGCCTAGAGTCTGTGCTCTGCAACAAGAGAAGCCACCGCAATGAGAAACCCGTGCACCGCAACGAAGAGTAGCCCCCGCTCACCGCAACTAGGAAAACCCGTGCGCAGCAACGAAGATCCAAAGCAGCCAAAAATAAATAAATAAAATAAACAAGTTTATTTTTAAAAAAAGATCATATTAAAGTGATATAACTTAAATTTGTATTACATAAGTAAAATATATGCTGCATAAAGGAAGATTTTCCAAACAACTTAGTACATTCCTCTAAAATCCATCGCCAGTTTCTCAAAACCCTTCTTTCTTCTATCCTGTTACTTATCCTTTGTAAAAAATATTTTATTATTAAAGTAGGCTCCCTAGATGTCAGTTAGATCACTGCATTTCACTAGATAAAATGGGCATTATAAATAGACCTACAGACATGTGACCACTAGGCTAAATAAACCCTCCAGAAATCACCTAGAGGGTCCACTTTCCCTCTCAAGGGGGAGGCATAACTTTTAAAGCTCTTCATTCATCATTCAACAAACATTCACTGAGTACCTCCTAGGCCCAAGGCACTGTACTAGTCTGAGAGAAAACAATCGGTAAGACACAGATCCTGTCCTCTTAAGTCAATCCAGTTTCATAACATGAAAAAGTGGACAGAGCCAAAGTGATCTTCCTCAACTTCTCTTCTACACCTAAAAATGTCTTTACTTATAAACATACATACATATTTCTATAAACCTGTATTTTATATATTGTTTATTTCCATGGAGATAACTCTCCATGGGAATGGCATTTTTTAATGTTTTCTGAGCAAAGCGTGCCTCCCTGCTGACAACTTGACTACAGCCCCGTGAAAACGATTTCAGACTTCTGATCTCCAGAACTGTAAGAGAATAAATATGTGTTGTTCTAAGACACCACATTCGTGGTTATTTGTCACAGCAGCCACAAGAAACTAACACAGTATCTGTACTCACAAAGCAAGCTTTTCCCCACAAGCAAGACTCCCTTTCTGGTAAAAACCCTGAAACCTAGAGTGTTCTCCAATCTCTGCCATCTAAACAGCCACCTGTTCCTCCCCAGGGCAGTGACCTAACTGACAGAAACAGGCAGTCCAGGGAGAATGTCTTGAAAGGCTACTGAGCTAGCTCTTCAAATCCTTACCAACTTTCATTCTTCTCTCTTAGTGATTTTCTGGCCCTAGTCAGCAAAGAGAAAAGCAATAGGAGAAAATCCTGACTTCTGCCTTAGAAAACCGTGAAATTATTAGTTATAAGCTTAGAAGGAAAACTGCTTTAATTTCATCAAGAATTGGAAAGGATTAACAACCTTCCTACTTGGTCTTCTCTTTGACTCCCTCCATAGACACACACACACACACACACACACACACACGAGCTGCAAGCTGAAATTACACAAAATGACGCTATCTCTGTAAGAAAATGAAAATCCCAACAACATACCCCATTCTGATATTTAATGCAGGAATAAAATTACATATTCTTTTAGAAACTCATTTTCTCCCTAAAACTCTAGAAGTATGTATATTACCCTTCCATCTCTCATCTGCCTTGGTTTGTACATGCAATTAAACTGGCTCTTTTTTGCCTCAGAATTGTTCATGTAATCACATGTACTGTCAGTCTGATTTGGGGGTTTTTTTTCCATTAAAAAAAAAGAAAACAAGGTTGTCCCTATCTACTTTAAGTTTATTAACAGCTTAGAAACAGAGTGATTAACAGAAAAATAATGGTGTTCTATATCTAATGCTAATCTCTGGCCTTCCCTGGCACCAAAACCTCTAGTCATTAAGTTTAACTCACAAACTCATCATTCTCAATAAACATCTATGCCCTAGAAAATTTATGCCTGCCCTACAAATCTAAAATTTTCATGAGTTCCAAGACTATTTTCATCTATTCTAAAGATCCTACCAAAAGATGTAAGTCTTACCTCTGGTTGAAGCTTGCATACATATTCCCTAGTTTGGATTTTTTTGTTTTTTTTCTAATAAATCATTGTACCTTAAAATAAGTATATCAATTTCATAACTAAAATAGGTTAGTTTCAAACCTTATTCTTCCTTACAAGTACATGAAAGAAATTATGCTCCTAACCACACTCCAAACAACAGAAATTCAAACTAGAGAAACTGAACTGAACCCCAAATTCCATACCGTTATTTTTAAGACTTCACCCTACTTCATAATCACATGCAACAGAAATTCAATAAATGCTGTCCAATAACAGAAGATAGTGGAAAATGTAAACAAAATTTAAGAGGATGAGTTCTTCAAGATTCATTTAGAGCCCGTTAAGAAATCATTTATATACCATATACAAATGAATTTCCCTATACTTGCTTTTTTTTTTTTTTCTGCAGTTTTATATGTCCTCAGGGTAAGACTTTGTTCAGAAAACCACTAAAAAGCCCCCAACACCCTCTCTTACCTCACTGCACAGGATTTTTTCCTCTCGCTCCCAGGTGGCTCCCCACAAGTATACATCCACCAGTGCTTCATTTTATGTTACAGCTGGATTTTTATATATGTTTAACATGGTTACAGAAAAAAACATAAACTAAAAACAAGTGAAGCTAAAAGTGGCAATCCCATCCTTTAGAAGTGAAGTTCAAGGGTGATTTGTTTTTAGAGATGACCTCAGTACTGACAATCAGCAGGAAACAGGGCTGAGCAGATTTAGAGGGGTCAGTGGGTGACAGTCATGATTCATTTTGCAAGACAGCCCAATCCAATCTGAACATTAGAGTTAGCAGAATACAAAAAGTTACTCTGAGGCTACTGTGCGAATATATCATATGATATTGAATCTTACACACCTCCCATTTTACAACTTCTTTATCTGTAAGATGATTTCCAGAAACACAACTCCACATATAATGAGCACTAACTATGGCAATATAATCAGTGACCTTCAATTACCTCATCAGGAAAATGAAGATTTATAACAATACCAATCTCCTCTACCTCATAGGTACCTACACAGGCATGCACACACACTCCCCTTCAGAACTACTCTGAACATAGTGGGGTCATCCCCGTTTTCTTTGCTCTGGGTGCTCTTCTTGCTCTCTTTTTTCTGGACAAGTGTCATTCTTGCTCTCCAAGCACTGTTTTCCTGATGCAATGGCTGCATCTCTGTTAAGGAGCATGACGCAATGCAAGAGTCCATATACTCTGGAGCCTGGTGGTTACTCAACCAGCCTGAGCATCTGTTATCTTCTTTATAAAATAAAGTTAAGAATACCCCTCATCACGTAAGATGCATTTAAAGTATCAGGTCTGTGGTAGGTGACCCCATTAAACCTGGCACCCTGCCTGACTGCACTGCACAGGGAGAAGCAGCATACCCCTGGTTTGATCTGCCCACAGCCCTCCCTAGTGGACAGGAATAGGAGCTTACATAACTTGCACCCATCAGAGACAGTTACACCTGATGCCTCTTATGAGCTTTCTACAACCATCACAAAGAGGCCACAGTGTATGTAAGTCCCCTGAAATTCTCAGCACAAATTAGTCCAGCTAAAAGAATCCAACTATTCAAACTCTTCAATCTTATGACCTTCACAGATGACCCTAGGGTTGGCAGCCTGAGCCTTCCTGGGCTATCTCGTACCAGAAGTGCAATCCTACCCAATGTTAACCTGATTCCAGTGGCAACAAGGAGCAGCTTATTTGAGGGGAAGGCCAGGAAGGAACTGATGGTGTTCAGAATGTTCTGGTGTTCAGAATGTTCTTATATCCTCCAACCCAAGCTGACAGTGACCATGACAGTGGTAGCCAGCAGCCCACTGTATATTTACTGAGGTCTATTAAAGAAGTCCTTACCTTACCCTTAATTCCCAGTTGTGAACATCAAACGTCCCAATTTCAATCGCTGAATTGTTCTATTCTCCAATGAACCTTTCAGCAACAAAATGTCCTCAGTTGTTACACTGAATTCTTTTATAATTCAATTACTTATTGATGCCAGAACACTGAATTAAATTAATTAGGAGGCATGGCTTGAAAGTCATGCTCAATTTAACAGCAGATAAAGGGTCCACAGTGCTCTTCATATTAAGAAATTGCTTTCTTTCTTTCTATGCTTACTTTTTTGGGTTTTCTCTGACCCGTCAGCAGTGTCATATGCTCAACCACATACTCATGACCCAGACCACCACCACTCCATCCTCTTTCAGGTGTAATGGGAAATCATAGGTTCATTTTCCCAGGATATTCCTAGTTGAGCCATAACAAAGGAATTTAAGAAAACTGATGATCTCTTCAAACAGCCTGCCTCAAGCAGAAGTAATTATCAATAAACAGAGCCATAGAGACAGCACAGTAAGATGACGAAGAATAACAAATGCTATCCAATCAGAAGAGAGGTGACGAGAAAACACTAAAAGTGAGTAAATCCTTTCATATGGATTTTAAACAACTGTTTCAGAAAGCTACAAGACAGACTAGGCACTGAAAAGAAAGCCGCTTCATCACATGAACTGGTTCACAGTGCCCAGAACATAACAGTGCTCAATGAACGTATATACACGGGTGATCAAGAAAGAATAAATGAAAAGGAGCCAACTCCTGCTCTGTAGGTGAATAACACACCACGTAGATACCAGGAATGGATCCTAACCCTTGATGGCTTTCTCACAACATTCAGAACATTTTAGACTACCTTCTTAAAGGTCAACCAATTTATGGTCAGAAGGACAATTTTAATAGTAGCTGAAACATAATAGAAGTTTAAATCTTATGCCAAAAAATTCATATAATGTACTTGAAAGCTAAGTGAAAACTGAAAATTATGTGCATCACTGCACTTTTTCATAAACTGAAGTTTTGGTTTTTACTTAACAGAAGCCATAGACAGGCAGAGAATAAGTTTTCACTATCATGAAAATATAGCCAAAAGAACCGTTCTAGACTGTAAGCTCCTAGAGGACCTGAGCAGTCAGTGTCTTTGAAACCTTGTCAGCGTTCCCGGGGACTCAATAAATGAGTTGAATGATTAATGCGCCCCCAAGAGCCTGTAATTGGCAACCACCTTTCAGCCGACTAGAAAACGCAGGAGAAAAGCAATCAAACTGAGAGTCCTGACTGAGCACTGGTCGAATTCAAAAATTCATTTAACAAACATTTACTGCATACCTACCACGTGCCTGGCACTGTCGTAGGTTCCTGGAGTTTTGATTACAAAACGGACAGGGTCCCTGCCCTCTTGCAACTTGAGACAACCAAATACCCATATAGTTAAACTGTGGTGGCTACCCTGAAGGACATAATGCATGGTGCTTACAAAGCACGTAGTTCAATTTGGGGAAGCTGGATTTAAACTAGGGGTGTCAGGAGAAACTTCTTTTCAAGGTCAGATCTGACGGGTAAAGTACAGGACGGCCAGGGAAAGCGTGGGGGGACGCTTTCCAGGAGGGCGCGGCTGGCTCGTAGCGCTCAGCGAGTTGAGAAGCGAGACAGGCGAATTAGAGGGTGCAACGGCAGAGTGGGGGGGGTACCAGGCGGATGGAGGGGAAGGGCGAGTGCGAGTGCGACGGAGAGTGGAGTGTGGGACGGACGAGTGGGCGGAGCGGCCCGGGAAGCAGGAACCGGTCCACGGGCCGCACGAGCCTGAGCATTATGTTCTCCGTTCACTGCAGAGTAGCGAGCAGGGGCGCAATACTATTCACGTTTTGGGGGTCGCCGCACTCTCCCGCCTGCTCCCACACACGCCCAGTCCCGGGGCGTGTCACTCCATCATTCAACTACCCCGGCCCCCAACTGTGGGCCCGGGGCGGGGAGCCCAGCCTTGGTGGTGGGGAGCAGAGGGCGCCCGGTCCGTCTGGCGCGGGGGTAGTCACCTGAGCGACTCAGCACTTCCCACTCGTCGGGCCCGCAGAAAATCGCACCCAGGGCCGAGAGCTCCTCCCGCACCGGCTCCGCCATGGCCGCGCCGCTCGGCTGGCTCAACACCTCCCCTTCCGCCGCCGACGCCTCCGACGCCGCCGACACCGCCCCCGCCACCGCCCCCGCCGGCCCCGAACAGAGCTGCAGGGCTGCCACCGGGGGGCGCCCCGCGTCTCCGTAGCGCGCGGCGGGCGGGAGGCCCCGAGAAGCCCCGCCCACAAGCTCCGGCTTACTCACTCCAGACGCGAGGCTCAGCGCCCTCTCGGGGGGTTTCTGTCCGAGGGGGAAGGCCCCGTGGTGTCTGCCAGAGGTCACCGTGCAGCTCACCCGCTTCTTTCCTGACAGAGGGAGGCCTCCCAGCAAAGCCCGAAATTCTCTAACTTTAGCTCGGACTTTGAACACTAGCCCTTCCCGCCCAGCCTTGGCCTTGAGGAGCTTGGAGGTTAAGAGGAAAAAACAAGCAGCGAAGTGACCAGAAGAGGTTAACCCCTGTCTGGCTCAGAATTGAACTAGGTGTTGGGGGTACTGCAGTTAACAGAACGACGAGATTCTCCGCCCTCCTGGAGGCACTAGCGACCCAGGCCGTCTGGGACACCCGGAAAACGTCCGGGGCAGGAGCAACCCCCAGATGCTGAGCAGCAACTGGTGCTCGGACTCTGGACCAGAACCGGGTTTCTGGGACGTCCTTCTCCTAACAACGGTTGCAGAAGGGGAGGGTTGGACCTACCAGCTCTGGCATTCTAAGGATGTGACTGGGGTGACCCAGAACCTTTGGGGGAACTATGCGCCCAGGTGCTGGGAACAACGACGTAACTTCCCATTTGTCTCCCGCCTTCACAGGGGACAGACCTGCTGAAATCGGCCAGAACTCCTCGGCCTTTAGGGGTACAAAAAGTATGAAAACGTAGCAAACGCTAGCTTTTCAGTATTACTTATTTTGTGATATCTGATGCATACAAAGCAATGTGATTCTTGAAGTTTAATAATGAAATACTCATCCTTGAACTCAGCACTTAAATTTAAGATTGTTTGCAGTTCCAATAGGGTAACAGAATTATCAATCCATTCTGTTTCAACTTTGATTTCGTGAACAAGGTTACAGTGATTGTGTGTGATAGTTCTGTCAGTCAGCATGTTTGGCTTGTCCTTTTGTTTGTCAGGTAACAATTTAAAATTTTGCAGCCTCAGATAGTAGCTGGTCTAGCTCATGGAGGTCCCACAATTTTTTGTTTGTATCAGAGATAACATTTTCTGAGATAAATAAGGGAATTTAGATGGCTACACAGTGACTCCTGACATTGACCTACAGAAGTCAGGAAAACGGGGCTGATTTGATGACTGGATTCATATTACCATCATCAGCATCATTCCCACTGTTACTAAAAAGAGATTTTAAAAAGGAAAAGATACTGGCTTCCGAGAACAGAAAGGAAATCCAACAAGATAAACTGCAGGAGAAATGCTTCTCAGAGGATGCCATGGGATTTCAGTGACCCCAAGCAATTAAGAGCACTGCTGTGTACATAACTGGAAAGACAAAGGTTTATTTAAATGCATGATTGTCTCTGATGTGGCCAATTTTTGTTTAATAATAATAATAACTCCTTTGAGTTATTTCCAAAATAGCAGTTCAGTAGGTTCATAATTAGCTGCTAAAGAGTTTGGTGAACAAAAGGATACATTTTTAATTTAAAATATCATTAAATTCTTTTTGATTTTAGCTTGAAGTCCAATGTTAGTATTAAAAGTGGTAGGAAAATATTAATTTAGTTGTTTGACTTATTTATTAAAGATTGACCAAAAATCAAGTAGTTCATATCTTATTTTTAATTTCCCAAATTCAATATAAGTGGTATGAGTGAAATAATGTGAACAGTAAGACTCCAGCTGTCAGAAATATTTGGAGGCTGTCCCTAAAGCCTGCTGTCAGCAAGGTGATGTAAGAGTACATCAGTCTATTTAAAATTTTCTTGTCAGTAGGTTTCTTCTTTGCTCTTCCTTTCTTCACTGATTTCTTAACCTGCTTCTCATACTCCATTTAGTATGTTTAAATAAAAAAGAAGTCGATATGAATGTCTTTTAAATTGATACTATCCTAAGGCCCTGAAGTCCCATGAATAAGTCTCTACTCTCTGACATTTGGAAGTTATCAACACAGAGAAAGCATAATGTCAACGTGATATTTCTCACACTATGAAAATATCAGCTACATGTCAAATATCTAAAGCCTACCTTAATGCAATAAGTTTTCTTGTATTCATAAGCTACTGAAAATTCTAAATATCTAAATGTGCTATGCTGTCTAGACATGTGGATGAATGTCTGGTTAGAACATTTCTCTTTCTCTCTGTCTCCACTCGCCTGCCCCCAGTAGTGTATGGTTTCCTAGAACAATATTATTTATACATGCAACTTTTCTAAATAGTTGCTTTCCCAAGACCATACAAAGGAGTAGCTTTAAATCTCTCACCTCCAGTTAAAACCACTTGCCCAAGAGATGGTTATTTTCACTTTTCTAGGAAAATGTTTCTACTCACTTTATCATGTGTCGTATGTAGAATTAAATACTCAACTCTGTCTGCAATTTTAAGTCAAACCTTGTAGAATTGAGCATAGAAATGAGAACACACAATTTTAAGAGTATTAAGAGAGGTTAAGTGTTAGTATCATGTCAAAAAAGCTGAGAATCCTAATTCTGCAGTGGGGATGTGATAAGAAAAGTGATCATATTAAGACCATGAGGCAAGTAAAAATGCCTTCAAGAACCACTAAGAGGGCTTCCCTGGTGGCACAGTGGTTAAGAATCCGCCTCCCAGTGCAGGGGACACAGGTTTGAGCCGTGGTCTGGGAAGATCCCACATGCTGCGGAGCAACTAAGCCCGTGCACCACAACTACTGAGCCTGTGCTCTAGAGCCAGTGAGCCACAACTACTGAGCCCGTGCACCACAACTACTGAAGCCCGAGTGCCTAGAGCCCATGGTCTGCAACAAAAGAAGCCACCACAATGAGAAGCCCACGCACCACAATGAAGAGTAGCCCCCCGCTCGCCGCAACTAGAGAAAGCCCGCGCGCATCAACGAAGACCTAAAGCAGCCATAAATAAATAAATAAATAAATTGGGGGGGGGGACTACGAGTAGGGGACTTCCCTGGTGGTCCAGTGGTTGAGACTCCGCCTTCCAGTGCAGGGGATGTGGGTTCGATCCCTGGTTGAGGAGCTGAGATCCCACATGCCGTGAGGCAACTAAGCCCACGTGCTGCAAGTACTGAGGCTGCGTGCTCTGGAGCCCATGCACCACAGCTAGAAAGAAGCCCCTGCACCACAACAAAAAGCCCTGCAACGAAAAGATCCTGCATGCCACAACTAAGACCCGACACAGCCAAAAATAAATAAACAAAAAAAAGAATCACTAAGAGTAAAAACAAGAGAGGTATTAAATGCCAATTTGCCAAATGAACCTGAACTCCAATAAGCTGTGTGCTACTGGTTTTGTCTAAAGGCTTTCTGTATTTACTCACTTCATAAGTGTTCTTGGGCGCTCGTTGACTGTTGGTCGGCTCGACAAGCTGTTTTAAGATACAGAGAGGAAAGCAGCAAGGCTTTGCTCTCTTCAGTCTTTGGTCTAGACAAGTAAACCCAACGTGCAGCAATTGCAAGTTCTTTCATCATGCTGAGGCTACAAGAATTTCCACATTCCCTGACTGGTGTGACGCTGACTATCATGGTAGACGTGAAAGCGAAGGGGTGCTGCGTGACATGTACCTCCTACAACTTCCCAGAGGAGAACTATGTCTGTAATGCTCAGGAGCCTAGTAGGTTTCCAAAAGTACAAAAAGTCAGTGGTGTTGATTGGTCATAGTTATTTTTACTGTGTGCAAGTCACAAATCTGTTTTTCACCCAGATAACAAAATAAAAGCAAGTAAAATGTGTAAGAATTTGATACTGACACTGTAATCATACCCTTTTGTGGAAAGATCTGCCTCCACCTTGTCCAAGTAATCTGTACTCCCTCCAAAAATTGGTCACATTCTGCCTGGGAGAAACATGCTTGATTCTCACACATGAGTGATACCAAAACAGTTTCAGCTTGCTTTGTGGGAAAACATCCACATGGCCCAGGTTCACTGACATAAAAGTTCAATGCCTTATCAATGTTATAAAAACAAGTCTTCAGTATCATTAGGGATTTAGACTTTGTCTAACGCCCAATAGTTAATTTTGGTTACTACTGTAAGTGTATTCTTTTTATTCATTGTATTTTGCCAGTGCATATTACTAGTTTAGCGAGTTTTTATTATCTGGGGGAATTGGGCAGGGGGGGCGTTCCGCGGGGCTGGGGACTGTGTGAATTTTATAAAAAATCTTTTTCTCCAAACTCAAAGGGACTATAAATGAGTAAATGCTGCCATTTTGGCAAAATAGATTCTCAGTGGTTGACAATTAAAAGGGAGTATATCAAAAAATCAATACTGTGACTGGGAAAATTAGACCTGAATCTCCTTAAAAAAAAAAGAGTGGGGGCCCCATAAGCAGAAGATGCATTAGCTGCAGAGAGAGGGAGGGGAAAAGGGAGAGAGAAAGGGAGAAAAGAAGGAAGGGGGAGGGGCAAAGAGGGGAACTAGGAAGATGAACACTTCAGAAGGTGATGTGGAAAGGATTTTTATGAAGTGAAGGAAACCATGAGTTAGGAATTTGACTTTGTTTCTAGAAGAAGATTGATTTATCAGCTTTTTACACATAGAGAGACCTGAAACTTTATTCAGTAATAATACAAGGCCTGAGGTTTGCTTCAAAATAACATAGGAAGGGGCTCCCTGGTGGCGCAGTGGTTAAGAATCCGCCTGCTAATACAGGGGACACGGGTTTGAGCCCTGGTCCAGGAAGATCCCACATGCCACGGAGCAACTAAGCCCATGCGCCACAACTACTGAGCCCACACGCCACAACTACGGAAGCCCGCGTGCCTAGAGCCTGTGCTCTGCGACAAGAGAAGCCAACGCAATGAGAAGCCTACACACCACAACAAAGAGTAGCCCCCACTCGCCCCAACTAGAGAAAGCCTGCGCACAGCAACAAAGACCCAATGCAGCCAAGAATAAATAAAATAATAATAACATAGGAAGGGGGAAGAAGCCGGGGAATGGATGGAGCTGACTTGACCGTAGGTTAATAATTGGTGAGGCAGAGTTGTGGGTACAGGATTTGGCATTTTATTCTCTCTACTTTTGTATATTTTATACTCTCTATGATAAAAGCTAATTTTTAAAATGTGATTGGTAATAATATATCAAGATACTTGAAATTTGCATAGTACTCAATTAAGGAAAAAAGGACAGAAATAAAAGGGAAAAATAGGAGGGAAGGGAAAAGAAGAAAAGAACTGGAGCTAAGTAGAGGGAACAGAGTTGGTGAAGGACATTAAGAGAGAAGATAACAGGTTCTAAAGTGGTATGTTCAACAAATGCATGACTTCAGAATTTGTTCAGGTGAGAGAAGCACAGAACCTAAAACTTCGGTGTCTTTCACAAGATACAAGTGGTTTTCTCTTAGACCTTCAAATAGAGGGAGGCAGGCAGAGCTGCTGGGTTCCTCAGTGTAAGGCTCCAAACTCCTCTTTTTTCTTTTTTAGATTGACTTAATTTTAATGTTTTTTAATTTTTATTGGAGTATATTTGATTTACAATGTTGTATTAGTTTGAGGTGTACAGCAAAGTGAATCAGTCATACATATACATATATCCACTCTTTTTTTAGATTCTTTTCCCATATAGGCCATTACAGAGTATTGAGTAGAGTTCCCTGTGCTATACAGTAGGTCCTTGTTAGTGATCTATTTTATATATAGTAGAGTGTATATGTCAGTCCCAATCTCCCGACTTATCCCTCCCCCCACCCATCCCCTGGTAACCGTAAGTTTGTTTTCTACATCTGTGACTCTACTTCTGTTTTGTAAATAAGTTCATTTGTCCAAACTGTTCTTTTGTGGCTCTGCTCCTCACAGCTGGGACCCCCTCGGTCATGCCATGGTCTGGGGTGGCCACTGGGGCCCCAACCACCAAGTCTACATGTGGTCAGGAGAATGGGGCTCAGGCACACCCCACTGGCTGAAATTTAGTCCCATGAGTGCTCCCAGCTAAAAGGGGGGCCAGGAAATGTCATTTTTATTCTTGGAGGCCATGTACCCAGCTAAAGGTGGAGGAAGAAATGAAGTATTCTTGTTATTATTTCTTTCTTATTATGGAGAGAGGGAAAACAGCACCGGGAGACAGCTGGCAGTCCCTGCATGAAGTCAAGTTTTGACCAAGAGGTTAAGTAGTCACATACCATAATTCTGTAGAGCTCACCCTTTCCCTGTCCCTCGACCCCCACCTTTACTCCTTGTCTCACTGTCCCATTCTATTTTTCCCACAACATTGACCATTACCTGAAATGTTGTTTATTTGCTGACATGCGTCTCATGGTTGCCCCAGAGGGAGCAGGATCAGCCTCCCACCAGTACCACCAAATTGGTTCAGATGTCCAGAGTGACGAGGACACACAGGCCCCAAAAGGGTCTGAGAGGGTATGTTACTCACAAGCTGAGATTTTCTGGGAAGAGCAGGGCCTGAATGAAGGCAGGGGCCAGTGGCTCTTGGGTTCATCTGGTTAAGGGCGGGGCCGGGCTGGAGCTCTCCTCGGCACCGCACGGGTTTCTGTGGTCTGCAGGAGAGAGGGAGTGCCCAGACTTTCTTACCCACTTTCCCAGAGGCAGGACAGAGGGGAAAGGTGGGGGGCGGGGGGCTTGAAAGCTGTGGGCAGTCTAACATCAAAAACAGAGTCAGGGGGCTTCCCTGGTGGCGCAGTGGTTGGGAGTCCGCCTGCCGATGCAGGGGATATGGGTTCGTGCCCAGGTCCGGGAAAGATCCCACATGCCGCGGAGCGGCTGGGCCCGTGAGCCATGGCCGCTGGGCCTGCGCGTCCGGAGCCTGTGCCCCGCGGCGGGCGAGGCCACAAGAGTGAGAGGCCCGCGTACCGCAAAAAGTAATAATAATAAAAAAACAGAGTCAGACATGTCTACTGTCTATCTCCACCAGCATTCTAACTCCCACGAAGCCAGGGGCCTTATCGTTCTTGTTCACCTTGGTATCCTCCACGTCTAAAACAGCACCTGGCAAATCAGGAAAGCACTAAACATATGTTTTAATACAAATAAACTCATTGCAAAGTTTATAAACTCTTCATAACAATTGCATATTCAACTGGATCACGCAGTGCCTACTATATGCTAGTGACTTCGTGAGGTCTCAGGCATTCAAGGCTAAATAAGACACATCACTGCCCTCCAAATCCAGTCTGGGAGACATCAACCTTTCCTGGGGTGGGGTGATGAGTGTCCTGCCAGGTGAACGGAAGGCCATCAGAGGAGGCCCAGGAAAAGCCTGGTTTGGCCATTGTGTTACAGGTTCCCCATCACAGGGCCAGGGGAAGAGGAGGAAAACTACAGGGAAACATGAAGATCAGAGGAGGCCCAGGAAAAGCCTGGTTTGGCTATTGTGTTAGAGGTTCCCCATCACAGGGCCAAGGGAGGAGGAGGAAAACTACAGGGAAAGATGGCTGGAGAGAGATCTCCGCTTTCATTCTTAACAAGCATTTATCGAGCGCCTTACTATGTGCCGAGTATTACACTGGGTCCTGGTGAATCTGTGGTTGTAGTGAAGTGAGGGAGACAGGTCTTAAAAGACCACACATTTGGCAATGGGCAGCCTGTTGAAATCATGGAGTAGATGAGATTGCCTGCCCACATCTCAAGAATTTCACAATGAAGGTGATGTTATTTCCCAGCAGTTGGAACAGAGAAACACTGGTTTGCCAGTTTCTAACACAATCTGCATCAGAACAATAGTTGCTTTGTGGTAGTGTCTATGTATTTCCCCGTTGTTTTCATTTATCTTTTTACTCTGTGTTTAGTGAGGAGATAAATCAAGCCGAGAAAAATCAAGCCGAGAAAACAGAAAAAAGTTTCCTTTGTGGCACTATTAGCACTTAGAAGGGTCTCTGTCTCTTGTCTCTGTCTCTCTCTCCTTTGGAATATAAAAGCTATCTGAGAATAAAACACTGGGCTAGAATACTTTCTCTATTGTTGTTTCAGATAAAATCCTGCTATATTTATGTGATTCTTAGTGCCCTTTGAAACATTAATTGGCCAGAAATTTCTTCACTGATAGCGTCATTACTTTTAAAAGGAACATTATACTTCTGGAATAAGCAGAGCCAGGGTTCCTACTATTGGGATCATATTACCAAATACTTTGTCCTTAGCTCCAGTTCTCCTTTTTCATAAGATATTTTCCCACCTCTTTGCCTGGTGAATTCTTATTCATTCTTCATGTCTGAATCCCACCCACCCTTCTGAGTCTGAGTTGAAGACCCCTCCTCTATCTCCCCTCCACCTATCATATTTACACACCTGTCAGGCTGTATTATAGTTGTTCATGCGTCTACGATCCCGGTAGAGTATGACTTTCATGAGAGGAGGGGATGTCTCTCTTCCTTTGTCTTTGAAAGTATCTCCGACTCTTAGCACAGTGACTGGCATACAAAAGGAACTCAATATTTGTAGAATAAATAAAAAATGAGTGAATGCATGGTCATAGTGTCAAAGTAAATAGACTGTGCTTTGTTTTTCTTGACCTCTACTCTGATTCCCACCAGTTTTTTTCACCCTTGAATATGTTGATACACATCAACATCAAGCAAGCAGATTACTACCCATGTCTTTACTTGAATCACATTCAGAGGAATGAAGAAAGCATGAATGGGCAAAGGAAAGAGTGGATTACTCCTAATGAAGCCCCACAGTTTCATACAGGGGAGTGAAAAGGGAGATGAAGTATATTGTCACATTTACAGTAACTTTTAACCTGTGAGTAATAGTAGTCCACAGTTACCATTTTGCTTATTATGTTCATACTATATTATGAACAAAGAAAAAATGAATTTTAAAGTAATTATTACAGCTAATACACAATACTAAGTCAGGAAGTCATGTGGTAGGTAAATCTATATAGTGTCTATGTCCCAAACTGAAATGGGACACCACATGGTACATGATCCAGTCTGGCTAGAAATATATCATATTTCCACCTGAATGTGTGACTGGGGTGTATATTTTATTTATTATTCAGGTTAATACTCATCATTTTAAAAATAAAAAGGTCACTTGACGACAGGGTATTATATATAACAATGCAGCTGTAGTAATTAATTCGAAGTTATGAGACTCAGATTTTCCACTGTGTAACTCATGATCACTTAAAAAGATCCTTTTCATGAGAGGGGTGGGATAGGGAGGGTGGGAGGGAGGGAGACGCAAGAGGGAAGAGATATAGGAACATATGTATATGTATAACTGATTCACTTTGTTGTAAAGGAGAAACTAACACACTATTGTAAAACAGTTATACTCCAATAAAGATGTTAAAAAAAAAAAAGATCCTTTTCTTTTCTCTTTTCTTTTTCTGATACTTCAATATGTTGTTGACCCATGATTTAAGTTAAAAGATAGATTATGTTGAAGGGACAGGGGGATTGATTGGAGAGAGGCCCAGGGAAATTTTTGTCACAAGAGAAACGTTCTATTTCTTGATTGGGGTGGTAGTTACATGAGTTTATGCCATTTAACCATACCTTTAAGAACTGTGCATTTTATGTATAATATATCTCAATTTTTAAAAAAGAGTATTGGTGGGAACAGAAAGTTTATAATACTTTTATAAGATTTCTTCATTTTTCTGAATTTGACCTGAGTATGCCCTCGACTTGAAAGTTGAAGGGAATTATTCTTGAAATAATTGAAATATTGAAACCTTGCTGCTGCTTGATTTTTATGTATAACAACAAATCTTGGCAAGAAAAAGCTGCAGGTTTCAAGTATCGTCAAATGGCACCAACTTGTCTCTCCGTGAGTAGGATGTTAGTAAAAATGAAGAAAACCATCCCTTCACTCAGGGCAAGTTGTTTTTAGCCTAAAAGCTCAGCCTACCATTGTCTGTTGATGTAAAAACAAAAAAAAAAATATGACCGATACAAGTACACCTCATTTTATGCAAACTAAAGAGCAGTTATTCAAATATTATTAATGCACTAGATGAGCTCACTGTTACAAATAATTTTATGATGACTTTTTTGCTAGGTGAGGAATGTGTAATGACACAGACCATCTACCATTTGTACATCAATTCTTAGATGCATATATTTTTTTACATTTTAACATCTCTGGAATTGAAAAGCTTTATACCATGGATGGCACCTTCTGTTGGCCATTGGCCAGGCAGCAGAGAAGACTGATGTGGCTTGCATGTGCATTAATTTGGCTGTTTTCCTTGATGACTTGATTTCTGGTGAGATCATGAAAATAGCAGCATCAAAATTTGCAGAATGGCAGAATGGGTATCAGCAACTTGGAAAAAATCCTAGAATTCTAGCATTAGTGGAGCATCTTATTTTTTTTTTTTAAGAAATACTGTCTCACTGATGCTTTCGTTGGAACAAAGGATGATATATGTGGAAAAAACAGACACCAATGCCTCCGAGTTGATATATGATTCACAGTCGACAAACACAGAATGTGAAGTTGTTTTAGGACTACTTTAGTTATTTTGGTTATATCTTCCTGTTTATGTGTGCACAAGAGTGATATTTGATAATGTACATCTACATAAGTCTAAAAAAGCTCTTTCAAGAAGTGTAAAATAGAAACTTCAAGTGATAAGAAAGTGAGCCATAGTAAAATTGGCAGCATATTTTGTTTTGTTTTGCAGTGGTACATAAAACAATGGCCCATCTTACAACTGATGGCATCTTAGAATCTATTAAAGCTGATCTTTGCACTTTTTGCATGCTTGCTTTTCAGCCAGGGGGATGATAGAAGAACAGGCAAGAAAGACTTGTCATCAAATAATATCTTAAATTTATAATAATAACAATACTTTGTACTGAGTGGCTACTATGGGCAGCTGCTATGCTAAGTGCCTTATGTATATCATTACATGTAATTCACCCAAAAAAGCCTGAGAGAGAGTTGTTACTGAGCAGACCTTTATCCCTTCTGAGCCATTAAATAACATGTCCAAGTTTGCAAAACCGAATCTGAACCTAGTTTTGACTGACCCCCAAAGTTCTTGATCTTTGTATAGTAGATTCTTCCCCTGCCTCTCCCCCCACCCCACCATCACCATAAGTTCAAAGTGAAAGCTTACAGAAGGTGGAGAGAGAGAGAGAGATGAGAATCCGGGCATCATTCAGTTTCTGTTCAGATTATTCTTGAAGACAGCTTCATCCTTGATCTAGTGATACAGTTCTTCCTTCAATTATGTGCACAAAATACAATATATGATGCCTTTTTTCCCAAAGTGATGCCCTTAAAAAAACACATTAAGGGAATTTCCTGGTGGTCCAATGGTTAGGACTCAGAGCTTTCACTGCCAGGAAAAAAACATATTAATAAGTGATTTGCAATTGTTAAAAAATATTTGTGTATTCAATCTCAGACAATCAGTACAATTTTACAAATCAAAAACTAAACTCTTTAGTCAAAATGTTGACTTGGAAAAACAAAACATGAAATGTGGTTGGAAAATTATATTATTAAATATTTCTTCCAAAAGCACTAAGCATTTTTTTCCAGCAAAAGTGGAAGTGATTCAATAAAGTGACTTCAAGTTATATACATGGTATTTGAGGAGATACTCCTCAATATTATTCTTATTTACTGGTGTCATGTAATTCCCTGGAGCAGCTATTTCCTAACTCAGTTCAACTATGGTTTGGAATTTTTGATCGCTTTCTATGATATCTAACTTGCTTATACTCAAGAAATTATTCAGGGGCATCATTTCTCTCATTTGTTCAGTACTTTGGGTAGCATTTAATAAAAGAAATCAAGGAAAGAACAAAACTACCTTTACTAAATACTAAATCTACACAGCCTTAAATGTTCACAGCAACAGATGGGGGTCCACAGAACCACACACTGGGAAGGGCTGTACCAGCCTGGCTTGCTGACTCAGCCATTGCAAGTACACGTTCTGCAAGAGGGAAGATTGCCTTTCAAATTCCCCACCCCCGGATCTCCAAGCATCACAGCATCTTAATTATTCACATGTAGAGAGGCCCAGATACTGTGCTAGTCCCAACAGTACATAAGTAAATGACTGTGAGGGCCAGGAGGAAGCAGGCTCTCCGTGCAGCTCACAAGCAGCTAGCAGCAGTGATAATCAAAATGTTCAACACGAATGCAACTTGGGCTCTGACCAATCTAACAAACATTAGGCGTAAAGATCTATACTGGCTGCAGCAGTGCACCCTGGCTGAGTGTCAGCCCCAGGAATTAGTAGCTTGAGTGACTAGTGCAGCTTTATAGGTTACAAAGGTATCTTGAAATACATTATGTCACTTAATCCTCAAAAATTATGTTATGTAGGCATTACTATCATTCTAACTTATAGGTTAGAAAATTGAGGCTTACAGAAGTTAAGTAATTTGCCATAGCTCACACAACTAGTAAGGGGTAGAGCCTAGATAAACTACCTACGGCTGCTTAACACAACCAGTTTGTTTTATTCTGTGGTTTCTCTTTCATTCTTAGGGCTAATTATAAGGACATGAAACTCACTAACCTTGACTTTTTTTAAACTGTTCTATATATTGAGAAATTAGCAAATAAAAAGTGACAAAAAATGTTGATTCGGTACTTCAGCTTCGTGTTATTCAAATTACTCAGTTATCAGCAGTTCTTATTAAATGACTTTTTTCTTGGCCTATGGAAATGTTAACGACTAGTACAAGAAATACGTGCATAAGACACTTTCAGTGATATTTTTGTGAGGCTCTTCTTCACTGCTCTCATCTTCTGCTACTGTCAGCATGTTAATCTGTATTGAAAAATATGAACCAAATAGCTAACTTCCTGGATGAAATTTATCCTACAGGTTTAATCTTAGAAAGCAAGGCATGAAGTCATTGAGTCTTTTATAGGAGGATTAAAAATTCACTTACCCTAGAAAGAAAAGGCTGTGGTTCAGAAGACTTCCACATAAACTATGTAGATACTCCACCCTCACAGAGACGGAGCTGTCTCCTGATTCCTTGAGTGTAGGCTGTGCATAGTAATTTCCATCCAAAGAGGGCAGAATGGGGGAGGCCAGTATGCAGGGAGTAACTTTACAGTGGAGAAACCTGACAAATAATATTTCATGCAGGTGATCAAGGTCAACATCAAAAGTGATAAGTCGGGCTTCTCTGGTGGCCCAGTGGTTGAGAATCCGCCTGCCAATGCAGGGGACGCGGGTTCGATCCCTGGTCTGGGAAGATCCCACATGCCACGGAGCAACTAAGCCCATGCGCCACAGCTACTGAGCCTCTGCTCTAGAGCCCATGAGCCACAACTACTGAGCCTGCGTGCTGCAACTACTGAAGCCTGCACGCCTGGAGCCCATGTTCCACAACGAGAGGAGCCACCGCAGTGAGAAGCCTGCACCGCAAAGAAGAGTAGCCCCTGCTCGCTGCAACTAGAGGAAGCCCGCACGCAGCAACAAAGACCCAACATAGCCAAAGATAAATAAATAAAATAACTAAATTTATTTTTTCTAAAAAAGTGATAAGTCACATTAATGGTATGTACCTTTGACATGATGTGATTAACGTGGCATCCTGCAAGATGTTTTTTCAGAGACTCGCAGATCTTCCCGGTCTGCGGCTTTCCGAATAAAGTCATACTCCTTGCCTCAACACCTTGTCTCCGATTCACTGGCCTATCATGTGGCCAGCAGAGGCAGCCTGGACTCGGTAACAAATTTGGCTTAGCCAGCCAGGAGCCTTGCTGCTCGTGGCTAACTGGCCCCAGTCAGGGAATACTGGGGCAAGGCCCTAGCAGCTGCCAGGACCATTTGTCCTGAGGATCTCCCCTTCAAAGTTCCCTGAAGTGGCACTGGCTACCCCAGAGCTTGGCAGTTGAAGCAAGGAACCGACAAACTTCAGTTTGTGGCTATGAGTCGATGGACTCGATTTGATTCTGGACGGTAAGTCGAACCGGCGTGCATGCCGGGAACATATTCCCCCCACAATCTGGGTTTTTCCTTTACAGGCCAAGCCAATCTGGTTGGGGTACCCTGTTGGAGGGGGGGAATTGTTGGACTCTACCTGATCCTGGGAACTGGTTCGCTGGGAACTAGTTCGTTGGTTTTGTAGGGTAAGTCTACCCAATCTGGGAACTAGTTCATTGGTTTTGTCTTGGTTTTGTGTGCATCGAGGCTAGAATTTGTGCCTTTTGTGTTGGAATTTGTCTGCGTGCGTCTTTTGTGTCTTGGTTTTATCAAACTTTTAAAGGTGGAAAATACTCCATCTATCCCTAAGGAGAGGCCTTTGGGGAATATATTAGATAAATGGGCAAAACATAGCCGTGAGCCTATAACTAAGAAAGACATGATATACTATTGTAATAAGATGTGGACCCATTATATGTTAGGATCAGAAGAACGATGGCCCCTGAATGGCTCACTCAATTATTATACAATCTCGCAGTTAGAAATGTTCTGCCAAAGAGCAGGGAAAAGAGATAAGATTCCATATGTAGGAGCATTTATGCTATTGCATCAGGAGGAAAAGGAGTCAGAGGGCTGCCACCTTATGGTGCAGCGGTCTGAAAGAAAACCCAAGGGGTAACCTATTCTACAAGGGGAAGAGGGAGAAAATGAGAGTGAGGGTATGTTATTTCAAAACTTAAATTGCATCAGGAGGAAAAGGAGTCAGAGGGCTGCCACCTTATGGGGCAGTGGTCTGAAAGGAAACACAAAGGGAAACCTGTACTACAAGGGAGGAGAAAAAAAAAAAAATGAGAGTGGGGACATGTTATTTCAAAACTTAACCCCCCAACCCAGCCTGTTCATCTCCCCAGTGGCCGAGCAGGCTGCACCGGCAGCTGTTCCAGCTGCCCCTGCCCCCACCCCCCGTGCCGCCAACAGATTCACTGCCTCCTGTTTCCTCTACCCGTGGGGATCAAATACAAGTTTCTATGGTAACCCCCAGGGCACAGGGACCTGGTTTAGTATCACCATCTAAGACCCAACAGGGCACCCAATTTGGACGGGGGCCACTTCTGCAGCGGGGCAATTTCCCGTGCCCCGATATCCTGTAAAAGGTCAGGGGATTCCCTTGGACTTAAGGCGTCCGATTCTGATTTCTCCACAGGAGCCCCAGGTAGCATTGACAGTGGGGAACAAGGTGATTGATTTTCTAATAAATACGGGTGATCTTAAGAGGCTTATAAATATTAAACAAAGGGGAAACAAAGTCATCCTAGGAGAAACTTGCCTATATCTTTGAGATACAAATGTCCTAACTGGTCTTCTCAAAAACGCTTATCTCTGCCATCTTTTTAAAATGCAAACTTTGAAAAAGAGGGTACTAAATAAAAAGTAATTTAGAACTTGACTTGTTTTCCATAAATATTAGTAGAAAGGGTTTAACCATCTAGACAAGTGAGCTTAATTTTTTCCATCTGGCAGAAACCCAACTTTAATCCAACCTCTTTTGTAAACTGATGGGGTTTACATTGCTGTACCTGACTCGGGCTGAAATTTTGAAATGAGAACTATGATGTCTCTCTGTTTGTGTGTTTGTATGTGTTTTTGTCTTTGGGTAACATTGCCTGAGGTTAGTCTGTAAATGAGCTCTATTTAATTGGCTTAAAGAAAAGTGCTTACAAACCAAACAATTCTAAATATGAGAGAAATTAAGCTAAATGAGTTTCAGGCTCATGTGAACTGGGAAATATTTAGTATTAAAGTAATGCCTGGTATTAATGTTTAAGTTTGTTGATCTAATTAATATAGACATGTCTTTAGAGCCATCAACATTAAGTATAGTACTTTCACTGCACCTAGGTTTAATAGAAGTTAAATGAAATCTTGTTACATCTGTTGCAAATTTGTCAGCAAGAAAAATAACTTGATATGATGAAACTTTAAAGTAAATATAAATAAGAGATTTTAGGTAAACTATAAGAATAACTGTGTTCTAAAAATCATCTAAAATAGGTTCTCCAAATTTTGGTAACTATTACTTGCCTCTTGGTTGTCACTAGAAATTAAGGTTTTCAAGAGTTGGGGATTCTAATTTAAATATATAATTAAAGCTACTGAAAATAATAAAACATTTCAGTATGGTAGAATGTGTGTTTTCAGTTAAGAATGTATGAGGAATGGAGTTACATTTTGCTGAGAAAGTTTTGTACATGATCAGGATTAACTAAATTTAGATTGATGTTAACCAAGTAAATGGATTTTTTTTTTTTTTAGGTAAGCTAATACAAGACTGGAATTTGATCTCTCTCTCTGTGTGTTAGAAGTGCTTCCTTTGATAACAGATTATATAAGTTTCTGTGCCCTTAAGTGATCCATATTTGTTTTCTTTTCATCGTTTTGTGACTTTGGTTAAATGAATAAGTACTCTTTCACAGTGACCTACGATCCTGTTGTATTTTAAAACCTTTCTGATATTTTTAACAAAATTCCCAAATATCAAAATCTGACTAAAGCTTTTTAGCCTCCATCTGACTCCGGTATACTTCGAAAGAACAACTCTGAAACATCTCAGAGAGAGATGTCAAACTAAGTTTATTTGGTATGTTAAATTACTTCAGAAACATTGTCAAGTGACTGGAGATGAACCTTAGATTATGGATAGATGTATATTTATCCATACAGAGTATGGATAAATGTCATTTATATAGATATTCCAAATTTTATATGGAATCCCTAACATCTGATATGTCCTGATGTGTTATCAATCATAATACTAGTTATTCTAAAATGTTATATCCAAGATTGCATTGTACTCAAATCTTTAACCATGCTATTTTAAGTTTTTTGTCCTGATGCTTTTACAAAATGAAGATTTTTCAAGAAGACTGATTAAAAGGAACTTTTTAACAAATATAAGTTTCTGATAGCCTTTAGATAATATCACTGGACTGGATAACAAATGACAAAACTAATGGGAAACCTGATTATTTCATCCAGATCAACGGGAATTAATTACATGGGAATGAATGAACTGGTAAACATGATTTATAATTTTATGACTTTGGGAATTATTCTGGCTTTAATCTTTGTTTTTCAGAAAAATCTTTTCTCTTATGCTGTGACCTACAACAGTTGATAAAGTATGCCTTTGTAAAAAAAGAGGAAATATTTATCCTTTTCTCTCTACCTAACCCTGCCGGAATTTGTTTTCTGCAGCTGGCTCTCCTGTGGACTTCATACTATGCTAATCATTGTTTTAATTAGTTCTTTATTTCCAAATTGTGCTTTGTATCTCCCTGCTGCACTATGTCTTTGTCAATGTTACTAGCTGCATTACTTATATCCTGTCTATTTTACGAGTGTTGTCTCTTGCAATACCAAGTGTGTAACCAGGCCTCCAACAAAACTTCTATGGCTAAACATCTTAAGGAAATAGATCACTTTTATAACATAATTGTAATAATGTGATTCTAGGTATGGGAAGAAGCAAAAAGGGAAAATGTCTCCTGGATCATAATTAAACAGAGGATCCAGAGAATCTTTAATTATCAATAGGGCCTAATCCGAAAATTAGCACTTGGAGTGGCATATCAAGAATTTTCGCCTGACCTGGGATGAGCCTCCCAGCACCGTGGGACAAAATTTGATCATGAAATGTCTCCCAACTATTGGTCAAATTCGTGACCAAGAGGAGAGGATCAGTCATCAGCGATTGCAGTCCTCCAATCTGAGCCGGTGAACCCTGAGGAAACGCAGGAAGGAGAATAATACCTGCCATCTAGCAGCCATCAGACTGCAGCCACTACCCATGGTGAGCTCTGAGGAAACTCAAGATATGAAAATCCAGGATACAGGCCCCGGATAGGTGTGGTGCATATCAAAGAAATGATTTCAGTGAGCCCAGACTCTTGCATCTTCCCATACATAGGAAAACGCTAAATTCCTTAACTTGAGATGCGGCCTCCTGGGCTTGAAGACCTCAAAATTCCTGATAACTCTCAACTTTTAGGTTATAAATATTTTCAAGTCTACAGGCGTAAAGTAGACACTTCCAAAGTGTAACAAAAGACGAATCTCAACATTTGGATCACTGACACCCGATGGTGGACACTCCCAGAAAGATCCATCAGATGGAACAGTTAAAACGTTGTCACCCCTTTTTCCACAAGATTGTGGAATGGACATTGACAGTGGGGAATTGTAACAGGAAAGAGCTAAATCAGACTCCATGTTCAATCTGTTTCTTTGACTTTAACCTTTGCTTTTCGTTGCTTTTGTTATTTTAATCATACATAATGGCCTGCCTCAGGGAACCCTGCCCCTCTGCCTGAATGTTAAAGTGCCTTTGTTCAGCTCACAGGGAGAGGATCTGACCTCGCCCACCTGTGGATGGCTTCAAGAAAGAAGAAATGAACACATCCCCTCCCTGAGGCTGGCCATCCCAGGGGATATTTGAAAAACTTCTGGCCTTTTCACTTTACTTCCGCGGCTCCTCCCCATCTCTGTGCTATAAAAGAAACTGGCATCCAAATCCCGATAAGATGGTTTTTCAGAGGCACCAGTCTGCCATCTTCTCGGTCTGCCGGCTTTCCGAATACAGTCGTATTACTTGCCTAAAAAAAAAAAGGCATTCTGGGGTCTTTCCCTCCAAAACTCACAACCCCAGTCTAATCATGAAAAGCATTAGACAAATCCCAGTTGAGGGGCATTCTACAAAAATATACCCTGACCAGTACTGCTCAAAATGGTTGAGGTCATCAAAATCTAGGGAAGTCTGAGAAATTGTCAAAGCCAAGAGAAGCCTAAGGAGACATGATGACTAAATGTTATGTATCTTGGATGGGAGCCTGTAACAAAAATATATATATCAGGTAGACGCTAAGGAAATCTGAATATTGTAGGAACTTTAGTTAATAATAATGTACGAACACTGGTTCATTAATTGTAACAAATATACCAATACTAACGAAAAGATGTTAATAATAGGGGAAATCGTGTGAGGTTCATGGAAAACTTCTGTACCATCTTTGCAATCTTTTTTTTTATCAATCTGAAATTGTTCTAAAGAATGAAGTTTAGGACTTCCCTGGTGGCTCAGTGGTTAAGAATCCTCCTGCCAACGCAGGGGACACAGGTTCCGGGAAGATCCCACATGCTGCGGAGCAACTAAGCCCGTGCACAACTACTGAGCCTGCGCTCTAGAGCCTGCAAACCACAACTACTTAGCCCTCGTGCCACAACTACTGAAGCCCGCGCACCTAGAGCACATGGTCTGCAACAAGAGAAGCCACCGCAATGAGAAGCCCACGCACCTCAACGAAGAGTAGCCTCCGCTCGCTGCAACTAGAGAAAGCCTGTGCACAGCAATGAAGACCCAACGCAGCCAAATAATAAATAAATAAAATAAATTTTAAAAAAAAAAGAATGAAGTTTATTTTAAGAAAATAACTCATTTATCATTTTGACATTTCAGTAGGTTATCGCACTACACCAGGCCTTCAGTTAATTCAAGATTCCTAGAGAAGCAGATAAAATGAGGCTGGAATTCCTTGGAGCTACCCTTGCTGGTTCTCAGGAAGCCCACCTCCTACATCACCACCACCCCTACTTTATCCTTCTACTTTGGTTTCACAGCCAAGGTTCTTGTAAGAAGACTGTAGACTTACCACCTCTACTCCACCTTTCATTCACTCTTCAAACCACTGCAGTCATGTGACTAGCCAGCCATAACTCCAAGTCAAAATCCAGTGGCTCCTTCTCAGTTTTCACTTATTTAATCTGATAAACATTGAAAGTATTGATCACTCACTTCTTTAAAACTCCCAGTTTCCTTGCCACAGTCTCTTTTCTCTTAACTTTCCTTCTCCTTGGCTAAAAAAGCTGCCTATCCAGCCTCCACTATTTTTTCTTTTTAACATCTTTATTGGACTATAATTACTTTACAATGGTGTGTTAGTTTCTGCTGTACAACAAAGTGAATCAGCTATACATATACATATATCCCCATATCCCCTCCCTCTTGCATCTCCCTCCCACCCTCCCTATCCCACCCCTCTAGGTGGTCACAAAGCACCAAGCTGATCTCTTTTTAAATCTGATAGAACCTGAGCTTCTTGGTCTGGAGAAGCGTCATTTAGTTGTGCAGATATAGCGCAAGTAGACATGCATGACTTACTTTTTTGTCTTAGCAAAAACTGTCTCTCCCATTGGTGTGCAGAGCTAGACACTGGGGAGGAGGTGACTCAGACCCTACAAGGAACTCAAGCCCTGCTTGAGAAAAAGACATCAGAGCCCCAAACTCCAGACTCCATGGTTCAAAGTCAGGAAAGCCTGTTAAGGATCCATCAAGGAGTCCTGAGTAAAGTCTGCTAGGGGAGAAGTGACCAAGGATTCCAAGAGCTGAATATACCAGGAAAATAAGATACATCAGCACAAAGACCCCAGAATTCATGGGGGTGGAAGGTGGGTACATTGTTTTCAGCACACAGTGGCAGAATTACCTCCCCAACCATCCTGCCGTTGCTGTTGCACATTGGGGGAAAATTGCTGCGCATTAGTGTGAATTAAGGGTAGCTGTGACCCTAATACCCACCGCTGTGGTCTGCACAGTCATCTAACAGGCCAGCAAGGGCATCCCAACACCATCCATCAAACTGCAGGATTAGTCTTCAATGGTAATACCCTGTGGACTCAAGAAACAAAGGCAATGGACTTGCCAGACTCCAGTGCTCTCTCCACCTGACGCTTGGAAGAAGACTGACCAACAAAGCTCCCGATCCTTGGGCTGAATCAGTACCTGCCATTAATGGACATTTTTGAGGAAGGAAATTATGAAACCTTGCTAATATGGACTTAGTCAGTTTGTTAAACAAAAGATGTGATCATATTTGTACCCTAAATTTCTGAAGTTCACACCAGCCACACAAGTTCTGCTCACTCTACCTAACCCTTAAATATTGCTATTTTTGAAGATTTTGTACTCCACCTGGATAATTCCATCCAGTCTGTATCTTTATTACCTCCTTTATCCAATGTCTCCCATATCTATATCTAGAAAAAAGGATTCTGAGCTGTCTATTACCTCCAAATGCCTTCTTAACTTCATCTGGGTGTTCCATAGGACTGCAAATACAGCCTGTCCAAAAATGATTGTATTTCCCCAAAGTGTACCACACACCCACAAAAAACTTATTCCCCTACCCTTACTAGTGGCATTATCCCAAACAGAAATATGGGATTCCTCTTAGTTGCCCCCTTTCCATCACCTCCCATATCTAATCTCTCCTCTTCTTACCACCTTCTCTTGTTTGCCACCTTCTTTGCACTAATCCAGACCCTCACTGCTTCTTGCCTGGACTTTGCAATTGCCTCCTGATGCCTTACCCTTCCCCAAGCATGCTAATTCCTCAATTTGAAACATGCCTCCCATTTTCCCACTCCTTGCATCTGTCTTTTCCAACTCATAATTGGTTTCTCCAGAAGGCTTCCTTCACTTCCCAAGTCGGGATTAGCGGCCTCTCTTGTGAGGTGCCCTATATCACAGTGCTCGTCACGCTGTACCCAGTTCTTGTTTATCGTCCTTGGGAAACTGTGGGCTCCTGAGGGAGGGACTGTCTCATTCACCATGGCAGCCCCAAAGTCCAGCACAGTGCCTAGCACTCAGTAGGTATCTAATAATAATTTGATGAATAAATAAATGAATAAACATTAACTTTTGCTCCTGCCTTTTAGTCTTCCCCCTCCAGTCCATCTGCCACAGTCCATTCTCCACATGTGATTCTAAAATGTCACGTTACTCTACAGCTTAAAACTCATCATTTATTTTCCTATTGTTCAAAGTAGTGTATCTCAAACAGGGTTCCAAGTTACACTGCTCTGAGAAAAAAAGCAAGGCTAATGATATTTTCCTTCTAAAATTTACTGAGAAAAAGAAAAGCAGCCCTCAACCTCCAGGAGCTGGCCTGCTGCTATCAGCTATGCCTTAAGACTCTACTGTTGAACACAAACAGTTTCATAGACCGTCAGCAAGAGACAAGGCTGCTCTTTGACTGTGATGGGTCAAGACAAAAACAAGCCCACTCCATAATCATGTCTGCACAGAGACATAACATGAACAGTGTCCAAACCACAAAAATGGCCAAACATCTTCCTATCCTGGCTGATATGAGTGACTGCTGCTTCTTTACCCATTACAGGCTAGCCTCCAACTAGTCTTCTCTCCTTTGAGTTAAGATTTATTAATCATACCCAATCATAGAATTACCTGTTTTCTGACAACATTTAATGCTAAGCAAAGCCCCACTTCCTCAAACTCTCCTGAAATCACTTAACCCGAACCCCAATCCTACAATAAACCTTTTCTAACACCATCTTACTGAGATGCACAGTTCCCCGTGGTGTACATTCTTCCTTTCTGCCATGAGTAATAAACCCACCTTCCTGTTCAACCACAAGTATGTTCCTGGTGGTCTTTGGCTGGAGGGCATTGGCAATATTTTGTCCTATATCTAAGTAAAATACTAAACGTATTTATATTATTACTTATGTGCTTATGTGACTCTAAGAATGACAAGAAGTTACGAACACCTGATGTTTGACCTGTCCATTGGTATAGATCCAGCATTTACCAACTAATTAAGCATTGCTTTATGTTGTCTATTATCATGTCTTATCATTTCACTGTTTTTTCAATATTAACAGCATATCTTGGAGATATTGTCAGTTCAGTTCCAGACCATCATAATGAAATAAATATTGCAATAAAGTGAGTCACACAAATTTTTTTTCATTTCTCAGTGCATATAAAAGTTATGTTTATACCATGTTGTAGTCTATTAAGTGTTCAATAGCATTATGTCTAAAAAATGTACATATCTTAATTTAAAAATACTTTATTGCTAAAAAATGCTAAACCATCATTTGAGCCTTCAGTGAGTCATAATCTTTTTGCAATAGGAACATCAAAGATCACATCAAACATCAAAGATCACCATAACAACTATAATAATGAGGAAAAAGTTTGAAATATTGTGAGAATTACCAAAATGGGACACAGAGACACAAAGTGAGCAAATTCTGTTGGAAAAATGGTACCGATAGAAAATTGCTTGACACAGGGTTTCCAGAAACCTTCAATTTGTAAAAAACGCAGTATCTGCAAGTGCAAAAAAAGTGAAGCACGATAAAACAAGATGTGCCTGTATTTAATTTTATTACATATTAAACATTTATACTAAACAATGGAGCTTCCTGAATCCATCCAAACAGAAGGAAGTTTTTAGCTTGTTTGTTTAAAGGAGAGTTCTAAATAGGTGTCTGATCAGATACAGCTCAAATACCAGCTCCCTCCCTCATGAAGCATGAGCTTATGGGTGACACTTACAGCACACAGTGCAGGATGAACACGGCACTTCAAGTAGTGAGACGATCCAGACACAGAACTAATCCTGCAGAAGCAGGAGCCCGTAGTCCCTTTCAGAGTGTTTGTACTAGTGTTAGGTCAACTTTCCCTTTGTCTTCTTCTCCCATCTCTATAAACAGACAAGGCCTACAAAATGTTCTCTACTAATGACAACATTCTCGTGCAGGTGGATTTTTTGTGGAAATTGGAAAAGGTCCAAGTTTCGTCTCTGGGCTCATTCCATAAATTGTGGGAAAGTCTTCGGGTTTTCAGAGGCTAGAGAATTAGGGATGTGTTTTTATCTAATTTTATCTAGATCTTGAGAGGAGGAAGAAGCTCCTTGATGCCATCTGGGCTGTATACGTAATCTGAAAAATAAGCTAAAACTTTTTGAACTATAGTGGAGAATGGAAATGGCTGTAACTAGACTATGAACTCTTTGAGGATTGGCTGTTCTCTCCAATCCTTGGTACTCAAATTGTGGTCCAAGGTACAACAGCATTGGCATCACCTAGAAGCTTATTAGAAGCACAGATTCTAATCAACCCCAGGACCAACCCAGGATCAACCCCAGACCTACTGAATGAAAATCTGCATTTGAATAAAATCCTTGATGTTTTGTATGCAAATTGAGAAGAACTTGAGTCAGGTACTATACCTCACTCACTGTTGAAGGAGAGAAAGGATAGAAGGAAGGAAAGCAATCTTATTTCGAAAGCTCTTACACTAGATTATCGATGAGTATTTTAGGACTTTAACAATGAGGAGAAGATAGGAAAATATTTTTTAAATTAAAATGTATAAATATTATGCAGTCCATGATATGTTCCTGTATTCATTTGTTTGTCTCCTTTGTTCTCTAATATCTCACATCATTGTCACAAATTTCTCCCAACTAATTTTTTAACGTCATAGTATGGATAAAGTGGTACATGAAATCATCTTTTTTATTACTTAACTAATTTGACATAAAAATGTTGCCAGCTTTGAATTGAAATTAAGGGCATCGATATTTTTTCTTTTTTAGCTACCCAGATAGCACTGTGGTTTTTATATATTATTTTCTTTTGATTTATGTTTTTAAGGTGATGTGGTTGTTGCCCTTGTTGTTGTTAGTATTCTCCACCAGAATTGAGCACCAACTTTCACTCATTTCTTTTTTTTTCTGGTAGGAAGTTAGTTACCAAAAATAAACTGTATTAAGTCAATATTCAACTTTAGGATTTGGGCTCCCTTAAAATTGTGACATAAAATTACAAGCACCCTCCAAAATTTCTTTCAGCTTTAGGTAAAATTAATGTTGGAGGTCACAATGGCATTTGATAATGAACCTTGTGCAGAAATAGTCTTGTTGCTATAAGTACTTCTAGAATTCCAAACACTGGCTCTCCTTCTCCTTAGCAAAGATAAGAGAATGTTGGAAGCACTCACACTGCAGCAACCTCAAAAACAGAATAAACAAGGAGCACTAGCCTGGAGGGGTAAAGACTTACTTAAATTTAATTGCCAGTTCTCCTCAGTGTTTGCTGAAGAGCAAGAAGTTCCCCCGAGATATTCAACTATTAACTACAAAATTTTGATTCTTACAGGCAATCAAAAATTATGTCAGGACCGCACATCTTAGAAGTCATATTTGTTATAGGAAATTATCTTTTTCCATGGCATCTAAAGGATACCTATTATTTAAATGCTTATTATTTAAACCATTTAATTTACAGATGGTTTAGTATTTAAATTTAAATTGTTCACCATTCTTTAAATGAACTCAACAGCCTTGTACAAATTCTTCCCCCACGATATTGAGCGTGAAGGGTCATTTAGTCAGACTCTAGGCTTAGCATTCCACCAGCAGCCTGCTCAAAATAAGGGGTGCCCAGAGTAGATAAAATTCCAAGCACACCAGAAAGCCTCGTTCTTCCACAGAATCATAATTAGGCAATTGTTATTTATCATTAACTTATTAAAGACTTTCCTTCCAGCCTACTTACCAATAATTAAATAATATTTTTAAACACCAGCTTGGAAATAAAGTGTTCTGGGGCAAGTTGGGGAGAGAGTTTAATAAATGCAGCACAAAGCAAGTGTTTCAAATGTTTCAGGACAAATCTTAAATCTAATATTCTAAAGCCAGAGAGGGTTGTTGGCTTTGTTTTGGGGCAATGAATCCAAGAAGGGCCCAGAGGCGGGGTTTGCTCATTATTTTCCCTCTAAAGGCTCTTAGTCTTTATATCAAGCTAAACAACCATTGGGGCCACAATCTCAATGTTAAAACAACCATTGGGGCCACACATTCATATAGTTTTATTTTAAGTAATCTTTTCATTGATGTGCAGCATACAGAAGTTTGTACAAATCATATGAGGTTTCACAAAGTGAACTCATTCATGTAACCAGCACTGAGATCAAGAAACAGAACATTGCCAGCATCCTAGGAGCCTCCATCCTGCCCTGCCTCGTCATTACCCTCACCCTTCTCCAGTGTAACTGTTTTTTTTTAAATTTCACTCATCATTTAATACTTTTGCACCTTACCATGTTAACCATTTGTCTTGTCAATATTTTTGGATATTTGTTTTGTATACAATAATTACAATTGTCATGGTTTTGAAATCTATTTTTGAAACTACTGCTGTAAGTCTGAATTATGTAATTTTCATAGAGGTGTTAGAGTTTCAGTAACAGATTGGGATCAATGTAACTTTTAACATCACAGATCACTTTTGCCTGTTTTTGAACTTTATGTAAACAGAATCATATGGTATTCACTATTTGTATTGAACTTCTTTTGCTCAAAAATAGCATGAGTTCATGTAATTCATCCATATTTGCTTGTAATTGTAGTTCATACATTCTCATTGCTGTGTAATATTCCATTATGGGAATATATAACAGTTGGTTTTCCATTCTATTATTGATGACATTTGGGTTGTTTCCAGCTTAAGGCTATTATGAATCGTGCTGCTACATTATAGTTTCTAATCGAAAGTTATATAATCAGTTTGAATAAAGAAATGTTTGGCAATACTTTTTTCTCATCATTATTTTCTTTTAAAAAGATGAGGTTATTGGATTAGATAGAGCAGAGATGAAACTTAGAGTCTAATAATCTGTAATCATATAATCTTAATAACCTTTCTTTGTATAAAAAGTAGTCTCTACATAGCCAATTTAGCAACTTTATTAGTTTCTATTGATGCTGTAACAAATTACCACAAATTTAGTGGCTTAAAGCAACACAATTTGTTCTCTTATAGTTCTGGAAGTCAGAGTCTAGAATGCGTCATAAAGAGCTAAAATCAAAGCTTTGGCAGGCCTGCCTTCCTTCTGGAGGCTCTAGGGGGGTCTGTTTCCTGCCTTTTCCAGCCTCTAGAGGCTGCCCATGTTCCTCATCTCCTGGTCTCCAGCCAGTGAGGCCCATCACTGCCAGCTGCATCTCTTGTCCCTTCTCCTCTGATTCTCATGCCTCCCTCTTTGCCTCCATTATAAGGACTTTTGTGATTACACTGGGCCCACCTGGATAATCAAGATCCTTAATCACATCTGCAAAGTCCCTTTTGCCATGTAAGGTAACACATTCACAGATTCCAGGGATTAGGACATGGACATCTTTGGGGGACCATTAATCATCCTACCATACAAACCCTCTGAAATTATGTTCAGCTTCCATTTTCCAGTACACTTTTTCCCCTGGCCACTTCACTGAAGTAAAGCAGACACTCAATATCCTCGTACACTGTGATCTCAATTCGAAGACGTTTACAACATCAGCTCCTGGAGGGTAGAGATTGAACAGCTTTGTTACCTTTTCCCCACCACCTGAATAATCCCTGATATTCCGTGGGCACCGAGTGACTTGGTTGAATGAATGCACTAAGTATCCCCTACATCCTCACGCCTTCTCCCTGCTAGGTAAGGAGCAGCCACGTGACACTGAAGGACCTGCAGCTGTGGTTTTATACACTACTCTGGTCTTTGCCAAAACATATCGTAAGATCTCTCCATGCCTCTGTTTCCTCATCTAATAAAGGAAGTGGCTGGCACAGGTAATATCTAGAGTATCTGGCCAACATTTATGTTCATTTTAAGTGGAAACAATGTTTAGGATATTCTGTAATGTGTAAAGGTCAGAATTCAAAATTTTATCAGTGGGGCTTCCCTGGTGGCACAGTGGTTGAGAATCCGCCTGCCGATGCAGGGGACACGGGTTCGTGCCCCGGTCCAGGAAGATCCCACATGTCGGCTGGTCCCGTGAGCCATGGCCACTGAGCCTGTGCGTCCGGAGCCTGTGCTCCGCAACGGGAGAGGCCACAACAGTGAGAGGTCCGCATGACAAAAAAAAAAAAAAAAAAAAAATTTATCAGTGATATGATTTAAATTGACTGTAAAATTATGCACCATACTAATATAAAAGTTAATAATAGGGGAAACGGTTTGGCGTATATGGGCACTCTGTACTATCTTCATAATTTTATTTTATTTTATTTTATTATTATTTTTTTTTGTGGTATGCGGGCCTCCCCTTGCTGCGGCATCTCCCGTTGCAGAGCACAGGCTCCGGACGCGCAGGCCCAGCGGCCATGCACAAAAAAAAAAAAAAAAAAAAAAATTTATCAATGATATGATTTAAATTGACTGTAAAATTATGCACCATACTAATATAAAAGTTAATAATAGGGGAAACGGTTTGGTGTATATGGGCACTCTGTACTATCTTCATAATTTTATTTTATTTTATTTTATTTTATTTTTTTTTTGTGGTATGCGGGCCTCCCCTTGCTGCGGCATCTCCCGTTGCGGAGCACAGGCTCCGGACGCGCAGGCCCAGCGGCCATGGCTCACGGGCCCAGCCGCTCCGCGGCATGTGGGATCCTCCCAGACCGGGGCGCGAACCCGGTTCCCCTGCATCGGCAGGCGGACGCGCAACCACTGCGCCACCAGGGAAGCCCTATCTTCATAATTTTAAAGTAAATTTTAAATTGCTCTAAAACAAAAAATTTCTTTTCAAAAAGTTGCTTGGCAATGAGATCAGATTATAAACCCCTTGAGGGCAGAGGCCTTGTTCGCCCTCATATTTGTTTACATAAAGCCTAGGACTATGCTTCACTGACGGTTAAGTCTGAGAGAAAATATTTTTGTGGATTTCAGATTACCACAAACACAGTATCTGACAGTCTTATCAGAATTGTGAAATACGCTTTGTTGTATGAAAGCCCAGCTGGGCTTGATGTAATCACGTGTCATAGAGGAATGGTGTCTTGGAGGAGGCTGAGAAGCATGTAGCTTTTAAAAATTTATTTATTTATTATTTATTTTTGGCTGCATTGGTCTTCGTTGCTGCGCGCGGGCTTTCTCTAGTTGCTGTGCGTGGGCTTCTTGTTGCAGTGGTTTCTCTTTTTGCAGAGCACAGGCTCTAGGGCTCCCAGGCTTCAGTAGTTGTGGCGTGTGGGCTCAGTAGTTGTGGCATGCGCGTTCTAGAGTGCAGGCTCAGTAGTTGTGGCGCATGGACTTAGTTGCTCCTTGGCATGTGGGATCTTCCCAGACCAGGGCTCGAACCTGTGTCGCCTGAATTGGCAGGCGGGTTCTTAACCACTGCACCACCAGGGAAGTCCCAAGCGTGTAGTTTTTTAAGGGATGCATCAGATGGGAAGTGAAAGAGGTCAGAAAGAGCACATGTAATTCAGACAAGCATATTTAATTATTTTATAATTGAAAAATTTGGAAGTCTGTGTAGCCAGGATTCTCAGTGGGGACAAAGATGGATGTTGGAGAGCGAGAGCGTGTGAAATAGTCGGCCCTTCATATCCACAGGTGCCACATCTGTGGATCCAACCAACTGAAGCCTGAAAATATATAGAAAAAAGGATTCCAGAAAGTCCCCAAAAGAAAAACTTGAATTTGCCTGTGGGCCAGCAACTATTTACATAGCATTTACATTGTATTAGGTATTATGAGTAATAGATGATTTAAAGTATATGGGAGGGTGTCTGTAGGTTATATGCAAATACTATGCCATTTTATATAAGGGACTTGAGCATCCTCAGATTTTGGTATCTGAAGCGGGTCCTGGAACCAGTCCCCTGAGGATATGGAAGGATGAGTATAGATGTGCAAATATCGGCACATATCCAAAACTGGTTATAAATTATGATGTGATCGTGTATATGGATTTTTAAAGTTTGAAAAAACATTGGACTGAATATTGGGTTCCTCATTAAAAAGATTTTATTACAAAAGTAAGGCTACTCATTAAACATCAATGATCATAAATGTCTCTGCCTCCAAAACCACTGATTAAACTGCTTATATAATTCCAATCCTAAACAATTATCTTTTTGAAAGCTTAGACAATGACCAAAAAAATACGCATGGAAAAAATTACATTAAGGAAACATTAAAAAGTTAACCATGGGCTTCCCTGGTGGCGCAGTGGTTGAGAGTCCGCCTGCCGATGCAGGGGACATGGGTTCGTGCCCCGGTCTGGGAAGATCCCACATGCCGCGGAGCGGCTAGGCCCGTGAGCCATGGCCGCTGAACCTGCGCGTCCGGAGCCTGTGCTCCGCAACGGGAGAGGCCACAACAGTGAGAGGCCTGCGTACCACAAAAAAAAAAAAAAAAAAGTTAACCATGGTCATTTTTTGGTGGGTAGACCATGGATCACATTTCTTTCATTTTCAGTTTAGTAAGCAGATTTTATTTCTCTGATAAAAATAAAATTAACATTTAAAAAGTGTTTTTAATTTTAAGAGTTTACATAAAAAGATTGTTTTATTGTTGGCTTGTAATTTGAGCAATTAATATTACAGATCTCTATGCACATGAATATTTACGATCAGAGTTTTTTGAAGTGTTTAAGTGAAGATTTCTCGATTTCCCCTCTACTCCTCAAACATGTTCCTTCCTTGGTCTTCCCCATCTTATGATACAGGACCCCCATTCTCCCATTTGTTCAAGCCAAAATCATAGAAAATCATCATTTATCAGGCTTTTCCCCTTACTTTCCCTCAAGTCCATCAACGACCACTGTCAACTCTGCTTCTAAAATACACCCTGAGGGCTTCCCTGGTGGGGCAGTGGTTAAGAATCCGCCTGCCAACGCAGGAGACACGGGTTTGAGCCCTGGTCTGGGAGGATCCCACATGCCGCGGAGCAACTAAGGCCGTGTGCCACAACTACTGAGCCTGCGCTCTAGAGCCCGCGAGCCACAACTACTGAGCCCACGTGCCACAACTACTGAAGCCCGCGCGCCTAGAGCCCGTGCTCTGCAACAAGAAAAGCCACTGCTATGCGAAGCCCGTGCACCACAACGAAGAGTAGCCCCCACTCAGCGCAACTAGAGAAAGCCTGTGTGCAGCAACAAAGACCCAACGCAGCCAAAAATTAAAAATAAATAAATAAATAAATAAAATAAAATAAAAAATAATAAAATACATCCTGAATATGTTCATTTCTCTCCTTCTCTACTGTCAGCACTTTAGTCTGAACCAGCATTTTGCAAACTGTGAGTTGCAACCCACTGGTGAGTTATGAAATCAGTTTAATAGGTAACAACCAGTATTTCTTCTTTTACAGTGAAATCGAATAGAAAATCTCAGGGTGCATCACTCACGGTAAGAGTATTGTCTCATGAAATTTTTGTTTACGAATATGTGTTTATGTAATGAGTTACCATAAAAAATATGTTTCTTCTTGTGGACTGTGGTAAAAAAATGTTTGAAAGCCTTCTTAAGCCCCCCTCATTTCTCACCTGGATTGCTTAAAACCTGGAATGTTTATTCTAAGCATGATGAGAAGCCAACCATTTCACAATGGCCTAAAGGCCCAATGAGGTCTGGTGCCTACTTATCTCTCACCATGTCTTATCTCTCTCCTCCTCCTCACTAACAGTGCCCCAGTCACACTGGCTGCCTTTTCATTGAACACACCAAAGTATCCCCACCTCAGGGAATTTGCACCTGCTGTTTTCCTCTGCCTAGAATACTCTTCACAATACTTGCAGATTCTGCCTGGTCTTAGTGCAAGGGTCACCTCCAGAGTGGACTTTCTAAAATGCCCCCAATCTCCCCTGTCTTTTATTTCTTTCTTAGCACTTTTGACTACCTTAAATTACCTTGTATATTTATTTCTTTTCTTCAGACTTGTTTACTGCCATTTTCCAACTGCTAGAATGTAAGTTCTAAGGGAGCAGAGACTTCCTTGCCTGCCTTGTTCCCTGATGTATCTCCAGAGCCTGAAATAAATCCTGGTACATAGTAAGTGCTGGTGAAATTTTTTTGATTGTGTGAATCACTATGTGTGAAACACTATGCGAGATCTGGGATCAAAGAGGGAAGGCACGCCCTACAGAGTCGCTTGACATACCATATGCCTTCCTGCTCCTTACCTCTCTATTCCCGTCCAGCTCTCTGTGGGCAAGGCCCCCAACAGTGTTGTTCACTGTCTATATCCTCTGCCTTGCATGGTGCCTGGTACCTAGAGAATAAATGTTTTTTAAGTGAATGACCGAGATCGTGAATTTGTGGCGGCTCCAATTACACAGGATTGAATGATTTTCCAGCAGGTTTCTGAAGCATTGGTTAAGCACTGAAAATGTACATATTTGGTTAGATCCAGGATAAGGATATTCAAGAGTTGAAACTAATGATTGGAGAGTCATGAAAGGGACAGACAATGGAGTATAAACATCTTCCTTCTGGCTTCGCATTTTTAATAAAAACTTAGATCCCTTTCTAAAAAGAATGGTCCCAGATTATAAAAGTTTTCCTTTTAGTCATTTTTAAAGAAAAAAACTAACATTATGTCACATCCATTTCATCTTCCATTCTTTAGAATATAAATTCTAATTAGTGTTTACAATTAGCTCATTACAATGCTAAGGAATCATTCACATTTTCCCCTAGAGCAATGCAGAGCTACTTCTTACATTACTTTCTTCATGATACTGTGCCTTAGAGAGTCCATCTACTTATTGAAAAATCTGGAGTGGATCTTTACTATAGATAATTCCATCACCAGTCAGATAAGACCAATCAAGTTGCAGGAAACAAGTATACTACCCAACCTAGTCACAGACAATAAACATTGTCAGCATAATTCCCCCACCCCAGTTGATCCTGGCCTCTGCACAAAGTCCACCAAACAACTCCAGCAGCCCACACTTAGGGTCACTAAGAACACAGGAATCTTTCGGAAAGTCTGATTACACAATACTGAGTCAATCAAGGTAATTGACCCATTAATGGTAACTGGCTTCTCAAAATAACTGGATTCAGATTTTCAAATTTTTTGTTTTGGAGAGAAAGAAATAAATAACTTACTATTTACATTTTCATCAGTCATCTATTTTCCTTTCTGATATTTCATTGTGAGAAACAAAGAAAATGGGTTCCATATTTGGATACCACGATCAAGATGTTTACATCTTCCAAAGGTTAACACTAGGAAAAGCATTTGAAAAATTGGCTTCAAATATAGTGGGAAAGAACATCATTAAAACTTTATCTCTTTCCCCTAAAAATGTTGAAGCACTCAGCAAATATTATACTCAGCCTTTTTGGCTAGCTTCATTGATTGCAAGTGATACCATCTCCTCTTGCAAGTGAGGAAGGTAGAATCATAAACAAGGGGCCTCACTCAAGGGCATACAGTCACAATCAAAAGTAGAATCTAAGCCGGCTCCCAAAAACTTACACAACTTAAACCAATATACTAGAATTGCTGTCTGCCGGGTCTGCCATACCCTGGGCTAAACCCTAACGCGGATTCTAATTACCATTATCATAGAACGATGGAATTCGAAAGAAAAGGGGCCTTCAATTCCCAATTCAACTCCTCACTTTACAGATGAAAAAACAAATGCCAGCAAGGTGAAAGCACTTAGCTAAGATGGCTAGTGGTCGGTGGTCGAGCCAGAACTGGGATTCAGTTTTCCAGGCTCCCAGATGAAGTCCTTCCTCCACGTTACTCAAAAACATCAAAGTCTGTGCAGAAGGCTGAAGAGGGCTGAGCTCCCACAACTTGCCCAATCAGTGGAGGTGGGTGGACTCATTTTGACCTTTAGGCTGAGAGAAAACATAACACGTTGGCTGTGGCTCAGAGGCTTACTCAGGATAGGAAGTTCTGAGATGCAGACTCAGGCAAGAATGGGTTTCTTCACCCCGGTTGTTCCAGGAACCCACTTCACAATCTAGCCAGCGCTTAATAAATATTAAAATGATTTGATGAGCATATTCCTCTCAGTTCTACCTGAACGCATTTGTCTGTTTTGTTTTTTGTTGGTAAAAAAAGAACCAGTACTCTTAATACGTGTCTCAAGGATGAATAGGTGACAGATGCGAGCGGAAAGAGGCACAGCAAGTGCAAAAGCTTGTGGCTGGACGAGCAGGTGCTGGTCATGGTACCCAGCTGGTGGGGCTTGAGTAGATGGAGTCGGGTAAAATCCCTGAAATCCTGAAAGTTGGTTTAAGGAATTTAGACTTGGGAGTAGAGGAGGGCTGTGACACAAATTGAAGCTGTGTTTTTAAATGTGTTGGTCAGTAGCAGGGGTGATGGATGAGCAGGGAGAGCATGGAGTGGGAGAGACCAATCAGGAGACTACGGCAGTCCGAGAGGGAACCCCTTGGCGATTCATGAACTAAGACTGGAGACCTAGCACAATCACTGCAGCCTCCCTGCCCCTGCTCCAGGACACACCAGCTTCTGCTACACCCTTGAAACTTTTGCCCCTCCTCTCACCATCCAAAGACGAGCTCACCTGAGGAGTCAATCCCATTGCAAGGCTGCGCCCTCTCCAGGGACCTGCAGCCAGACTCCATGGAAGGGCCTTGTTCTTTGGGCCTCTTACCATCATCTCTAGACCTTTCCCCAACTCTGGATGGCACTGGGCAGACACCATGGGGAGTAATGATTCATGAGGACAGAGTGGAGAGCCTGAATCAGTGACCAGTCAGGAACCTGGAACGCAGACACGAGGGGTCAAGGCAACACTGTGGGTCCGAAATGAGAAAAGCAATTGAAATCACACAGTAACAGTGAGGCACTTTGAGAGACATTTTCTTTCTCCCAGATTGAATTCTTAACATTGCCCTTATGTGACATCCACCACAGGCTCCATTCTGCCTTTCTACTACCATACCTTCTCTTTCCTCATTAATGGCAAAAGACCCCAGACCTTACTTCCCCCTTTTCCATCTCATCCACGACGTCCCCTAAGAGCTGCCTACTCTCCAACCTCCCGCTCAGTCCATGGCTCCCCACATTCTGATGTCACAACCACTAGCATCTGTCACCTTTCAGTTCCACAGACTCATTCGTGAGTCACATTGAGTTTTTCTAATCTCTTTGGCTCTCCCTCTGCAATATTTATCAGATCTGGCCCATCTATTTTTTCTTCCTTGTCCTGGGCACACATCTGGCTTAACTAACCACTTTGTAGTTGCTTGGCCGGTTTCTCCATCACTAACCTATCTCTGTCCTCCCATTAACTGGACACTGAGAATCTCCCTCAAATGTTATTTCAATCACATGACCAAGCTTACAGCTACTTCTGCTCCTTCCTAGTTGTTTTGTTCAAATTGAAGCTCTTACAAATATGACGCAAGAGTTGGAAGAAACATCAGAGATACTTCAAATGTTTTTACAGGTAAACTAAGATTCACAGAGATTAAGATACATCTTCCTGGTTCCCTTAGGCTCTCAGGCACCTCGCTCTTTCCAAATTGCTCTTTTCCAATTTACAATTCAAACCAAATCCTACCCCCTTGTGCCGCATCCATTCATGCCTCCTTTCGGTCCACAGCACAGTAGACTTTAGAAACTGCTCATGATCTTCTCAAACCTCTCATGATGAGGCTACCTGACAACACAAATCATTCCAGGAAGCTGAATTGTTGGGCATAGTTTGGCTTTTGGTAACTACAACAGCTCAGGACGTGGAGTTTCCTGCAGGCTCAGGCGGCCCACTAGGACCACTGCTCCACGAAGGCCACCTCCTCACTCCTGCATCCACAGCAAGGCATCTGATTGTTCACAGTGGGTGAAACACTGCTAAGATATGCTCTCTTGTATGCGTGCACACACACACACACACACACACACACACACACACACACACAATATCCCTACATATAGAGGCATCTAAAATGAATAATGTACACATTTTATCTTAATAAAGACATTAAAATTCTTATACCATGTATAGGAATTTCACTATATTCTTTTTTCTTGATAAGTTCATGTCACCCAATGCAGTGGACACGTACATAGCATTTTCTTACTTTATTCTTCCTATTCTCTGAAGTCCTTTCTCCTTCCTTTCCTGTGTCATTCTTTCCAAATTTTCATCTATCCTTGAACTTTATCCTCAGCAGAAATGCAGCCCACCATTGCTATGACTTTTCCTTTCTCCCTACAAGTCACCTTCTTTGAAAGTTCTGCTCAGGTAATTTCTGGAGTGGTATAACCAAAGATTTGGGGAAAATAATAAAACTAGATGTGGCAGTAAAATTTAGCTGGGGGTAGATGAAAAGAGGAAGGGGCTGTTTAGCCAGGGCGGGGAGGACCTAGGAGCACTGTGCCAGAAGCAACAATGGGCTCGTTGGGCAGAAGGGGGTACACAGGCCGTAGATGAAGAGCCTAATTTTGTGGGAGCATCCAGGAACATCTGTCAGAGATGATCAGTTACTCACATGAGCAAAAGTTGCAAATCTGCCATCATCGCTTATTTTGTGTATGTTTAAGGACAATCAAAAGGGAGGGAAAGCAGTATGCAGGCTTTGATGAAGACTGGAAAATAGGAGAATAAAGGGTGACTCATCTTTGAGACAGCCTGAGGTAGGGGAGAGAGCATCCATTTCCACTCGCTTAGAGGACTTCTGAATCCTTGGAATTTTACCTGTGACCTGCCTCTGATGACAGCTGTGACTGCTATTTTAATTTTGTAATTCAGCTGTTCCTTTGCCAGTCCTGACACAACATTTTAGGCATGTTCTGAAGCATGACTCATCCTACTCTCCAAAGGCCAAACCACTTCAATATTCCATTCAATTAGCGCTCTGCTTCCTCATCTACTGGATAGTCTCAGACCAAGATGCAACGTTAAGACCACAGGCAATTTGGGAAGGTAGGAATTCCAGCCAAGACATTTGAGAAAAACACTAAAGACCACATGAGAGGCCTAAGGGACAAAGGGAAGGAGATTAAAAACATAACTGCCAAAGTTTTACTCAATCTAAACGAGTCTATTGATTAGATAGCACCATTCCTTTCCTTAACAAGCAGGACTAAAATGTTTGCTGCGCCTTCTGATTTGCTACAAGCCTGGGGCCTCGGGGAGAAAAGGGAGGAAAGAAGGGAGGGAAGGGGGTAAACAAGCTCCACAATTAATGTTAGGATTCAGATGCTAGGAGAGATGACTGGATGTGAGAAAAGTAATTTTTATCACCCATTAATTATTACTCAAGCGTACACCTTGTAGACTCAAACTTTTGCACTAAATAATTGTGATTTTATTTTTTTCACAAAATACAAAGCTTTGCACCACATTATAGTAGTGTTCTAACACAAGAAAATCCCAGTGTTTTCACTGGGGGGGGTTTGGAGTGATTTATATATAGGATATTGATTTTATACATTCTTAAAATAATAAAATTGTCATGACAAAGTAATGCCAACCTTGTATAACATGCAGATTATTGCTTAGAACTTGCATATACTTTAAAATGGCACACATACAAAGTATACAAACATTTCAAATTTTTAAGGGAAATACCTAAAGATGTCTACTAATCCCTCCAAAGCACAACCAGAAACAAAACAAGAATACTAAGTTGCTATTTTAATATCTGATAAATCTGAGTAACACTGATTTGTAAATTACCAAGTCTTACATTCTGTAAATAAAAGTTCTTCAACCTTATGGAAATACATTAGAAAGTGTGTTCTCAAAGTTACTAAATGTATTTTGAAAGACTTCTAAAATCTTTGACAAATAAATATTAATGTGATATATTCTCAGAGAAAAATTGTGTATCACTATAGCTGTCACATTTACTTCAGTTTTCAAGTAACTTTTTCAAATTAAATCTATGTCTAAAAGTTATTATTACAAAATCAAATAATTACCCCAAAATCTCATAACTCATCCCAGTTACAAGTTAGTAAGAGTATTATCTATGCAAAAATTCCTTGAGTAAAAAGTAGACATAATCATATTAGAAGCAAACCAAGCAAGAAACAGAAAAATATACAGCATATTTTATTTAGTTATATTTTTATGCCTCATTAACCAAGAAGCAGCAAATACCTTAATGCACACTTAATTACAGAAAGAATTACATAAAGATATAAAGGAAAAAACATACAGATAATAATTAATGAGTTTTCAGCCAGAGGTATTTATATCTTTGAGATTTAGAAGAAATTTCTTTTTTTTTTTTGGTCTTAAATATCAGGCCTGATTTCAAAACTGTCTACTGTTTAGAGGGAATCAGTGTAAACATTTTCAATGCAAACAAACCAATCTTTAGCTTCACTGCCACCCAAAATATCTTCCAAAGAAAGGTATGACCTTATCAAAGCTAACAGAGATAGTTAAGAGGTCTGGGCTAAAAAGGGACAGGGCTCAAATCCTTGCGTGTCGTACTTTGGAAAACACCCTGAGTAATACACTCGCTGTAAGCTTGTTTTTAAAAGAAACAGGACCATAACTAAGTTTGCTTGATTAAAGAGCAGGACTCAGTAATGCTGCCACAGGCTAGCACACCCTCCTCATAACACAGAGCTACCTCGGTTCCTCCTCTGCCTGTCAGAGGGTCTGAGGAAGAACATTTAGATAATTTACATGCTTGCAATGAATCCCCAGCTGAAACATGTTATAAAGCTCTTATTGCTAAGCCAGTTTAAGAAAGAGACTACGGATGTTTCTCAATAAAACCATAACATTATAAGCTTTGCTTGGTGTTGTAAGTAAGTATTATTAAATGTTAAGTGGCTTCCTATAGCCTCTTAATAAATTATGGTTTGTTCACTACTGAAACTTACTGCAATGTTTTTTGGGGTTTTTTTTCAATGAAAGAACATACTTGTGAACTTTTAAATTTGCCACAATAGACTGGGAAGCTTACAGGTATGGGGAGGTCTCAAAAGTTGACATAGAAAGGTGTTAGTATAATGGAGGGACGTGCTGATGAAGTCTTTAGGGTATGAGGAGGAAGAGATGGAAGGCTCAAAGGACTGAGAGAGAAAACTTCTGGATTGAAGGAGGAGCATCATGGCTTTTAAGGGCAAATCAGTCATGCTGTCTCCTCCAACCCCAGGTCCTGCTGGCTTTTCCTTGGTCTCACACATATCACACGTGTTTTTCATGTCAGAATTCACTTTCAGTAGGTTTAGTGTTTCTATTGTCAACCAGCTGTGGTTAAGGCTGGGAAGGTGTGTGTGTGCCCCAGGCCTCTCAGCACAGGAGGGGTCTCGCTGCTGTGCTGGTTTGTACCTGTTGAGACATACTCTACCACACTTCTGATAAAATTATACCAGTTTGCTTCTTATGGAATCCAAAACACATAAATACATAGTCTTCTGTGAAGTATAATTGATGATGTCAACAATGACATGGACTTTTCAATTTCATCCAACAGATTAAATCACTTAAAGCCAATTCAAATGTATATTTACATATTTGGAGTGAAGAGTAACCTAGAAACTGAAATTTGTTCAAACACTTATTTTAATAGTGTCTTTTGGAACATGTTTATTTTCCTTGAAAATGAAGCAGAACAAACATGAATATTACAACACATTTTTCCCCTGTATATCTCCATGAGAAGAATATTTCTAAATACATGATAACAACTGGTGTAACCAACAGTAAAGGGAAGAACCATTCTCCAAATGCCCAATGCACCTCACAGAAAGCATACAATTTAAAAAATGATACTTTTAGCAAAATTTTGATTTGAGTCAAATAGGTTATTAAAATTTAGAAAAGAATTTGATTCAAACACCTATAAACTAGGTAGTTTCTATAACTAGTCCTTTACAACAGTACTGGGACATCCACAGTATATCAGTCACTCTTAGGAATGGTGAAGACATTATTATTTCTCTTAACATAGGGCTAATCCATGAAATACCAAAACGAACAGTTGGAATAAAAATCACATTTCAACTTACTATGATGTATCAAGACAATTTAAGCAGGAGTTCACTTCTTTGCATTCAGATATAACTCCATATTGTTTTAAATAAATGCAAATAATATTCATTAAAAATATTTTAGGCACAATAATGCAGACACTATAAACTCAAGCTCATAATTTCAAAATTCTCCCAAATAAAATATCTAATGCAGAGTCTATGATCTTGCATGTTATTTAGTTGATTTTCATTCATTTTCAAAATTTTGTAAGAATTTTTATTTTCTAGAGCACTACACGTTCAGAGAACATCTTTATAGTTACAGGTTGTCACTAATCTTTTTCTACAAAAATAGAGTTGCTTAAAAATTTATACCAATTTGCTTTCATTTTCTATAAATATTTTAACAGTTGTTAAATATCAGAATGCCTAATAGAATCATTTAAATTAATCCATGTAGTCAAAATATTTAATACGTAAAACGTCTAGCAAAAGTTTGTCATTTAATAAATGAAAAATTCATCATTTAATAAATGAAATGTTCTGTCTTTAACTACTTGTATCTTTCGTAGGTGGATAAAATCACAGAACAGCAAAGTATAGCTCCTGTCAGTTTTCAAATTAAATCTATGTCTAAAAGTTATTATTACAAAATCAAATAATTACCCCAAAATCTCATAACTCATCCCAGTTACAAGTTAGTAAGGGTATTATCTATGCAAAAATTCCTTGAGTAAAAAGTAGACATAATCATATTAGAAGCAAACCAAGCAAGAAACAGAAAAATATACAGCATATTTTATTTAGTTATATTTTTATGCCTCATTAACCAAGAAGCAGCAAATACCTTAATGCACACTTAATTACAGAAAGAATTACATAAAGATATAAAGGAAAAAACATACAGATAATAATTAATGAGTTTTCAGCCAGAGGTATTTATATCTTTGAGATTTAGAAGAAATTTCTTTTTTTTTTTTGGTCTTAAATATCAGGCCTGATTTCAAAACTGTCTACTGTTTAGAGGGAATCAGTGTAAACATTTTCAATGCAAACAAACCAATCTTTAGCTTCACTGCCACCCAAAATATCTTCCAAAGAAAGGTATGACCTTATCAAAGCTAACAGAGATAGTTAAGAGGTCTGGGCTAAAAAGGGACAGGGCTCAAATCCTTGCGTGTCGTACTTTGGAAAACACCCTGAGTAATACACTCGCTGTAAGCTTGTTTTTAAAAGAAACAGGACCATAACTAAGTTTGCTTGATTAAAGAGCAGGACTCAGTAATGCTGCCACAGGCTAGCACACCCTCCTCATAACACAGAGCTACCTCGGTTCCTCCTCTGCCTGTCAGAGGGTCTGAGGAAGAACATTTAGATAATTTACATGCTTGCAATGAATCCCCAGCTGAAACATGTTATAAAGCTCTTATTGCTAAGCCAGTTTAAGAAAGAGACTACGGATGTTTCTCAATAAAACCATAACATTATAAGCTTTGCTTGGTGTTGTAAGTAAGTATTATTAAATGTTAAGTGGCTTCCTATAGCCTCTTAATAAATTATGGTTTGTTCACTACTGAAACTTACTGCAATGTTTTTTGGGGTTTTTTTTCAATGAAAGAACATACTTGTGAACTTTTAAATTTGCCACAATAGACTGGGAAGCTTACAGGTATGGGGAGGTCTCAAAAGTTGACATAGAAAGGTGTTAGTATAATGGAGGGACGTGCTGATGAAGTCTTTAGGGTATGAGGAGGAAGAGATGGAAGGCTCAAAGGACTGAGAGAGAAAACTTCTGGATTGAAGGAGGAGCATCATGGCTTTTAAGGGCAAATCAGTCATGCTGTCTCCTCCAACCCCAGGTCCTGCTGGCTTTTCCTTGGTCTCACACATATCACACGTGTTTTTCATGTCAGAATTCACTTTCAGTAGGTTTAGTGTTTCTATTGTCAACCAGCTGTGGTTAAGGCTGGGAAGGTGTGTGTGTGCCCCAGGCCTCTCAGCACAGGAGGGGTCTCGCTGCTGTGCTGGTTTGTACCTGTTGAGACATACTGTACCACACTTCTGATAAAATTATACCAGTTTGCTTCTTATGGAATCCAAAACACATAAATACATAGTCTTCTGTGAAGTATAATTGATGATGTCAACAATGACATGGACTTTTCAATTTCATCCAACAGATTAAATCACTTAAAGCCAATTCAAATGTATATTTACATATTTGGAGTGAAGAGTAACCTAGAAACTGAAATTTGTTCAAACACTTATTTTAATAGTGTCTTTTGGAACATGTTTATTTTCCTTGAAAATGAAGCAGAACAAACATGAATATTACAACACATTTTTCCCCTGTATATCTCCATGAGAAGAATATTTCTAAATACATGATAACAACTGGTGTAACCAACAGTAAAGGGAAGAACCATTCTCCAAATGCCCAATGCACCTCACAGAAAGCATACAATTTAAAAAATGATACTTTTAGCAAAATTTTGATTTGAGTCAAATAGGTTATTAAAATTTAGAAAAGAATTTGATTCAAACACCTATAAACTAGGTAGTTTCTATAACTAGTCCTTTACAACAGTACTGGGACATCCACAGTATATCAGTCACTCTTAGGAATGGTGAAGACATTATTATTTCTCTTAACATAGGGCTAATCCATGAAATACCAAAACGAACAGTTGGAATAAAAATCACATTTCAACTTACTATGATGTATCAAGACAATTTAAGCAGGAGTTCACTTCTTTGCATTCAGATATAACTCCATATTGTTTTAAATAAATGCAAATAATATTCATTAAAAATATTTTAGGCACAATAATGCAGACACTATAAACTCAAGCTCATAATTTCAAAATTCTCCCAAATAAAATATCTAATGCAGAGTCTATGATCTTGCATGTTATTTAGTTGATTTTCATTCATTTTCAAAATTTTGTAAGAATTTTTATTTTCTAGAGCACTACACGTTCAGAGAACATCTTTATAGTTACAGGTTGTCACTAATCTTTTTCTACAAAAATAGAGTTGCTTAAAAATTTATACCAATTTGCTTTCATTTTCTATAAATATTTTAACAGTTGTTAAATATCAGAATGCCTAATAGAATCATTTAAATTAATCCATGTAGTCAAAATATTTAATACGTAAAACGTCTAGCAAAAGTTTGTCATTTAATAAATGAAAAATTCATCATTTAATAAATGAAATGTTCTGTCTTTAACTACTTGTATCTTTCGTAGGTGGATAAAATCACAGAACAGCAAAGTATAGCTCCTGTAAAGATCTGACTTCAAGTAGCATGGCAGCTTGCAGTGTCTTTTTCATTTCATGTCTGTTCTATGAGGAAATGCATAGAATCTACTTTTGGATATTGAATCTGGATATTAAATTAACTATCATGAAGCCAGCATAAAATAAGAATTGCTGACTAAGGAAGTAACAACCTTTGGTTCAACACATTGATATTTTAATTACACTTACTTAGTGAGGGGTTATACTGCAGAAAGGTGCTGTTGGTGAAAGTAAAAATGAAGTTTCAAGCATGAAATAACTATAAAAATGGAAATTGCTATATGGAAACTAATATATAGCTTTATATTGTCTTCCTTTTGATGGTGGGTTTAAAATCTGTGTTCAGAAGCTACAGAAATATCCAAAGTCAAAAATATTTATTTCAAGTTTTGTTTCTTCCTAAAGGAATGAGTTTCCAAAATAGTTTTCTAATATAAATGTTTTCCTTTTAAAAAGCCATTTTTCTTGCAAAAGAGCAAGAAAAGAACAAGATAAAACCACGTGCTTTCCTACCCCTGCTAAACAACCAATACATGTTTAAGTGCCTATGTGTAGAAGGCACTAAAGTTAGTAACAAATTATCAATGTAATATTAGCAGATTTAAAAACAAATACCTATATTTTATATTACTTTAATTAAGTCTTTCAAAAATAAGTGTACCTGGTATAAGCCGATCAATTTCAATTTTTCATTTAGTTACTGACTGAGATCTCAATTACCTTCTTCAAATGTTCTACAATGTATCAGGCCCTATCTGCATTGGACAGCCAAGTCAATCAAATCACATTAAATCAAAAGTCCTGAAATATCCAGCTAGCCTCCCTTCATCATCATAACATGGACAATAAGAGTAAGTCACACATTCTCCTTCAAACTGAGAAACTGAATGAATTAGATCTTTTGGTTTGGGTTCAACTAAATTCAAGTATTTACCGCTGATTAATTTTTTTCCTTAGGTAAGAATGATCATTAAAGTACTTGAGAAAAATAAATAAAGGCAATAATAGCTAACTATATAATTCTATATTTGGGTTGTAAGGACCAAAGCAAACACAAACATACCCACACACACAAACAGAAAATATAAGTCACCAGTCATTTATCCTCAGATAAAGCAATAATATTGATAATCAGAATGCTTGGATTAAATTATCTATTGTTTTCCTATCCTTTAGGAAAGGCACAAATTCAAAGCACTCAAAGTGCTATTTAAGCAAAAGCATGGGTGTAAATTGTGAGTAAAATATGAATACTGAATTTTTTTGGAGTTTTGGTCTCATCAAGAAGAGGCCTACCTTAGGAGCATGATAAATACATATTGCATAAGATTTTGGTGCTAATGATGTTGGGTTCTGAACTCAGGGGAGGTTTTGCAAATAGAAATAATATATTTTTCATAGAAAAAGTGCAAGGGACGCAGATAGAGACAGCAGTGTTAAAGCTTTTTTCTTAATGATTCCTCCTATTAGCCCAAATAGTCATCTAGAACATGCATGTTTAGAAGGAAGAATTCATCTCTTAAGGAGCTCTATTAGATCGGTCTTAAGCTTTACTACAAAAGAAAAAAGCAATAATTTGATAAAATGTTAAAAATAGAAATAATAAAGTGATGTCAGAAAAATCTGAAAATGCAAGAAATATTTTCCATAACTTAACTAATTAAAGATTCCCCAAATAAGCAAAATACTTCATTATTAGTAGATGACAGCATATCTAAATGAAAAAGACATCACTTCTAATAGCCTAAGAAAAAGAACATTTCAACAATTTGGAAATTAAACACTACACAGGTATTGACAGCCATAGTAAGAAATGAGTGCAATACAACAAAATGTGGAGAGCTATCTACGGATTTAAAAGCAGTTCCCGTCCTTTCAGCAACACAGGTGACATAAAACCAAGTGCACCAAATTAGCATAGTCATGTTTTCACAGAGAAAAATACCAATGCCGGTTAACAGATTTCTAAAAAGATTCACCACCATATTTATACATTTTTATTTAAACCTTTAAGATTTTATCCATGCTTATAATGCCGAAGAATATCAGAAAATAAATCTTCAGATAAAAACTAAATTTTAGTTTCTCTTTTCTAACGGTTAGGAAAAAAAGGACATTGAAACCGAGAATAACAAGTATAATTAATAAAGAAGCACAAGAACATGCCAAGAATTCAACCTATCAGAAGATATAATGTGGGTAGTAATGAAGTATGCTTATCAATAGCCCACTTTTAGTCAAGTTTTCCATTCTGAAGACTCTTTTTGGCTTTCTCTTGTCTTATGAGAGAGACGACTTTGATGCACCCCTTTGAAATTTTGATCATCCACATGACATTCATTACATCCAAAACAACACAAGTAGAGATCCAGGAACACTGAATTAAAAATCCAAGCCTCAGGTAGGCTTCTGTTCCTAACACAGAGTAAATGTAGCCATAAAAAGGAGGTATTGAGGCAATCCGCACTATGAAGAACACCACAGTCATGAGTATTCCATTGATGACATTAGCCTTGGAAAACTTAGGATACTTCAGAGCCTCAAAGAACCACCTGGGAAAAAAATTAAAGAAACATCACATTTATTCTGCATCTCTGAGGATTAACAATTTCTAGTTTTTCGTTTTTAAAATTCAGAACACCCCCCTAAGATTTATATGGCAAGACAAAGGGCCTAGAATGGTCAACATAATACTGAAAAAGAATAAAGTTGATAGATTCACTTTCAAGACCTACTATAAAGCTACAATAATCAAGACAGCACGGCATTGGTAAAAGAAGACAGACCGACCAATGGAACAGCATAGAGAGCCCATAGACAGACCCACACAAATATACTCAACTTACTTTTAATAATGGTGTAAAGGTAATTCAGTGGAGAAAAAACACTCTTTTTAACAAACAGTGCTGGAACAACTAGACATCCATATGCAGAAAAATAAACCTAGGCAGAGACCTCACATCTTACACAAAAATTAACTTGAAATGGACCACAGACTTAAAAGTAAAATGCAAAACTGTAAAACTTCTAGAAAAAAAACAGGAAAAAATCTGCATGATCTGGGGTTTGATGATAGTATTTTAGATATAATACCAAAAGCACAATCCATAGAAGAAAATATAAGTTGGACTTCGCTAAACTTAAAAACTTGCTCTGTGAAAGGCACTGTCAAAAGAAAATGAAAAGACATCCAAACACTGGGAGAGATTGTTTACTGAATACATATATGATAAAGTACTTATATCCAAAATAAATAAAGAACTCTTAAAGCTCAGCAATAAAGAAACAACCTAATTAAAACATGGGCAAAAGATCTTAAACACCTCATCAGAGAAGATAAACAAAAGGAAAAGAAGCATATAAAAAGATATTAAAAATCATGTGTCATTAGAAAAATGAAAATTAAAACAATGACATACTTCTACATATCTATTAGAATGACTACAATCCAAAAATCTGACAATACCAATTGCTGGCAAAGATGTGGAACAAAAGAAACACTCATTCATTGTTGGTGGGAGTGCAAAATGGTAAAGCCACTTCAAAAGACAGCATTGCAGTTATAATGCTAAACATTCATAGCACACAATCCAACAATCACACTTCTAGGTATTTTCTCAATTGATTTAAAAAATATGTCTACACAAAAACTTGCATGCAAGTGTTTACACCAGCCATATTCATAATTGCCCCAAACTGGAAGCAACCAAAATGTTATAGGTTGCCTCATAATATTATTCACAATGTAGTACATGAATGGATAAGCAAATTGTGGTATGTACATACAATAAAATACTATTCAGCGATAAAAAAGAACAAACTATCAACTCATGTAACACCATGGGTGAATCTTAAATGCATATTGATAAATCAAAGAAGCCAATCTGAAAAATGCTACCTACTGTATGATTCCATTTATATGACATTCTGGAAAAAGCAAAACTATAAAGACAAAAAAACAGATCAGCGGTTGCCAGAGGTTCAGGGAGAGCAGGAGAGGGTAGAATAGGTGTAACACAGGCAATATTTTAGGGTAGTGAAACAATTTTGTATGATACTGTAGTGGGGGATATATGACATTATGCATTTGTCAAAACCCACAGAACAGATGAAGAGTGTATGCAAATTTAAAAAAAATCAGTAGGAGTTTGGGGCATGCCAGGCAGAATGTAGCCTGTAACAAAAGAATCTAACTGCATTCCAAATACATGACATAGCCTCACTGGAGGGAGTGGGGTAAAAATAGGTGACCTAAGTAACTTTGAAAATGAATTAAGACTGTAAGACTAAAGACAAAAGAAACTGTACATAGGCACTTTGCTCTAGATGGTAAAATTGTTATCTCATGGGGGAAGAGGTTAACAATTCTGAAACCATTATACATGTATACTGGGATTTAACAAATAAGTAAATTTGTCTGATGGTGAAGTGGGGACCAGATTTCTCATTGTGGGAGTGGAAAGTTACAGATAATTGAATGCAAAAGACTAGATTGATCCATATGATACTGGATTAGAGTTGGAAACTTCAGTATAAACTCATGCTTAGTTTAATACATATATACAGATGGACATATATAGAAATAATTATAGATATGTGTGTATACACAGGTTAGTACATTTCCAAGTTGTCAGCTGGGAGGGCATAGAAACAATGATGCCCCAGTAACAATGAGCATACCCAGGGCCCATATTTTGGTTTCTAATACCATTGTCCAATAAAAGAAAACAAGACTCCTTGAGAAATGGCTGATCCTAGCGCTGGGACAGAGAATACACAATATAAATCTAGAGTATTTTTTTTAGTGTCAGAAAGTAAAGAAGTGCTCCAAAAAAGATGATGAAGTATGTCAAAGGGACACAGAAGACAACTGAAAGAGCTCCCGATGGCAAAAGTTGTAACAATTTGAACAAAATAAGTAATATAGTATTGGATTCAAACTCAAAGTATAAAATAAATATCCATGAAGCCATGGTAATATAAATGAATGAATGAGTGAATGAATAGGGGAGAAAAGGTAAATATCCTGTACAGAATAATTGCAAATAAGTTATGTAGATATTGCACCCTCAAAGAGGTGAAGCATAACTCCCCACTCTTCAAGGGGGGACTTCGTTACAAAGAGTTCAGTATAGAAGGCAGCAGGTGGGGTGGAAACAGTAACTTTAAAATTGAGAACTCTTACAAACCCTACCTCAGCCAGGTGAACAAGGTAAACAACAACAGTGATAATCCACGTTTATGCATGTAGTCCCGATATAACGTGATGAGAATGGCACTTTACTTCTGTGGTCTTCCTCCAAAAACCCCATAACCTCACTCGAATCATGAGAAAAACATCAGACAAACCCAAATTGAGAAATATTTTACAAAACACCTGACCAGGACTCCTCAAAACTGACAAGGTCATCAAAAACAATGAAAGTCTGAGAAACTATCACAACCAGGAGTCTGAGACGTGACAACTAAATCCAATGTAGTATCCCGGATGGGATCCTGGGGCAGAAAAAGGACATTAGGTAAAAACTAAGGAAATCTGAAAATACTATGGCCTTTAGTTAATAATAATGTAACAATATTTGTTCATTAATTATGACAAATGTACCATACAAATGTAAATATTAACAATAGGAGAATCTGAGTGTGGGGTATATGGGAACCCTTTGAATCATCCTTGAAACTTTTTTAGAAGTCTAAAATTATTCTTAAGTAAAAAGCTTATTTGTAAAAAATTTAATGAGTATTTGTTGTATTCTACTTTTTCCTCCTTAAAAAAAACTATCTTGCCTAATGTTACCTCATTATATTTTAGAGGTTAAGTTGTAAATGTAGTAAAATATACCCATGTATCTTAATATTCAATTTGACAGAATTAGACATGACTAAGCTAGAAAATGCTCAACTTCAGAAACTAAAAATTAACTGTCAAAAAAACCTTAAAATATTTTACTGAGATATTAAAATATCAAACAGAAATAATTTGTAGGATAAGAGGGGTATTACAATTTATAAGTATATGTAGGGTGACAAGAGAAGGGCTAAATTATTCAACGCAGTTAAAAACAAACTATTTAGAGAGCAATGCTCAAATTAATAAAATAATATCACAAATAGGAAAAATGTCACTGAAGCAGTAAAGTCAACATCTTTTGCTCTGTCCAGATCTCCTATCCTCCAGACTTCTCTACTCCAAAGATTTCCCCTCTGATCCTCAGCCATTCCTTTCTTTGACTACACGGTGGCCTTGGGTTTAACCAGAAATACTGTACCTCAAACAACCCATCCCCTTCTAAGCACAACTCATAGTACCCCATATTTCTCTTTACCCAATTCCATCTAAATCTCTTTTTTGACCTCCACTCCCAAATCCCTCACTACCAGCCTTTGATTCACTTCCTTTCCTACCTACCTGAACTCAGTTACCTTCAGAACACACATCAGCACCCTCAGTTCTCTTGCCCCTTCATCCATCACCCTGCCCATCCCCAGCTTCTCATCAGGCCACCTTTCCATAGGCAGAGTATAGAGGGAAGGTGGGAACTGTATTCTGCAGTCAGAAGGCCCAGGTTCAAACCTGCTTCTGCCACTTAGCTGCTGTGTGGTCTTACCTCTCTGTTACTGACCTCTATGTCTCAGTTTTATCCCTACAAAATGGGCATAATGATAGCACCTCCCTTACACCATGAAGCTGTTTTGACACAAAAGAACTCCCCTGTACTAGGAGCTCAATCAATAGCTATTATTACTCACCAATATTGATATTAACATAAATAGCATATATGTAACTTAAAGAGCTCTGAATTTCAACTGAATTCTCAAATTTGCTTGGCATTCCTTTTACTTAACTCCACATTCTCCATAGAATTGCTCCCCAACCTCTGTCTCACCAATCAAGTCACTTCCCTTCCTTATTCACTTCTACTTCTCAATCCCATCAGAGGAACTGGCCTCTTCTACTACTAAGGTATTTGAGTCCATCAACAATGAATTCCTCAAACTCTGATCCCAAGGCCTCAAATCTTCTTTTCAAGCACCTTTTTCTCTATATTCAGATGAAGGTTTCTCTTGCCCTCTCCAAGGCCAATTGCTTCTGTACCCATGCTCTGTGACTTTAGGCCATCAATTATCCCCTCTCCGTTGCTCCATCCAGTTCCCCATGTATAGATTGATTCTTTCTTCTCTCTTACCAACATGCCCGATTCTTTCTAATCCAAAAAATTTCTCCTCCTGTTTTTCTTCACTATTAAACTCTTAAAAAGAGAAGTCAACAGTGTATTCACAGACATTCTGGCTATACTTCACAACTCAGTACAATATGATTGCATTCCCCTACAAAAGAAATTGGTCACCAATGGCATCCCCATAACCAAGACAGCGGATTCATCTCAGCCTTCATCCCAGGTGACCTTTCTATAGCATATGACACTGCCAACCATCACACTTCCTTTCTCCTCTCCTGATTTCCATGATACTATTTTCTCTTGATTCCCTACCTATACTTTTTCAGTCTCCGTTTCCTCTGCCTGTCCCTTAAATATTTGTGCTTCCCAGGCACACTCCCTTCCATATGCTCTACCAAAAGGCCATTTTATACATTCTCATGGCCTTAAAGGGGTTCAGAACAAGCTTCCCCAAATGTGCCACTTTGGCATGCAGAATATTTTGAGCTGAAAGCAACTAAGACCCAGCAGACTCAAGAAAAACTCCTACCTCTCCCTGAATTACCTGAAAGAATTTAGATAGGTGTCCTGGCCCACAAAGAGAGCTATTACCAAGACTTAACTTTTTATCTGAATGATCTATCTGTATGGCAGGACAAACATCTAATTACCAAACATCTGCTCTTCTTATCGTCCTGTGAATCACCCTCCTCCACACGGGCCCCTATCCCACTCCTTAGCTCAAGATGGCTTATAAGTCTCTATTGCCCAGCTTGTCCTTGGGTCTCATTGTCCTGTGGGACCCCCACATATATGTAATTAAATCTGTTTTTCTTCTGTTAATCTGCCTTATGTCAAACTGATTATTAGACCCACCAAAGAACCTAGATGGGTAGAGGAAAAATTCTTCCTCCTCAAAGTCTCAAACACCCTGACAGAAATCTCTGGTTTCAAGTCCTCTCTTAAGTTCTACTTGTAGTTCCATATTTCTGATTTATTGCTGAGCATCCTCACCTGACAAATCACCAATTCTCAAATATGCCTAAAACCCAACATGCATAAAAACAATACCCCACTCTTTGCCTAACATCCCTTTCCTCCATGACCACTACCACAGAAAACTCCCAATATGAATCAGTGGGATCACCATTGCCTTAGTCATCCAAGTCAGAAACCTGGAGTCACCCTAGATTGTTCCTAGTCTAGAACCAAGCCCGATCCATTTTATCTCCTAAGATTCTTCCTAATCCTTCCCCGACTCATTCCATTCCATCTTCTGCCATTATAATTTTTGGTCCTCGGTGTCTCTTACCTAGATGACTGCAATAACCCAACTGGTCTCCCTTAACTCTACATTTCTAGTCTTTTCTCTTTGATGCCACAAGTCCTACATTATATTTAGCCTAGACTACTTCCTGTTCTCAGGCACTTTGTGCATTTTCCAAATTTTTCATTGTCTGGGAAGGTGATTATCTAAAAATCTAGACTTTAAGAACTTGTGCTTTGGCTTTACTGTACAATCACTGCATTTATCTTTGGCCAATTTTTCCATGTGACTGGTGCCTGATCTTTAAGCCAGTCTCTTTCAAAGGAAAGAACTCACATATTAATTCAAGTTGAAATAATATTTATATAATTGTCCTTACCTTTCTCTCTCATGTCAGAAGGACCACTTATTTTACTGGAATCTACCTCTTCTTAACTAATGAGAACACCCCTTCATTCCAACAGATAAAGGCTAACAGTTTGGGAATATATGTATTGATGCCGAGAGGGAGAGGAGCAGGAGGAAGCAAGAAGACATGCATGTGGGATGGAAGGAGAGAGGGAAAACACTGTCTTTCACCACCATCCATAGTTATTACTTAGATGGGTAAAGAAGAAAAGACACTGAGGACCAAAAATTATAATGACAGCAGGTAGAGTGGAATGAGTGGGGGAAGGATTAGGAAGAATCTTAGGAGATAAAATGGATCGGGCTTGCTTCCAGACTAGGAACAGTCTAGGGTGACTCCAGGTTTCTGACTTGGATGACTAAGGCAATGGTGATCCCACTGATTCATACTGGAAGCTTTCTGTGGTGGTGGTCATGGAGGAAAGGGAGGTTAGGCAAAGAGTAGGGTATTGGTTTTATGCATGTTGGGTTTTAGGCATATCTGATTGTATGTGTGTGTAATCCTCCCCAACCCCACAGAGAAAACTCTGTCTTTGGTCATTTAGCACTTCTTCCTCCTCTTGCTCTTCTAAAGGGACTTGGAGCTTTTGATTAAGTTCCCTGGGAGTTAATTGTGCAGAGTGCGGTACTAAGCACACGCAGTGTAAAAACAAGGCATTAGCAGGTATAATTCACATTTGGAAAGAGGAGAGAGGGCTACTTTCAGGTAGAGAAAGAAAGAAAAAAAGAGGATGGGAGCAAAGGATCCATCCCCCTATAGGGTACCGGTTTGGTGACTTTTAGGAGTTGAGAGTCAGAAGTGTGAGCTTTGGGAAAGCTACAGGGTCCAGGAGATACTATGAGTTCAAGAGGAATGAAGAGACTTTTAAGAAGTGTTGCTGTAACAAACTGGAACTATGTTGACATCCTTGGAAAAACTCCAATAAGGATTTACATGTTGTACTGTTGCTGGGACTCTACATGGAGACTGGGTCATGAGCTGACCCCTGGGTTTTATCTTGGTTGCAAATGTAATTCTTTCAGGCATGTGAACACTGTATTTAATAAATATTAACTCTGGAAATTTAGGAGTTCAAAACTTAATTTTAGAAAAGTTGTCCTCCATCCCAATATTATTCTGGCTCCCCTTCTACTTCTAAACTTTTCCTTTATTGTATCTACTCTTCCTTCTCTTATTTCTCAATTCTAGACATTCAACTTTACCTTTTAAACACCATCTTTTCTCATGGCTTCAAATATAACCTCTATCTGATCATTTCAAAATCCCTCTCTACGTCTTACTACATTTCCACTCAGATGTTCTGTTTGTCCACTAACGCAGCATCTCCAAAGCAAACTCATCATCTTCCTGCCTACTCTTCCTAACCCTCATCTTTTTTCATTCTTCTAAGTCCAATGTAGAAAATATCTTAAACTTGTCTTTTTTTCCTCTATCTCTAATTTCTTATTACCAATTTCACTTTTTCTTCCCTCCAAAATCTTTATTCCATCATATCTACTCTATCATGACAGCCTAATTTGGGCTCCTATTTATTTCCTGGACTAATGAAATTACATCAGTCATTCACACAACTAAGAGCTGTATGTTAACCTTCTAACCCAAGCTTTTGCCTTCCATCTTACAATCTATCCCACAAATACCAAAAACTAGAATTACTCAGTGCTATTTTCAGAATGTCTTTCTCCACTAGAATACATTCTCACTGTCCACTGGTCAAGTTCAATCAGCTTTCCCTGGCACTCAACACCCTCTCTATTCACTATCCTCCTAAAACATACTCTTTGATCCTACAAGTCTATGCAGTTTCTCTTTCACATGGCATGTTTATTCCACTTTTCAAAACCTTATGTTCATGCCTTTCTCCCTTCTCCCTTTCCCATCCACTTCTTAAAAAAATCCTAAAACATTTAAGAATGTGTCCCAATTTCTCTTTGAAGCCTTGCATGACAGACATCAATCAATAATGTCTCAAAATGTGATTCATGGGCCCCTGAGACTTTTGGGGGAGTCTACAAGGGAAAACTATTTTCATAATGATACTAAAATATTATCTGCCTTTCTCATTGTGCTGACTTCTATTCTGATGGTGTAAAGTACTGATGGATAAGACCATTGGCATCTTAGCACAAATCATAGCAGTGGTACAAAATGGTACTAGTCGCCATTGTAATCTATGCCACACATTTGCAGTTAAAAACAAACAAAAAAAGAGGGGTTGAGTGGAGAAGTTTCACTTAAGAATGTCCTGGATGAACAGGACATTCTTCTTGCCCTTTTTCACACAATGTCTTATTTTACTAGCTCATTATTTTGCATTATTAAGTCCTATTTTCTCAAACATAGACATGACACCAGACACTCTAGTGAAGCTCCCTGAGGCAGGGACTGGAACATTTAGGTACTGGGAAGGTAGTCAATAAATACTGAAGGAACATATTAAGGAGCATAGGTACAAGTTTTTATAAGGTATTTAACCTTAACAGCAATTCAAAAATATGTCCTCATAACAGTTAAGGGCATTTAGGCAAAAAAGAAGTTACCACAATTAAATTACTTTTTACAAAAAGAAACCTGAGGCACGGGTATAACTCAGCAGCTGAAAATTAACTGAAGCCCAGGTGTCTAACCTTTGTACCCCACCACATGCATCCCATGTGTCTTCTTAAATTATACAAAGCTCTAAAATAGAGAGAACATAAAAATATCACAAACTAAAGAAAACAATTAAACTATGGAAAACTCTAAAAGTACTTAAGTAGCTGTGCTAAATTTTGTCATAATCTCCTTGCTGTTCCATTATACCATTTCTTGCTCATATTCCAACCCCACTTCTCAATTTCTTAATTTACAAAAGACTCGAAGCTTTTAAATAAAGGTATAGCATAGCTTTTTACTACAAAATTAAAGAATAAGTTAAACTCTCTAATATTATGATTTTTCAAAAACAGCTTCAAACAGAAACAAATTAAAGTTCCTTTAAGTGTCAAGGTTAATTTTCTCCAGCTTCAAAATCTCAAATCTGAATCATCTTCAAGAGACAGAGATTGCTAAAGCTTAACTGATCACCTCTTGGGACTCATTTATTCAAAAGCAATTAAATGGCTACTATGTGCCAGATGATATGTGGATACTGAACCATGCAAAGTTCAACAAAGTTTGGCTCTGGACCTAATGAAACGCAGAGATAAATAACGAACAGGAAAAAGAGAAAGAGAACTTTACAATAATTTAATTTATTAATCATAATGGTATAACTGTGTGTCACTATTATGGAAGCACGGGTGAGAGACACCCAGCCCAGTCTGGAAGAGATGGGGTTTTGTGATGGAAATGACCCTTGGGCTGAGTCATGAAGGATAAGCAAGGAGCCAGGAGGCCTTTCTAGCACAAGGACAAGTTGGGATGAGAGGAGATTTTTGAGGAGGAATATGGCAGAAAGAGAGAAGATAGCTCTACTTGGAGAGCTTTCTGCATCACATTACAGAGCCCATATTTTATACTGGAAGCAGCAGTTGCCACTGAGAGGATCTAACCAGGAGGCTACGTGTTCATTTTTGTGTTTTAGGGAGATCGCCGTGGAAGATAATAATACAGGAGAGGATGAAAGGGGAATAGGACTGGAGGCAGGCAGACTGCCTAGAGCAGGGATCAGCAAACTTCTTCCATAAAGAGCCAGAGAGTAACACAAAGTAAGGGGTTTTGGAAGCTCTACCGTCTCTGTGGCAACTAATCCACTCTGTTATTGTGTGAAAGCAGTCGTGGTAAACAAATATGCATGGCTGTGTCCCAATAAAGCTTTATTTGTAGAAACAGGCAGCAGGTTTGGCCTTCAAGCCTTGGTTTGCTGACCCCAGTCTAGAATAGTTCTTTTCTGTCCAAAACAACTTTCTGCAATAATGAAAATGGTCTATAGATGTTCTACCCAATTCGGTAGACACATGGGGCTAGGAAGCACTGGAAATGTTACAAGTTAGACTGAGGAATTAAATGTTTAATTTTATTTAATTTTAATTAAATTAAATGTAAATAGTCACATGTGGCTTGTGGCTACTCTGCTGGACAGTACAGGGTTAGAGGCTGGTTCAGGAGCCCAGGCAAGAGATGATGAACTAGGGCACTGACAGCAGAGATGGAGAGGAAGTGGCCAAGGCAAGAAATGTTTAGGAGGTGATACATAGGACCTGGGATGGAACAAACACAGGTGAGGGAGAAACAAAGATGATTCCCACATGTTGAGCAGAGATAACCAAGAGAATGGCCAGGCCACATGCTGAACAGGAGCATATAAGAGAATACAGAGGGAAATATGTTGCATTCTATTTTAGACATGTTGATTCTGATGTGCCACCTGGGAGGAGAAAACACTTGACTATAATACAAAGAAGTAGGTAATATTAAATATGCTTTATATAGAGAAAGCAACTGTAGTACAGGAATGCTACATAACTTAGCCAAGGTCAGAGCAAGTAAGCGGCAAGGTTAAATTGCAGCTTGAGCTTCTATGATTCTAAAATTCATGCATAGTTCATTACACCACATTGAGCAAATGGGTAATAGCTGGAACCTTGAAAGCACAACTCACTCTGGGAGAAGCACAGAGAAGATTGGTGGGCCCAGAAGAGAGCCTTGGGGAACACCAGCATTTAAGGAACTGTCTCCGACAAAGAAGACTGAGAGAGGATGGTCAGAGAACTACAAGAGTAGTGAGTGCAGGGTCATGAAAGCAAGGGGAGTTATGGCATTACAAGAAGGAGGTGGCCAACAGCATCAAGTCCACAGAGAGATACAATAAGATAGGCACCTAAGAGAGTTCATTGGATTTTGCACCTGGAAGTCAATGGTACCTTTAATGAAATTGTTCCAGCAAAATGACAGAAGAGGAAACCTAATTTTGCTGGGTTAAAGAACAAAAAAGATACTACAAAGTAGATAAAGAAAACATAAACTATGCACTTCCAGTGCTGAGTAAATTTTAGCATATTGAATATACACTACATTTAGCACTTACTGCATATGTACTGAATGACAAGCACTATGCCAGGTGCTTTACACACATATGTAAACATATAACAAAACATATAACCACATAGAATCTTCACAATAAACTGTAAGGCCTATAGGTATCATTATCCCTGTTTTATAGGTAAGAAAACTGAGGCTCAGGAGGATTAAATAATCTTCCACTCACACACAATGGTAAGTGGGGGACCTTGAATTTAAATCCAGGTCTTCTGCCTTCAGAGAACATGCTCTTTGCTCTCTATACTTTCACATCATCGGAGTCTTTAAAAATTGCAGAAGGACTCTTATTTTAAAAATTTTAAATGGTCAAGCCTAAGGAACTTAGTATCTTCTTGAAGAAATAAAATTATAACATATGAAACACTGGCAAACAATATAAAACAGTAAATTAGTACCTGGGAAAGCAGCAGATCTGTAATCTAATCTCTCCTGTTTGGAGGTGGAAGGACCATCCCCTTCCATCTTTGGCAAGAAAAAAGGGTGATGAGGCTAATTGCTTGGTAAGCATACTAATGGTATTTGTAGTAGAAGAGTCTTCATCCATGGAATGCTTTCAGGATATACCTAGTCTAGTATTGCTTATGATAAATGAACCTAGAATGTATGACCCCTGTCCCAGGAAAGTTATATAAGCTATGTAACTATCTGAGTATTAAATGGAGATGGCTTCATAACCAAGAGAGCTCCTTCCATGTCAGCAATATGAACTATACATATCACTTAGAGACCTCATAGGTAACCTCATTCCAGAGTATGCCCAGTGCAAAAAAGACCTAGGGAGCCATGCTGAAGGTCCTGAACATCTCCTTGCTTTGCCAGTATCTCGTGATTACTTGTATTCTTGAGATTATTAGTAAGGATTGATACAGGGTAAGCTCCCTAACTCACATGAGTCTGATTTGACTCCCAATTCTCTGGGTTATCTCTGTACTAAGTTACAAAAGGCTACATGTCATTGTGGGAGTCTTCCCTGGGTTTGGGATTTTGACCTAAGACTTGAAAGATAGGTAAATTTTTCGAAGATGGAGGGAAAATAGAGGATGGGAATAAAGGAAGAAAAGAGAGAAAAATCCACAGGTGCGTGAGACAGTAAGGGTGCAAAACTAACTCTAATGAGTGGTAAGAAATAAGGCTGGAGACATGGCGCACATCACAGAGAGCTTCGAAAGTTCAGGGAAGAATCTAAAGAGGATGCAGTGTTTAGTAAGAAAGTAAGGTACTGAAAGTGGAACACAAGAAAGATGACTTCGGTAGCACTGTGAGGAAAGGACTGAAGAGTGGGTGAATGTGGAATCAGAATTAGGAAGTCAGTTGGAAAGCTATCGCAGTAATCAACCATGGAGATCCCGAAGGCCCTAAACTGGGACCATGGATGTGGAATTGAAAGGAGCAGCTAAACATTTCACAGAAAAAATGTCAGCAGACCCTGTCAAATGACAAGATAAGGGTAATAAAGGATAATAATAAACCCATTGTCAAAAATGAGCAACTACCTCCCTCCAGGAGGTGGAGCTTATTTTCTCTCCCCCCACCCCCTTTGAGAGTGGGCCTTGCTTTCACAGAAGAGAGTAAAGAAAAGGAAAAACTTCACAGTGGAGAAACCTGGCAAATACCACCTCAACCACATGATGAAAGTTCATATCCCCAGTGATGTCACATGGATATCATGTAGCCCCTGATATGTGATGAGAAGGGCACTTCACCTCTATAGGATTCCTTCCGAAAACCTATAACCTCCGTCCAGTCGTGAGAAAAACAGGCAAATCCAGACTGGAGAACATTCTACAGAATAACTGGACAGTATCCCTTAACACTGTCAGGGTCATGAAAAACAAGGAAAGACTAAGAATCTGTTACAGACGAAGGGAGAGTGGGGAGGCGAGACAACTAAATGCAATATGGCAGCCTAGACTGAATCGAAGAACAAAAAGAAGATACTAATGGAAAAACTCCTGAAATCCAACAAAGTCTGAAGTTCACTTAATAGTAAAGTATCGATGCTGGTTTCTTAGTTTTGACAAATGTTCCATGATAATGTAAGATATTAATAAGGGAAACTAGGTGAAGGGTATATGGGAGTTTCTGTGCTATCTTTTAACTTTTCTGTAAATCTAAAATGAAAAGATTATTTTAAAAGAGGGACTAAGATAATGTTGGTGTCAGAATTTGGGAACAGGAGGAAGTTGGTGTCAGGAATATTAACTGGACCCAAGATAAATCCAGTAAAACAAAGTATCATCATACCACAAAGAGAGCTGGGTTCAAGAGCCAGGACCACCACCTTCTAGCTTGGGAATCTTGGATAAGTTTTCCTAACCTTTCCAAGGCTCAGTTTCCTCATTTGTACAATGGTGATAATTCATATCACATACTCTCATTTTTATATTTAGGATCTTGGGGAAAAGTTTCCCCAAACCAAACAGCCCAAGTTTAAAATAATTAATGATACCAGTAACCTACCGCTGATTCACAAAAGGGCTGGAAAGTTCTGCAAGCAGGCGAAAATTCCCAATGTATCCCAGCACTCCATCCCTCTGGGTGATAAAACATAAAACATAATGTCAGGGAAAACATTCTTATCAAAATTTCCAAACATCGAAGAAACATTCAATAGCTTCTCAGCATAAAATAATGATCAATGTAAACACAAACCAAGCCTGCTAAACAGATTTTCTTCTCGGTGAAAACTTAGAAATGTCATTAGAATTCTACAGCATTTTTTTAAAGACAACATATTGTACACTTATGTTCACTTATGTATACCATATTCACTTAGAAAAACAGATTTCAAGCAGTTGTCTCACGCTAAACTAATGAATTCTGCACATAGCCATTAGTAACAGCATTCTCAAATTACCGTAGAAATAATGATTAAAGTAGTGTGAATTTAGGAAGTTGAGAAATTTTATAGCAATTAACTATCAAATAGGAATGTAGTTTAATATCCATTAGGAACACCTTAAAAATCTCAAGAGTGTATTTCACTTCCTAAGTAACAATATATAAGCCTGTGAGCAGATACACATTTGTCAAACATAACAACACATGTTAAACCATATCTGTCATATTTGACCTGAAAAATATATCTGTCAATCAGAAGATACTATAGCTAAAACACACACTTTGGGGACCTTTCTGAATTTAGAAACATCATGCCTAGTCCTTTCCACTAATTTAATAACCGGAAAAGTATAGTTGAGTTAATAAGCATTAGAAAGAAAACCGAAGGTATACATTCCAAAAATTTTATGTAATTTTAAGTGTTACGAGGTAAATGGAGTCATTCTAGCACTTCCAATTAAATCAATTATGATTACACACCAAAAGAAATAGTCTCACCTGCCCTCAAAACATCAGATATACCAGAACTTCAGAAATACTTTTCCTACTGTTTATACCACACTGCCTTACAAATGGGAAAAATATAAAGCAATAATGAAAAAAATAATAATGAACGGACTTTTTATTTGAAGATTCTCAGCTCTTCTCTATGTAAATTATTTTACGGATTAAAAACTGAGAGCTGACTGCAAGAGTTAGCTTCCCAAAATGAATCTAAAACTTTTTATAATCTCAAACTCACTGTCCTTAGTGATACTGAAATGGGTGATGAGGAAGAAGAGGAGGACAGCAGAGAGACAAAGACAGTGGCCAAGATGAGCACTGTGCACAGAGGTGGCAGGAGAGGAGGATGCTCAACATTTTAGAGTCAACCAGACACAGCGACAGCAGGTCCAAAACCACATGACAATACACAGGAAATAACTACGTGCGTGTGTTATTACTTTAACACAGAAATAAGTGTAAATTTGAAATTATATATTATTCTGTACTTTTTACTTTTCTGTTGCAATAAATGCATTTATTTAAACAACAGGACCAGTTAATGGTGGCAATTAGTAATTAATAGTGGGACTAAACAAATAAAACTGTGGAAAAATATAATATTTTTATGTTTCTTTCTGGCCTTTTATTTTTCTTTGTTAGATATTTAAATGTAGGTTATATTATTATTTTTTTATTATGTCTTTAAGAAGCATAAATGTAAGACTTTTAAAAAGGAGAATGTAAATACAATAGGACTAAACAGTTATTACCTGTATTTAATAAAAAAATAATAATGATATCTTTCTATCCATGACACAGTAGGATATTTTTACTCCTTATTTCCTTTTCCAATAATACTCTTCTGAAATGCCTGCGGCCTTTAGGATAGCCTTATTTTTTTGCAGAAGTAAAACAACTGCAGTTAAATGTAAAATTTACTTTGACTGGTTAACTCTGCTCTTAGAGGCCCACGTTACTGTTATCAGTCCAGTATGATGATCTCAAGCTAAATATTTTCTCAACAAAGGTGTTTAAGCATAAAATACATAGAATTTTACTTACTAGCAATAGCAGGCTTTTAGAGTTATAAGAATCAAGTTTCCAGCTCTCTAAGAATATCTACTTTGTATCTACAGGCTTGTTCTGGTAGATCAGCTGTTTGTAAGGTCATTTGTATGTATAAATTCATCATATATGCCATCTATTTCTAAAATATCTACCATTTTAAGACACACTAGAGTACTCTAGATGGATTCTAATAAGTTACAATTTTAGTTTTAAAAAAAGTACTATTTAATGTAGCTACCCTTTTCTGGTAACATTTTTGTGGTTTTTTTTTTTTTAATTTATTTATTTTATTTTTTTGGCTGCATTGGGTCTTTATTGCTGCGCACGGGCATGCGTGGGCTTCTCGTTGCAGTGGCTTCTCTTGTTGTGGAGCACGGGCTCTAGGCACGCAGGCTTCAGTAGTTGTGGCACACGGGCTCAGAAGTTGTGGCTCGCAGGCTCTAGAGCACAGGCTCAGTAGTTGTGGCACATGGGCTTAGTTGCTCCACAGCATGTGGGATCTTCCTGGCCCGGGGCTCGAACCCGTGTCCCCTGCATTGGCAGGTGGATTCTCAACCACTGCGCCACCAGGGAAGCCCCCATTTTTGAGTTCTGAAGCAGTTTTATTTCCAAAAATTGAGCCATTATTTCACTGTATGAGTTTTTGTCACAATCTGCACATAACATCAAGCAATGCAGGTTCCGAGAGTTCATCCTTTTCTAGCTCCTCGTGGACTCTTCAATGATCATCAGTTTTGGGAAACCAGTCCATAAATATCTGTTTCACTGCAGATATTCTATTTGGGCAATTCATTATAATTAAGCAATTAAGTTTGGGGAGGCAGGGATAGTTAATGAATGATCATGGGCCTGAGGTGTGCAGGCCAGGATTTGAAGCCTAGCTCTCCTAAGTGACCTCGGGCAAAGCTGACCAAAACCTCAGTTTCTCCATTTGTAAAACAGGCAGAATACCATCTTTATGACAGAATTAATGTGAGAATAAGACAAAATGCAGGGGCTTCCCTGGTGGCACAGTGGTTAAGAATCTGCCTGCCAATGCAGGAGACACAAGTTCGAGCCCTGGTCCGGGAAGATCCCACATGCCGCGGAGCAACTAAGCCCGAGCACCACAACTACTGAGCCTGTGCTCTAGAGCCCGCGAGCCACAACTACTGAAGCCCGCGCGCCTAGAGCCCGTGCTCCACAACAAGAGAAGCCACCGCAGTGAGAAGACCGTGCGCAGCAACGAAGACCCAATGCAGCCAAAAGTAAATAAATAAATAGATTTTTAAAAAATTTAAAAAGACAAAATGCATACTAATGGCAAACGGGAAAAATACTAAAACAGAAAAAGCACTCTAAAAAGAATTAAAAGTGAAATTGAACCAGGTACTTTTTCTTACTATAGCTATAAAGAAGATTAAATAAGTTTGAGCAAGTCCTAAAAGGACCTATTCCTTCTTTCCTAGATAGAAGCCTCCACCTCTAGCCACTGATCCCTGATCCTTGGATGACTACACAGGACTAAGGGCCACGCCTGAAATGATAATGATGAACAGATGATAAGAAAGACAGATCACCATCACAATTAGTAAGGACTAAATGTAGGTTCACTACTGCTATTTTACTATAAAAGATGAATCATATTAATAATCACTCCTCCAAAAGTAGTTAATGTTACTTTCTAATTGCTGCAGAAAAAAATCCAGGTTGAAAAGGTAAATAAATACTTCTAAGAGAAGACTCACCTGTTTTATTTGCCCAATAGGTTATATCAACCTTTTACCTCACTTTGCACAACTATACTGCACCCAACCCAAACTTAATTCTTCACCACAAGTTTATGCTCATGACCATCACAGCATGGTAGAGTTAAAATGTCCTCTGAAGATTGCCTATTTCAATTACCCACAGATTTTTAAAATCCCTTCTACAAAAGCTCTTCCAGGTTGCCACCCAGCATGGACAACTCCATGGTGAGGAGAGTAGCATCTCCTAAAGCAGCTTTCCAAAAGTTCCAGAACTATACTGTACCCTCTTTGAAGTCCACCTGCCAGTCCTACTCCTGATCCTGGCTATCCAAAATCTTTTTTTCATATGATAACCCTTCAAGTATTTAATGACTGTCCAAGTACATGTCTATCTTCTTTCCAGATACCGTTTCCAATTTGCTCAGAAAATTCTGGACCACCCTCTTCAAAGTTTCTGAGCCCTATGAACTGCCAGTATTCATAAAACAAAAACAAACAGATCCAACAACAAAAACCAACCAATCTCTTGATGAAAAGAACCATTTACACATAATAATCCCTACACGTTAACCAGTTAAATCACATACGCACTTACATTTTTTGAGGGGACAGGGTAACCTTTCTAAAGAGAATTTTAGTAGAACATGTCACTACCCTTAAAAATGTACATACCGGGTTTCCCTGGTGGCTCAGTGGTTGAGAGTCTGCCTGCCGATGCAAGGGACACGGGTTCATGCCCCGGTCCGGGAGGATCCCACATGCCGCAGAGCGGCTGGGCCCGTGAACCATGGCCGCTGAGCCTGCGCGTCCGGAGCCTGTGCTCCGCAACGGGAGAGGCCACAACAGTGAGAGGCCCGCGTGTACCGCAAAAAAAAAAAAAAAAAAAAAAAAAAATGTACATACCATTTGCCCAGAAATCCCACAAAATTAGTCTTTGAAAATAATTATGTATAGGCACAAATATGAAAACATAAGAATGTTTCCTCAAGTTATATACAATAGTGAAACTTAGAACAAACACATAACAATAGGGAATTGATTAAATATGATTATATATCCATATGCCATCAACAGAGATAATGATACAACCAAATGGCCTGAAAATAAAAACATTTTCAGAACTTGCTGAAGACTTCGAGAGTGAACCTCCTTTACCCTCTTTCTGAGACAATTATTTGAGGATATGCTGCAGCACGAGTCAATAAGCCAAGACAGATGTGGGATGCAGGAAACAGTGACCCCAAACCAGGGGAGTAATGGCAGGAAGCCTGGGATATCAAGTAGCAGACCTAGAGAGCAGGAGAATGGAGAGCTCCAGGGGCAGGTATCTGGGGGAAAGACGACTGCAGGGATGGGATGCTATCCTCCAAGATATGGAACAACTCAAATATAAGACAAGGGCATATGTTACAAGAAAAAAAAGGAAGGCAATTAGAAACTCGAAGCAAAAATTAGACAGGAAATGTAATCCTGGTTGTGCAGTGAACTATTTTAATAGTCATAATAAACACTTTATTTTCTCTGTGTAGGATCAACTGGATATAAAGGAAAACAATATGATTATAGAATAAAAGGCAAATATTTTAAAGTCTTGGTGATACAACAGTACAAGTACTAATGACAGAAACTGGGAAGCACAGTGGGAGTGACAGAAGTGGATGGAAGGACAGAAGCACAGACATCTTCACCTTAAAGGATCAAGAGGTGCCACAAACCAGAAATAAGTGTTTAAAGTTTCCAAAGGAACGGAGAGAGAAAATCAAATTACTTTAACTACATGGGAAAAAAGAAGGGAAGGGAAATAGAAGTGTGAGTGTTAAATTCTTATCCATCATGGCAAGAAGATAATTAACAGTGTCTAACATTGACAAATCAAGAGGTGGCTGACAGTCACCTAAGTGACCAACCATCAATTCCTTTCCTTCTTCGTATCAAGAGGTGGAGTCTTACTTTCCTCCCCTTGAATTTGGGCTGCCTCAGTGACTCACTTGACCAGCAGAATGCAGTGGAAGTGAAGTTCTGGGTGTTCTGAAGCTAGGTCGTAAGAAGCCATGCAACTTCCTCCTGGGTCTGCTGGAACACTCACTCTTGAGATGCTCTCTCTCTGAACACCAGAGCCAGGCTGTGAGAAGCTCAAGCCACATGGAGGGGCCGCATACAGAAGCTCTAGGCAATGAGGCTGCTGATGTCCGAGCAGGAAGCCAGCATCAACTACCACCTACTTAAATGAGCCCCTTTCAACCCAGTTGACCCTTTAAATGATCCAGTCCCAACAGCTACCTAACAGTACCCACATGAGACCTCGTGCAAGGACCACCAAGCTTTCTTCCTTCTTCTTTTCTTTTTTTTTTTTTCAATATAATTAAGATCTCACAAGTCAATGGGTTTCACTGGCCAAAGTCAGTATTTTAACTGTTGATCAAAATGTCACATTTTTAGCCAAAGTGAGAGCCATCATGTTGGTTCCTGTGTCTTTTTGACAAGACCCTATTAGTCTTTGATAGGTTCCTTGCTTTCTGACACAAGATTACCAGAGTTATTTTGTTGTATGCAATACTTCAATATGTAAAACAAATTTAAAATTTTTGGTTTCGATCCCATTTTTGTAATATATATTCATACCCAGAATGCTATTTTTTTACTTATGCATATATACAAATAGGATACACTCCTACATGTGAATGGTAATTAAGTAAATATAAATAGTTATCTCTGGGTTGGGACGTTGTTTTTTCTTTTTTGCTTGTCAATATATTCTAATCTTCAAATAACAATGAATGACCTAATTAATTCTTTCAAATACCCTCTGCTTGTACATTACTTATCATAGCTTTTTAACTTACAGTGTTGCTGTAAGGGGCCTTAACCACTGTTTTCCAAATGTATTCTTTTGTGGTTTTCTTTCTACCCTTCTGAAATTCTCCTTTGCCTCTTTTACAGGACCAATCTTCTTCTGGTCCCTGACCCTGATCGCCCTCCCCCCACAAGACACACCTTATTTCTAATGGCACATGGGCCCTTTTCCCCAGGAATAACCATGTATCACCACAAACCTCACAACATCTACAAGCATATTCCTGCCCAAACTCTTTCACCCATTTCCTTCAGGGTCTCACATTTCTCTAGTGCCCTGGGTCACTTTGCCCTCTTCTTTCCCTTCCTTCTCTGAAATCCAAAATTAGTCACCATGACCTATTGACTACAAAATGGCTTTTAGTTTAGTTTCTTCCTCACTAATAAAACCACCAAAGTTAAGTTCTTCATAATCTATCATCTACATTATTCCAATAACCTCCTCAAAGAGATCCTCTCCCACGCAGCTTTCTTTTTCCTATGTTATCACCACCAGATTTATTTTTCTAATACGCCAACTGCATCAAGTTATCTTTTGGCTAAAGGTCCTACAACAATTCTCTGAAAAGTAAAACGCAAGGCTGATGAGTTAGAATGTTCACTCCATCAGGCAGCCCCATCTGACTCATCCAAAGGTACAACCACCGCTGAGCCCACATGAATCCTGTAGGCTGACAACCCAAGTCCTTCCTACCACCCATGAAGATCTGACCTCTTCTCATGTTTTCCAACCTAGAAAGACTTCCCTACTTTTTTCTGCTGATCTAAACATGCTGTTATCTTTTTTTTTGGAAGACTGACTAAGTCTCATCTACCTCAAAAGCTCTCTCGGAAAATTTTAAAGAAACATTATATATATATATGAAAATTCCTGCACAATTTATATAAACTGCAAGAATATACATAAGTATTGTCAGTAGTTATCTCTGGAGACTCAGACCTAGAAAACGTTATACTTACTAAGCCCTGTATGTCTACAAACTCAGAATTTTTTATAAACATGCATATTCAGACAAAAAAATAATGGAAATTAACACATTCATCTTTCCATTTCGTAAATTGCTACAGCATTACAGAGTTGTCACTGGGTGATGTGTTACTTGAATTTTTTTTTTTTTTGTGGTACGCGGGCCTCTCACTGTTGTGGCCTCTCCCGTTGCGGAGCACAGGCTCCGGACGCGCAGGCTCAGCGGCCATGGCTCACGGGCCCAGCCGCTCCGCGGCGTGTGGGATCTTCCTGGACCGGGACACGAACCCGCGTCCCCTGCATCGGCAGGCGGACTCTCAACCACTGAGCCACCAGGGAAGCCCTGTTACTTGAATTTTTAAAGATAGTTTCCCATAGTTAAATCTCGGAAGCTGTGGGACTGAACTAGGTAGCTATCATATTCTTATTCCTTACCTCTCCCCACCACCACCTCCTCAGTTCAAAACCACTGCGAGCCAGTGAACTATGCATCAGTAGCCTGGCTTCCATAGTCTCTGATCCTGCACATCAATGACTCTCGACCTGTTTAATCCAGTTCATCCATGAGAGTCAGCATTTCGTGTGGCACAGGCTTCCACAGGCACAGGTGGCCATTAGATAAGATTCAGGTTATGTACAATTCCTTGTTACCTTATCCTTACCCCACCAACAAAACCTACTAAAATACAAGTGAGATAGACACTAGTAAGAGGACAGGTTTAATTCAGCTCTAATAAATTATAAATTTTGATACTTTACTATTAGTAAATTATGGCAAAACTCACAACTGGTTTTGAGTTGTGAGTTTTGGTGAGTCTGGTCAATGTGGTGTTTCCACTTCTGCCATCTATCTTTAAGGAGCTTTGCCTATATTAAAATTCATACTGGCCATGGCCTCTGCATGACTCTATGAGGGAAAACAAAACAAGATTTGTTTGATCCCTTCCAGAGCTTAAAAGAAAATTTTCCTTTCAGCCAGTGATTATGAAAATCTGGATTTTCTTATCACAGGACATTTAATTTTCTAATAGCCAAGAGTGGCTAGGGTCAGGAATTTAGAAGGTGAGGGAGAAAGATAAATAAAATTATTATACACCTACTACTGCTAGCATGATACTAAATACCGTGCCACTATCAATGGCTTGGAGTGGGATGGGCACACTTTCCCACCACTAGGGCTATGTAATTGGTGTGAAGTAAGTTATGGGCACTGGGGTTTATATAAAAATGTGACTATGTTCTACTGTAGCAATTATGAGGTACTTTTTCTAGGCTATTTAGACTGACCCATAATCTTAGGACATTTCCATGGGAAACCCTTTCAGAGCACCATTAATCTAGAAATGAGATTTGGGAACAAAATCCACCCTATATTTAATTACTCTTTGCCTAACTTTAATCATTCAGGTTTTTGATGATTTACTTATAAGACAGAGTTGAAGGTTTGAGCTAACACACAGGACCAGATTGTATTGCCCAATCTGGCTCATGTGAAACAGTGATCTTACCTAGAATTAAGCTTTACTAACTACTACAAGGATAGAGGCTATCAGATAATTCAGAGGAAGTTTGGGACGTGAAGGGCAGTTGGCAAGCCAGGTCCTTCCTGTGTTGAACAAGCAGCACTGGCCCAGAAGATGTGAAGGCTCTACTAGGTGAGGTTCACCAAGATCCTCACACGCGGTGAGAGTTTATCTTGTAAAACATCTCCATTTTATACCTCCAAAAAACTGTACAGACTACATGACATTCTCCAAAGAGCCAGGCCTCACAGAGCCTGGTTTCTCTTTACTATAGGGAATCCTTAGCCAGGAACAGGCTAAGAGCATTCCAGAGTTAAGACCTCTTTCTCCTAACAAATGTCGGTACATACCCTATTTACCCAAAGGTCCTGTCGACAAGGAGATTAGACCTGGGTCACTTGCCTTCTTTTCTTCCCCTCCCTTTCTCCCAAGGAAGTGAATGGATCTGCAGACCAGCTGCTTTCACCCCTTCCTCCCTGGGTTATTTAAGAATTTGGTGACAAAATATAGCTTATTCTTACTTGCCCATTGCCTAGCTCTCCAGTATTAGAACTAAATCCAATCATTTCATCAAAACAGTTGAATCACAGAATCTCAGACTTAGAATAGAACTTTAAAGACGATTTAGTATAAGCTCCGACCTAAAGCTTCTACTTATTATATCTATTTTTATATCTATCTGATTGAAGATATCTTACGGTAAAAGAACCACTTTAAAAGGCTGTTGTTGGGGCTTCCCTGGTGGTGCAGTGGTTGAGAGTCCGCCTGCCGATGCAGGAGACACGGGTTCGTGCCCCGGTCCGGGAGGATCCCACATGCCGCTGAGTGGCTGGGCCCGTGAGCCATGGCCGCTGAGCCTGTGCGTCCGGAGCCTGTGCTCCGCAACGGGAGAGGCCACAACAGTGAGAGGCCCGCGTACCGCAAAAAAAAAAAAAAAAAGGCTGTTGTTTTAATCTTCTATTCACTGGGAATGTCCCTTTTGTAAAACAGCAGTCTCCCCTACCTCTCTTTACCATCCGCATTGGTCCTATTTCCAATGTCTGAATTAAATCAGAGTAAGTCTACTTCTTCTTCCACTTCAGTCCTTTCACATTTCCAAGGACATTTCAAAGCCATGTAGTTGTCCTACAACTTATCTTTTCTAAGCTGACCTCTCTGGGTCCTTCAATTGTTTATCCCAGGACAATAGCCACCTAATCTAATCTCCCCTCTACAGTTATCTGGCAGCTCACCCCAGAACATATGCAATTTTAGAGACTCCAGATGCTGTGGGTATGGCCTAACTAGGAAACTGTAATTTGTTTGAACTGTATACCATACCTCCCCTAATAGAGGAAACATTTAAAAGCAGCTTTCTTTTTTAGCAGATGTGACATGCTATTGGTACAACTACAATTGTGGTCATCTGCCACTTCCCAGTCATTCCCCTCTTTTTATACATTGTCAAGTCCAAGTGCAAAACTTGACATTCATCACTATTCAGTTCCATCTATTTGTTTCAGCTTATTTTTCCAGCCTAAAACTTTAAAAAATGTAATACATCATCCAACATATTATTAGTTCCTCTTCCTAACCTTGCTTCAGTCAATTGATAAGCTTGCATATTTTAAACTTTATTTTATTGTGGTAAAACATACATAACACAAAATTTACCCTTTTAACCACTTTTAAGTGTACAGTTCAGTGGCATTAAGTACATTCACGTTGTTGTGCTGCTATCACCTATCCACCTCCAGAACTTCTTTATATTCCCAACTGAAACTCTTACCCATAAACAGTAACTTCCCAACACCCCCTTAATCCAGCCCCTATCTTATTTTCTGTCTCTAGGAATTTGACTACTTTAGTTACCTCATGTAAGAAGAATCATATGATAAGATTTCTTTTTTAAAAACCTAATTAAAAACAAAATATCGACTAGGGTGGACATGGCAATCCTCTTCGTTGACATCTATTTTATCATCACACATCAAGTCCAATACACGAACTGTTTTCTTTCCTGGTTATTAAAGGGAAATAGGTTTCAAAAAATCAAGCCAGCTTAGAGAAAGAAAGGGACACAGCTCTGCTAAGGTAATCCCACTATGCATATCTGAGGAGATGCACTGTGCTCACAAAAGAGCATGAAGCAGTAAACACAGAACAAGGAAGAAAGAGAAGAATTCCTCCTTACCGAACGAAACTGAGGAAGGCCTTAGAGGAGGTTTGTTATGTTCGTGAAATATGGGAAATGCTCACATCAGGTATTCTATATTAAAAATGAAATACTGAAACAAATTCCAAAACCAAAAACACACATACATATATGGAATATGTATGTATCTTTACATATACACACACATTTAGAACACATATTTTATGAATAAAAAACTGAGCACTTAATATTTTTACCATGGCTAATCCCTCAGTTAGTAGTAAAAGTAATAAACTAACTGTATCATAGCGCTTTTATATAGATTTGTATAAGTGAGCTATAGAAATACTAATAGGGACTTCCCTGGTGGCGCAGTGGTTAAGAATCCGCCGACCAAGGTAGGGGACACGGGTTCGAGCCCTGGTCTGGGAAGATCCCATATGCCATGGAGCAACTAAGCCCATGTGCCACAACTACTGAGCCTGTGCTCTAGAGCCCATAAGCCACAACTACTGAGCCCATGTGCTGCAACTACTGAAGCCCGTGTGCCTAGAGCCCGTGCTCTGCAGCAAGAGAAGCCACCGCAATGAGAAGCCCGTGCACAGCAACAAAGAGCAGCCCCCACTCGCCGCAACTAGAGAAAGCCTGTGCGCTGCAAGGAAGACCCGACGCAGCCAAAATTAATAAATTAAAAAAAAAAAAGAAATACTAATAAAACAATTTCTAAGACTTACTTCTGCTAGTCTATCACTCATTACTGTATAAGAAAGCTGTCAATCTTTTATTTCAGTAGGAAAAAAGTTATCTAACATATTATACAACTTTAAAAAATATTTTTATTTGATTTAAATACTTAAGATGTCTTATTATATATAAATTTAGTGGGAAACAGAAATCACAAAGACCTTACTAGTGAATCTTGCTTTAGTGAGCCATATTAAGTACCTATTTTTAATACCTACCTAGTCTACAGAAATGTTAATTTTTGAAATTTTTTTATCTTAAAATGTTGCTGTAACAGCCATTATAGTTATCTAAAATTCTTCTTTAAGGCTATCTTAATGGGAGAAAAAAAGGAAATACATTATTTAAGTGTAACTGAGACCATGCAACACTATTTAACTCACCTTAAAACAGTAGTTTTTCTTTTTTAACACTGTTAATGATAAAATGTTAGTGAGTCATGGCATTTGTTTCACAGCATTGTGGAAATTTTTGTTTAGACTAAACATAAGACCAGTATTTTTCTACTTCTTCTCTCCTGACGTAAATTACAACTTTATCTTACATAACGAATCTCATTTTTCAGTACCACTTCATACACAATTGTTTGTAAAATGTTTTTAAAACATAGATAACTGGGGTAAAATATTAAACAAAAATCAAAAATCTTCACCTTCAAAGTATCACACCTAATACTAATACCCTTAAATAAATGTAACAAGAGGCATTTGAAACCAAATTTTCTTCTTAAATTGCAGCAGAATGGTTTAATGATTAGATCCTAGGGTAATGGAAAGATGCAGAAGAGTTGGCAAAGTACGCAGAGACTCAGTGATTTTTCTTGCGAAGTTTAAAAGTTTTCCAAATATACTATAACTCAGTATCTAAAGATGTGGTTTGATTGGTGAGAGGAGGTGATTCACAAGGAATACAGGAGAAAACTAACGTTACCCAAGAAGTCAGAAAGGGAGAACAAAAGAGGATGGTTTATCCCTAAACATAGGACATTAAAGCCTAAATGTGCCACTTCCTTTATGATAAGAGATTAACCTGTCATATTTTCCCTGACAATGAGTATCCTGCACAAGGGATGAAAGCTGAATATCAAGAAAAAAGCTGCAGGATTTTTACCTTTCTATGTAGGCAGAAGAGAAGACTTCTTAAGCTCTAAATTATTCCATGAGATAATTTTAAAACTCCAGTAAATATATTAGAGAGAGGATCAAGACATTATATAACCTATTCACAACCTACAATACCCTAAGTTCAAAAGACTCTTACTTAAAAAAAAAAAAAAAGACTCTTACTTTTGTTATGTCAGATAAGGTAAAGTTGTTATTTACATTCAACTATTCAGTAGGGCGTACATTTAAAACCTACAGGTAATTAGCCTCTATTCTTCACTTTAAGTTTTAATTAGTTCCAGTTAGAAAATCTTTTAAGAAAAAAAGCTTACTACAAACAGCTTAAGTAGTTGCAGAAGTATCAAGTCGAAGTGCTTTCCAAATGCCAGTTCTCATAGCATAAGGGATAAGAATTTCATAAAAGTTTATACAAAATAATAATAGTAGCAGTACTTGCTGTTGGTATTTTGTTAGCCTTACTTGAAATGCACAAAGTAACCTGGGAATTCGTTGCATGGGAAAAAATTTTCTTATATTCAAATAGTAAATGTAAGATCTATAAATGACATAGGATCTCTACATCTATAAATATTTATTTCATCAATTTTGTTTCTATTTTGTTTCCCTATGAATAGATTCACTTTAATTAGATAATTTTCTTTCATACCATTCATTTATTTCATACAATAGAACACAGGAAGACATATCAAAAAAGCAACCATCTCTTGAAAAAACTGCAGTTGATTTTCTTATCAACTTTACTAAATAAGGCAGCAGTTAATTTCTTTTTTAAAAATCCAGCATTCACTTTACTAACATTTTATAAAGGCATAAAAGTCCAAAGAGCAAACAGTATTCCTCCCACATAATGAAATATTCAACTTGCCAATCCATGTACATCAGCTATTTGCCAAGCCTGTGACTTCAGTGGCCGAGAGAGAACAGCAGTTCATACTAGTCACATTTACAAATGCATGTAAATGACCTGTTATCTTTCACCAGCTTATATTCTTTTCATAGCACAATGATTATTTGTGACTCATGTTTAGAGACCATACTTCTAACCTGCAGCAGGATATTAAACTTACACGAGTACTCACACACATTCTTCCCTGAGTCAACCAATATTTTGTTAGTCAGTTTCCACGTCTTTTTAGCAAAAGTGCCCAGGAAACAAAGTGCATGTATTGCAACTATCTAAGACCTGTAAAAGGTAGAAGTCTATATGTTATAACTACCTATAATGTATTAAAATCTAAAAAGGAAGACAAGGAAATAAACAGTAGGAAATGCCAGTAAAAATAACCTATTGCTTCAGAAGAATAAAGTGATTATGGATACCTACTGGGATCCTATAAATACCTACTTATTTATAACATTAAAACCAGCATAGTTTTTAAAACATTTACATTAATTATTTAGACTTATAACTTTAAATGGGTGATATAAAGAGATGCTTTGATGTATCTTATGCTTGCAGAAATAATGTAATCTGATGTTTTATTCACCAGCTATCCTTGTGTGGGGCAATATAAAGAAAAATAGAAGAATATTATTAATACGCATTTGTATGAGTTTTTTAAAAGCCCTCAAAATCGTCGCAAATGTCCAGTAATATACAGATTTTAATAATACCAAATAAGAAAAAAAAAAGCCAGTGGTTACATTTATGTTTTAAAACAGGAAAAACATGGACTGGTATACCACATGTATTACATAAAATTTATACTATTCGAGTTTACATACGTCTATTATTTCCCAGTATCTATCTTGGGTTTGGTGGTATATCTAGGTTGAAAAATAACTGATTGAGGAGAAACCTAACAAAGATGCAAGGGATATAAAATTGCTAATTTCCAAATGTATAATGTAGAAAAATAATGTTAGAAATAAAAGTTAATATGCACTAGTGCCCCAGATTTGCTGTATCCTCTATTAGCTCAGTCTGGAAGTTCTGATGAAGCCTCTGAACAAGACTCCCCCTCCCCCTCCCCCTCCACCCCTGCTCTAGCGTACTTAAGTGTAACTATGCATGTATGTGGAACTGTACATGAAATTAAGCAGAAAAGAAATACTTCAGCTGGTTATACAGGAATCTATACCTAGCTCCGGCTGTTAAAACATACATGCATCTAGAAAGACAGACAAATATCAGTAGCCACATGATCCTAAAGGTTTTGAGTGAACATTCAGGAAATTGGGGTCATCTGACTTTCTCAAAGCGTGTGAATCCAAATAGACACACTAATACGAACGCGTAAGTAAAGCTATTACTTTTGTTAACACACAGGATGACATCACAAGAGTGATTCCTGAATGCATTTGGGGTTGATCTTTATAAATTAAGAATTGTATGTTTAGATTTATCTTCACCCTTGAGGCGTTACTCCCAATCTTGTCTGCTTGTCAGACCACTGTAAATCCTGGCACTCACCAGTACAAAGTAGTATGCATACAGCGCTGTACAATGGTGAATTATAAAATACTTGTCACCAATCACTTTCCAATACCAAATGAGAATCAACAAATCTGTAACAAGGAAAAATAAGATATTACACAGGAAGAAAGCTTCATTGTTTTTCAAGTGTATTTAACTTTCTCCTGACATCACATCACAGTCCACTCTGAGCCCACAGCACTCGTCTCGTACATCAGGAGTTCAACTACCCCTTTTACCAGTAAGTATGTGCTTCCAGATAACTGTCTCCCCTACACTACTGGGACTTCTCTAGGAAGAGGACCAAGTGTGGGCATCCAGCACACTGCCAGGCGTATAGCTATGTAATGTAACGTATTTGTTGAAAGTATAAACGAATTAACTTGTTACAGGGTTAAATAAAATGAAAATATTACAGAATAAAAATAATTTGAAAATAAGGCTAAATTACTGATTTTTGCCACTATAATAACTCAAACGGATAAGACGATCTCAGAAAAGGTATAAAACGACCAACTCATTTATAACACAAATTCATCAAAAAAATTTAAAAGTTAACAAAGAATGTGGTTAAATATTAATTCAAAATAGCAAAAAAAACCACCCCAAAACACGAAGAACTATAACTATTAAAAAGATATCTTAAAAAAGAGCTCAAGGCATCCATTTTTCTTTAAATTCTAAATCAATACCACAATTCAGAAAATTGTTTCATTTAATAAAACAGAAACATCTCAAACTGTGAACACAAGTATTTTCTTGACCAAATGGTTAAACATGAAATTTAAACCTGGAAACAAATGGCTATCATGGATGGAAACCAGAGGATGATTCAGGTTTTGTGGGTTTGGAGCTCGTAGCATGAGGAGCTTCTTTTATAAAAAATAAAAATTACTAATACAAAACTAGATGTGAATATATATAAAGGTAAAAGAAATCATCAAATTATAAATTTTAAGGAGAGGAAAAAAATACCACAAATGTGGAAATCAAGAAAATTTAAAACTATTAGTAATTAACTGCCTGATATGCTTCTCTAGATACATTTTTCCTATATTTGGCTGTATATTCTTTGGTTACCAATTTATATGATAATGATCTTATAATATCTTCTATACAGAGAATAAAAGAATTAACCTTTCATTCAGCTTGGTTTAGAAAGTTTGTTTCAGTTCATAACTTATTTTTAAGTGTTTTGAATTATTACCTTATTTGAGAAAATCTTTATCAAGTTTCTTTCGTACAAGATTTCCTGGGTAGTAACTACTCTCTGAATTGACAATACTCATTAACCAGTGTATGAGGCATATTATAAATTTTGTGTTAACCTTGTCAATGAAAGCATTTTGTGCCAAAGAGCAAATCTTTTCCCAATATGTCCACAAGATTCACTCTTCTTTTAATTGGGCTGTTGAATAATCCAATAGCCTATTCATTATTTCCATCCCAAATGTATCTTTTCCTCTTAATAAATTACTGTGTTTTGGTTTAATCTAATTTTTTTTTTTTACAATTCACTTCTTGATGGCAGAAAATTTTCTACCGAGTCCATCACTCATCTTTATCACTTTTGTTTCATAGTCCATTATTTTTACTTGGATTTTCTTTCAGCTGTTAATTAAATTTGAAAATTACAAAATAGGGTTCCCTGCATAAACGTCCAAATCAGGGATCTCTTATTTCTCTATTGTTTTATTGAGACAGTCCAAAATGTCGTTTCAAAGAGCAGTTTAAATGGCATATTCTCAACTTAACTTCCCCTCTGTCTCGTTGTGTAAAAGGTTATTCCAACCTCATCCAACATGAGAGAAAATATGACAGAGGGAAATGTGAAGTAGAAAGAGTCCATGGTCTTAACTGATTATGACTAAAATACCTTACTTTTGCAAATCTTACCAAAACAATACAAAACCATGACCATGGGAGCACATTTCAAGGGCCCTTGCAAGTGAGGACCCTGAGGCTTAAACTTCCTTAGCGTCATGGTAATTGCACCTGAGCGACTCTTTAGTCCAAAAAGGAACCATCACTAGTAAAAAAAAAAAAAAAACATCCAGGCTTAACTGAGGCCCCACTCTGCAGCTCTGATCTTTGAGAACCAGAGAGCCAACATGAAAAATGTTTCATGTTCTACCATTACAGCAGATATTTTTTTCCCTCAGTATGGATCCTAAAAGTTGCTTCTTAAATAAATAAACCAAAAGCATAGACTATGTATGTATTCTTTGCATAATTCCATAAGTAGTCGAAAAAGAAACAGACAGTAAACAACATATCACATACCAGAAATGAGGTAGCCTGAAGCAATAGCAATATTCACTTTCACAAGAGATGGATCACCCCTGTAAATATTAAAAAAACAGGTTCCTTTTTTTAGCACATGGTTATAGATGACAGCTACTTTTTTTTTCTATTGAGATTTAAATATAATTTAAATGTCCTCTATAGGCGCTCAAATGGTAACTTGTCATTTGCACAAGGTACTGTGTTAGCTATAATGCTTCTAACTGCAATAATCATAATTGCTTATACTTATTAGCCCAAAGTTTTATGAAAATAATATTACCGAAAGACAACATTTTATAAGTGTGTTCTCATATGATTTGTTTGTGAAAGGACTCAAATGGAATTCCAGACGCTGGTTGTCGTTGGTTTGATTCCTTATTCTGAATCAGAGACTCAAATAGCCTCAAGAAATCATCTAGCCTGCCCCTGATTTAGAGGCACTATACTGTTATCCTCACTTTACTGAGGACTGGAGAGATTTGCCTATTATCACAAATTAGAAAATGATCGGAACAGAACAATTTAATCCTGCTGTTTTGACCCTTACACATATCAAGATCCTACACTTTTGCCCTGTTCATGCTCTTGGCTCCAGGAAACAAATACAAATTATCAGTCCTTTATCTGACTTTTAATGTGAACTACTGGTAAAATGAACATAAAATAAAACTGACAACAGGTAAACTACAAGTGGAAAAATTTAGAAGTCATGTCTTCTTTACAAATTTTTATCTGTAAATACGATCCAGGAAAATTGCACCTGGAATAAATTATGGTATCTAAGAAAATGTTAAAATATCAAAAAGTATAATAGGTAAAAATTTGATAAGGACAAATTGGTCAACGAATCAAATCTTTGTTATAAAAGTTACTTCCCAAAACAACTGGTTCTGTTGATAATCATGTGGGTAAAATTAAAATATGAAAAAAAAAAGTAGCAATTGTTTAGGTAGAGCACATTAAAACCTGGTCAAGGAATGAAATTCACTAAATTAATTCACTTTGAAAAATATCTTCTCAGTGAAAATGTATGAATACTGGTATAACTCTGACCAGCATAATTCCATATTTATGAATAAAAAACAACATCATTGCAGTCAAATAGTGATGGTCAAAAGACCTGGTCAAATTGCCCCACATCCCTCAGAACCCACGTCTATCACATCCCTGTGCAGTGCTTCTTCAAAACACTTCCAATCCCTCAAACTAAACTGAACTAAGTCTTCTCATATAATGCCAGGAAGTACAATTTGTAAAACTTCTGCCATTGGAATGACATTTAAATTCTTCAAAAAGAATCATCTTACAAATTATCGTGTTATGGCTAAATATAATTATTATTCGTGCTTCAAATCATCTCATGTGGTACTAAATTCCTCTCACATGGACATCTATAATTCTCATTTTCCTATCTTTGATATCAAATGATGGGTCAAACATAAATTTAAAGACTAAGTCTATCCTATCTATCTGACTATCCTATCTCAATAATAACTCATTTTTGCTCAGAACAGTGTTTACAATAACTTGATTTCACTCACTAACACGGTATAAACGTTTACATAATCATCATATTCTCCCTGTTTTGGATAATAATTGCAATACTAATGCAAAATGGCCCTCATTATTTGTATTAAATCTAAAATAAATCATTCTAATGCACCTTGCTGAAATATGTCTGAACACAAGCATTTTAACAAACCGTACACCATCAATATGTTTTCTGTTTTAAAGTAAGGAGATGTTCTTATCAATAATTAAAATCAAAACATAAATCAAATTGACTATATTGGAAAGAAACAGCTTACCAAAGTGGATCAGCAATAGTAGCCTCATCAAACAAGAAAATGTACAAGCCAAAAACCCCAACCACCAAAGAATGACACGTAGACACTACCCTGAAATGAGATGAAACAGACACAAAGATTTTAGAATCTGTGCAATAAATTTTAACTAATTCTGGCAAGACATTTAACACTCTGAAGAAGTTAAATCTGGAAGCATTTAAATATAGGATTGGAGTACATCTGAGAATATAATACAAAATTGCTATTTAGAAATCCAAGGGTCACAACTTTACTTTGGAATCAATAACAAGAAAGATGCCCAGGTCTACAATTTCCTGCTAGACAACTGATGAATCACTTACTGATTAAAGGGTGTAAAGCAGAAGCATACCTGATGAACCAGTTGACAGAGTTTTGTGCAAACAGATGGCATTTGGTAAGCACACTACCCTGCACCCTGCTCCATCCCCAGCAGCATCACTGCAGGATTAGCTCCTGCTCCAATGAGTTAGGAATGACTTCCAAATCTACTAGCCTTAACGAACTCCATATCCATGGATCAGAATTGGAATGGATCATGAAATGAAAATGTATTCCCTTGGAAATTTCAGTTTTAATACACACATTATTGTACTTGATTCTTGTAACAAGTCTGTGAGAAAGCTAAGGTGGCTATTATTAGTGTCTCATCATTATTATGAAATCACTTCTAAATAGAAAAATAGAAAAATGGAGGACCATGAATTTATTCAGAAAAAATCTGTTTTTAAAAGAAATGCCCAAGTGAAAACAAAATGTTCACATGATCCACGTGGCATTTTTTTTATAGAAGGAATAACTTTTAGTTGAAAAACATCAGTTTCTATGAACATATCTTGCTAAAAATTTAATGACTTAACCAATATGCAAGTTCTATGATATCCTACTTAAAGAACTGTATAGGGCTTCCCTGGTGGCGCAGTGGTTGAGAGTCTGCCTGCCGATGCAGGGGACGCGGGTTCGTGCCCCGGTCCGGGAGGATCCCACGTGCCGCAGAGCGGCTGGGCCCGTGAGCCATGGCCGCTGAGCCCGCGCGTCCGGAGCCTCCGCAACGGGAGAGGCCACAGCAGTGAGAGGCCCGCATACCGGGACGGTGGGGGGGGGGAAGAACTGTATACAGGATACTATATGCTTACTCATATAATGAAAACGCAAAGGGAGAGGCCACAGCAGTGAGAGGCCCGCATACCGGGACGGGGGGGTGGGGGAAAGAACTGTATACAGGATACTATATGCTTACTCATATAATGAAAAAGTTTATGAATAAAGGATGAGAGGATTAGCAAAGTTTTCTCTTTAGAAATTAATTGGTATGCAATGAATCTCTCTACAATATGACCCAAATCTTTAAAAGTAAGTGAAATAGATCAACCAATACAAAGTTTGATATTAAAAAATCTCATTGTAACTTGAAAAATCAATATACTTGATCTAATATATGATGTGGTCCTAAGTAAACATATCAAATTAAATCAAATCATATTTAAATGCTCAAAGAGTCTCACTAATTTAAAGGCACTGAGTCCTTTGTAATACCAAAATACATTTTGAAGTGTGATAATTAACCCAATTAACCTGGTTTACAAGTCTGGCATTTTCACGCCAAGCACACCTGTGTTCCATTTGAACATAGCAAGATAAAAATGTAAGTTCCTTGATCTCAAATAAAACATGCCATCTAAATAATCAGACAACCAGCTTTCTGTTGCCATTCAAAAATTCTATTAAAGGAAAAAGCATAACCTTTTACTAACCTGTTGGCTTAGTAACCTTCTATCAAAAGGTTTCCTTTCGGAAAAAATCTGAATTTTTGTTCCTGATACTCAGGCCTCAAATTCCCTACTCTGTTGAGATGTTATATGGTAAAAGGGAAGAATTACAAGCTCTCAGCTGATGGAAATGGCATATAATTCACGAGAGAAAAGTTACATGTTACTTGGATCAAATAGCTCCCACTATAATGAACAGGAGAAACAAACACCCTGTGTTTACATGCTATTCTGTATTAAAAGTCTATACGTTCAGAAACGTCTGTTAGTAAAAATTTAATATTTCATTCTTTAAAATCAGATTCCTGGCAAAGCAAAATGTAGATTCCTCAGGGTCTTAAAAAAAACACCAAGATAAAATATTTCAATTTTGTTTAAAGAAGGTTAAAAAGGAATGTTTGTGGGTTTCTTTTTTTTTAAGGAAGTAATGACAATTTTAGAATAGCACTTTAAAATTACTGATGTAAACACTCTCAAGTAGTATGAGTATTACCCACAGAAATTACATAGCTCAATCAGACAAAAGAGTTATATTTTGAAGGAGCAGATTTAAAAATTAGGAATATTTCAGCACAATAGGACTTTCCATGCCATAGGAAAGCAAGTGGAAATAATACATTTAATTATATAATATTAATAATGTCTATAAGTATGTATGTTTGCAGAAAAAGTAACAATTAAGTATAAGATTTTCTCACTTATAATTAATTCAACTGTTACTCTCAGGTGTGAATTTTCTGGAGAGCTTTTCTGCCTTCTGTCCTTTTACTACTAGATGATTTGGGCCACTCATCATTCAGAGACTCTTTCCTGATTACTAGAGAGAATTATGTAGGTTGCGTTGATCTGTTTTAAGACTGGAATCTGGATTTCAAGACATATATGTGTAGTCAAAAAGCAGCCAACTGTTTTTCCTTCTTTGCACTCTCCACCTCACAGTTCAAGTCCCATGTAAACCAAGCTGGAGTGGGAAACAGGAGTAAGCTTGAGAGAGAATAGCATAGCATAATAGTATTGGAATAGCGTAATGAATCATATAATCCCAGACTCCTTTTTCAAATGGGAACTCAGTTTCCCAAATGGTGATTCCATGTCTCATAGAATGGCAGTGATAATAAGACTGAATAATGCAAAGTATTTCTCAATTGCATCATTTCATTTTTACCTTTGCTTCAGTCTATCTGTACCCTCCCTGTTTCTTTGGCTTGCAGCTCGCCAAGATTCAAATGCCTTTACCTACCTTAACCGTGTTGAAATGGAAATGAAGATAGTTTAAAATTTAGTCGCAGAAAATGTATGTCCCCCTCCATATCCCCTTCCTTCTCTTTCCCAACTATTCTATCTTCATGCTAGAAATGGTTTTACAAAATAATGGTTAGTACCTTTTGTATCCCACATTTGAACAATACTTTTGTGCTATTATTTAGACAAAAGAATCATACCTCTTATTTTTCAAAAATATGTGGAGAAATAATTCTCACTTTTGGAGAGAAGAGCTATAACATGTATGAACCAGACAAATCAGTGTAAGGTGCAGAAGAAAACAACTAGTCTTCTTCACAGTCTGAGTTATAAAAGTGAATGCCTGTAAAACAATTTGGCTCAAACAGATAGGGCATTTCAGGTCACATATGACCATTCTCAAATAAATAGACTTTGGCAGAAGTTTTTAATTCTAAAAGGAAATTTCAATAAAAAAATAATTACAGCAATTTTGGAGATCTGCTGAGTTCATTTTATAGTTAGCATTAACTTCAACGATAAACAGTATCCCATAGCTGCTCTAATTCACTGAGGTTTGCAAATGCACAGAGGTGTTTGGGCATCTGAAATGCTCTAAAGCAAGTGAAGCAGTCATCAGAGTCCATCTGTGTTTGAAACCTTGTGAGAGGTTAATGAGTTGCACATACACAAAAAATTCGCAAACCAACAATTAAAACTCTGGCAGGTTTCTATATCCTTAGATGTCTTATTCGTTTTCCATTTACTTTTTTGTTTAAAAGATCTAAAAAGCAATTTTTATTTTAGAATTACATAACAAAAGAACAGATTCTGGAGGGCTATGAATTAAAATGAAAAGTTCATTAAAAGAGAGACAGATGTGCTAACTGTGCACCAGGTTCTTTGGTGTGTAGTGTTTAACTGTCCTAGGTTGGGCTAAGCCAGCCCGATACTATATATAGGCTACTCACAGCCCCAACTAACGTTACTTCTGTTACCATTTCCAAAGAACATGTGTTTGTTATCATAAATATTTCAGAGGAGAATGCAAAACAGTGCCTTCCACCACAATCCGCCAGAGTCTACCTTAACACTTTCCTAGACAGTTAAATAAATTTTTCCTAACATCTTTCAGAATAAGAATTGAAAATTTTTTCTTGTATGAGATCTATCTACTTGTCTTTCCTTTTATTCCTAATGTCAAATAAAAAAATTTGACCTAAGATTTTGTTAGATCCTAAATGAAAAAGACTTTTGGGAGATAGGTTAAATGTGTAATTTTATTTCATAAGACTAGGTTTTTTTTAATCAGTCATTTACATTTTCGTATGCTTTACCTTGAGTTCCATTCAATCTTCTTTTCGAAGTTGAGATTATTAAAACCTGGAGAAACTTTTGCTGAAAACCAATAACTTACAAAGTGGAAAAGAAGCTGAAAGGTGAAAAAGCTGGTAAAACCAGCGCTGATGACCAATATGGTGTTGGTATCCATATTTCTTCAACCTGTTAAGAGAAATGTTGGCTATAAAATCTTTTAAATTGTTCATAATACACCTAAATTAATTTTTAATTTTAAGAGTATGTGGTTGTATTTTTAGTGATTTATTTTAATTTAGCACAAATGTAAGAATACAAGGAAACTATATGAATTTTACATCTTTACCAGCTATTTGTCATGTATCTCATATTTGTACTTAAAATAAAAGAGGGGAAGATCTATTATCTTAAAGAGTTCAATATTATAAATGTCAGGAGACAAATTTAACATCATGATACTCAAAATTACCTAAGTCTAGAGTTTACCACTAAGAGGAAATTTCAAGTACTATAACTGAAGGTATTCTTTTAGTAATATTTTTAATTAAACTAAGGACAAATCACCTGATTTCTCTATGCCTCAATTTTCTCATCTATAAAATAAGAAAGTTGGTTAGATAATTTCTAGGAAACAATTAAGCCAAAATAAGAATAGAACTAACATTATCTGCTATAGCAAAACAAAAACCAATTATATAAGAAAAAATAATTGTACAGTGTGACAAACATTTAAAGTTTAAGAAGAATAATACCATCTTGGAAAATAATCATACCACTGTTACTGCTTAAATTACTATTTAACTTTAAAAAAAATATTTTGCAATCACACATATCCTTGAACCAAAAATCCTCCATGGCTTTTTATCTCTAAAAGAAAACATTTTTATAAAAGAGCTCCAAGTTTTAAGGATAGAGCTAGCACAAAGAATGGTAATATGCATATATACACATTCAAAGTATGTTTTCTCTCTCATTGAGCTAAACTTTATCTGGCTCCTAAAAATCTTAGGAACATTCAGACCAAAAAAAAAAAAAAAAAAAAAAAAAAGACACTAACCCATTTGCTAATATCCAGCAAATACAGCATTTCTACGGCTCCATCTTTGATAGAGCTGACCCTCAAATGAAAAGGAAATGAATCAATACGTATTTCCAGCTGCCTAATGTGAAGAAATAAAGTCACCTACTGAAGCCAATTCACTAGAGAAAAACCACATCATTGACTGCACTAGCAATAACCCCACTTCATTCCCTTCCAACCAGGATATCATAATAAGAATCAGTCTCCCACAGGGCCTCTTCTGACAGAATTCATGTGTCTGTAATGAATTCTTTCCTCATTCTTTTTTTCTGGTGTGTGTACACAGTAAAAATATTGATATCACAATTCTTCTCTGTGAGATTCCATTAACTTTATTGCTCATTTAATTGTTTTTAATTCAACATGTGTTTATTGGGCATTACAAAATTTAATTTTAACCTATCTTGGTCTTTTAAGCTAGGTTTAATATTAACAAAATAATACATAAAAGTTTTATACATAAATTAAACATCATTGTAATTTGCTAAGTGAGATGTAAAAAGGAAAATGTTTTTCTAAGATTAAGCAAATAAGGATCTGCATGCCAGGTGGGCAGATAAACAAAGACAATGAAACCAGTAACCAGCAGTAAGTGGAGAATCTAATCTTAAATGTGAGGATGATTTGTCCTGAAGGGTTCTGTGTGTTCCCTGGAGGTTATGTAGGGTGGCTAGGCAAGAGCTGCTTATTTACCTCCGTTAAAATTCAATATATACAATGAGTATTTATTTCATGAATGTTTGCTAAAAGTTATGTTATAAAACATAGTAGGTATCATGCAACATTATCCATTTTATGAATTGTTAATTTAAGCAATACATTAAAAAATCAAACAATTCACTATTAAATTCCTCATTTCTAAAAAAATTTAGTTTTTATGAAGTCTTTGTTATTCTGGGTATCTTATATTTTCAACGGACTTTCAGTGAACTAGAGTTTGGGGGGGTACATGTTGAGAATCTCCCTTTGCAAAAATGTTCCATTTAAAACTAAAAAGCTCCACATAGTCAAGTTATGGCTTCCATTAAAGGTTCAACAGACAGAAGCTAATTAAATTGTTCTACTCCCAGCTTTGCTTCTTATTAAACAGCTGCTTGCTTCATCAGTCATGCCAAGTCAGGGACTAATCTAAGGAATTAAAAAAAAAATTTCCCAGAAAACCAAAGCTTCCGGTAGGAAGCAACTGCCCCTGTTCATTCACTGCATCAGGCAAGAAAATGGTAAAAATGGATAAAACCAAATAATGCTCATTACTGACACAGATTAAGGACCTTTTAGAGTTTAGTGATCATTAAGTAGAGGAATACACAGTAAAAGTAGAAAAGCATTAGACTTGGTTCATACACCTCTACATATGGCTAGTAGCTGGCAGAAGGCTTGGATACTATCCTAGAACACAGCAGCCAGAACAGAAGTGGGAAATATTTCTGTGCCAATTTACAAGGGGAGTGTCTAGACATGAAATTTAATTAGCCCATCCTGATTCACAGGAATTATGGACACCAAAGAAACTCTTCCAGAGGCTTCCTGAATACAAAGGAAGTTTGTACTTTTCCCCACAAGATGGTCTCCATAAACTTTAATTCAAGTTGGTTTCTTGGTAGAGAAGACCATGAAAAGGTTTGAAGGATGCCTCTCAACCACCAGCTTGTGAGGGCCCTTCTCCAGGAGGACTCCCAGAAGCAGGACCACTGGAAACAGCCCAGCCAGGCTGATTCAGTCTTTACTTCAGCCAACAGTTCACCCAATACCTGTCATGAGTCCGCCACATACCAGGCACTGGGCTGGGACTCAGAATACAAAATGGGAGACATGCTCATGGGCCAGTAGGGAAGCAAGAAACTGATCATCCCCACATAAAGTGGTAAATTCATGGTGCTAAGGGGGGCACTCCCTGCTTTCCTGGGAATAAATACCCAGCAGAGAAGACATATAAACAGTGAGGAGATATCTGAAGGTACTCAAGCTAAACCAAGAGAACATCTTCTCATCTATTAAAATCCCAACAAGATGCTTTAAGGCTGAAACCCCTAAAGATTCGGTTCCACCAGGTGACTCTAGAACTACCAACCTGGGAATACAACCTTTACTCTCATTTCCCCATGTTCATTATCTCCTTGTAGCACAAGGGATTCCTTAGGGAGTGTGTTGGAATCACCAATGTCACCTCCAATTATCAATACACATACACAACCTTCACGTTCTGATACAACTTCCAGGGAAGGACCACTGCTGTACCGATTAGCAGTAAAAATCCTTAAACACAGGGGGAAAAGGTCTTATGTGGTTGTCTTTAAGGGCAGCAAGGAAGGGGGAGCTAGGAAGAATGCCCTACACATGCTTAGCAGTCCTTTTCCCATCCCTTTCCTTTTTCCCACATTGACTCCAAATATTCATTGCTCTCAAATCTCCAGTTCTCCCTGTCTTACAATAGATGAGGTTTCTTCCCATTTCACCAAAAAATGGAGGCCATCAAGCATAAACTGATGATGATGGCAATGTTTACTACCTCCCCTCGCCCCAATCCAGAATTTTTCTCTGCACATTATAGGCTCTGCTGGGGTGTATGCCCCACACATTCAACATGGTTTACATTGTGTGCAACCAAACCCCATCATCTCCCAATGTACCAGTCCTGGATGGTCAGCTACCCTCTGGATGGCTCCATAAGGGCATCCTGGAGGCCCACACGCTCTACATGACCCAAGCTGAACTTAACCCCAAACCAGTCCTCCCCACAGGGTTCCATATCTCAGAGGATGACACTATCACCCGCAAACACCTCCTCACCTTTAAATCTAGAACAGCTCAGTCATCCTGGTCTCCTTCGTATTTCCTACTCACATAATTAACTGACTGCCAAATCCTTGTAGATTGAAGAATACCAAATGAAGAACAACTTGATTCCAGGAAAGTTCTGAAAGTTTTTCATGAGATCCTTATTAATAACACAAAGAAATGTGGCTGGATAACAAAATTAGGTAAATCTAGAGTTAGCTGAAAAACTAGAACCAGCATTTAGATCAATGATCTGAAAGAGACTTGAGAAATATCTCCTGCGATATCCCATAAGGTTCTCTCTTTTTGGTCTCTTTCAGTAATATTTTTACAAATATTTATATGTTTACTCAATCTGCATATAACACAGAGCTGGGAAAGATAGCTAATATAATCAGTTAACAGAATCAGGTTTCAAATGATCTTCAGAAGATGAAATAATGAATCCCAATCAGAAAGATAAAAACCCGAATAAATTTTTAAAAGGCAATACCCAAGTATAGGACAGCATAATAGCTATATAACACGCGCGCGCGCGCACACACACACACACACACACACGTAATACTAGCATTTTAATTTACACAAACCAACAAGAAATAATAATGTAATGAAGATACTAATAACAAAAAACAAACCTCAGAACCACTTACAATCAGAGAGTATAGATCAAGACACGTATCAGTCCCATTTTACTTTGAATTAATCACATGTCAAAGTACCTTTAGAGCAGTGTAACTAAGATGGTGATTTTTAGAAACCATATCATATCATGAAGAGTTGAAGGGCTGAGTAATGTCAGCTTGGGAACAAGATTACTTAGAGAGGACTGAAGGGCATTCTTCGGACATCTGAAGAGCTGTCATGTGGAAAAGTGAAAGAGGGAACTTACTCTGCACCACTCTAAATGGCCCAAATGGGCAAAAATTACAGAAAGGGAGGAGCTCAGCTTAATTTAAGGAAGACCCTTCTAACAATTTAGAAGTGCCCAAGCATCTGTCATGGAAGTGGTAAAATGACCACAAGGAGGGTTGGTCTGCAAAGGGGTTGGGCGCTAGTCTAACCTTTAGAGCACTTGCAAAGTAAGATTCTGGGATTCTAGGACTGAATTTAATTGTGGCATCTAAAAAGGTAATTTTGTATTAAATACGACATTAGCTTTTCAACAGTCTATCACTTATGTTTTACAAAATCAAAGTTACTCGTGTAAGAAAATATTAAGTACGTATGACATGTTGGGAAGTACACAGGCTGTGTTACAGTCTTGAGTTTGAACCTCAGTTCCACCACTTGTTCACCGTGTGACCTGGGGCAAGTAACTTGCCTTGCCTTACCTGCACCTTGGTTTCTTCATCTGGAAAATGGAGATAACGACAGTACCAATCTGACATGAGGAATAAACCACAGAACGCTGGGCGCTTAGAACAGTACTTGGTGTGTGGTGCATACTCGGGAGTACTGTTTCTGCTTCCACCATCGACCACCTCCAGTAGCATGCAAGACATGCAATTTCTGGGCCTGTCATCACTCCAGCCCAGGGAAACAAGACCATTCTCTGGCCACTAGGCCTTATGCCTCTAACTCATTCCCTTTACATTAGTCAACCCTCAAAATGTAGGCAGCCCCACTGCAGAGATCTAGCCTCCATCACTGGACTATACCTGTCATGTGCCAACGTTCCTTCCCAGGCACCTGACCCAGCCCATCACCCCCTCTACCTCCCAAATGCTTCCACTGGTCCCCTGGGACTGGGCTCCACACCCAGAAAACAGTGCTCTATGCTTGGCCTCTCCTCGGCCTGCTCTGAAGACACCCCTCTTCTTCTGCAACCTCTCAGCTAGTGGCTGCCCAGGCCCTCATCCTTCAGTGTCAGGAGTGGCCCTATAGCCTCTATGCGCCTCATGGCTCCCTTCAGGGCTTACTCCTCCCTTCCCTCACCTCCTATAAACACTCAGGGTGTTCTGGTCCTGCTATTCAGTTATACCACCTTCTCCCTCTTCTCACTGATATCATATTCCAACCTCCTGAACATTTCCTCCCATTCAAAGACCAGGTCCTGGTTCACTTATGGTCCTCAAGCCCTGCCATTATCCTGAATGACTTCCTATATATGTAGAAGGCCCAGGTTTCCTTAACAACTTAGTCCCTTAATCTTCATCTGGAATGGTACCCCTTCCATGCCACCTCAACCATTCATGGGCCTTTACTGTCCCTTACCCATCATTTTTCTGCCTCCAAAATAACATTTCTAGAATTCTCCTTGTTGACCTTTCCTTCAAGTGTGCTCAGTATTACAACATTCTCAAGTTACATTGGCCTCTCAGCTTTTCCTCAATTCAGTAGTCCTTTTCTCATTTTACTTCCCTCTTTAATCAGCTTAGATCCTAGAGCACATCATTTCAATAACAGTCTTTCTAACACCCCACATCCCCTTTCCACTGCCAAGAGCCGGTGAAACTCCAACCAAGGATATGCCCAACAATTTACTCAGTGACAAGGCAAGCACAGTCAGAGCACTGTTGGAAAAAGTCATATACCAAAGTTTATACCAGTCATATACTTGTGAGTGTGAAATTACAGAGGGATCAAACAGCTCTCAACTCTGCCCTGCACTCCTAACACATTGCCCTCGCCAACCAATCCTTTCATGCTCCACAATTAAATTTCCAAGTTGCCCCTACTCTTTTCAAACCTCCAACCATCCACCCCGACTCTCAACAGATAACCCCCATCCTACTTCACAAAAAATAGAAGCCAACATATGAAAAGTCTCAATATCATACTATCAACCACTCAAACTACCCACCTGTCCTCCCATCTCAAGACAACCTAACCTGTGCACTTTGGAGCCATCCTCTCTGGCCTTCTTGGGAAACTTTTCTTCCCCATTATCCTTTATTCTCTCCTCAACTAGACCTTTCTATTGGCTTTCAAACAGGCTCAAGTTCCCAGTAAAAACAAGAATCAACAGACCCACCACCTCTTCTTCAATTTTATATCTCTTTTCCAGTATAGCCTCTTGCCCTCTCTCCCTCCCCCCGCCTTTAAGGACAAAGTTCTAGAACGGTTTTTCCATATTGTCATCATTGCTCAGGTCTCTCACTCTTCAGCCCACTCCATTCCTGTCCCCACCCTCGTCGCTCCCCTGAAATAGCTATTGCTAAGGTCAGCAATGACTTCTATGTGTGGCCTTCGTGTCACCTGACATCTCAGCAACATTAGACACCACTGACCACTTTCTCCTTGAAACACTTTCTTTCCTGTGTTTCCATGACACCACACTTCTTCTTCTGCCCAGACACTGAGTAACAGAATTCCCTAAGCCTCAGTCCCAGACTCTCTTCTGCTTGTTTCCTGTATGATTTCACCTATACCTGTGGCTTCAATTACCACTTATATGCAGAAAAATCTCAAGTTTTAATCTCCATCCCAGGTCTCCTCTCTGGGCTCCTGACATGTATGGCCAACTGCCTAGCTGTCAGCACCACACAGCATTTCAAACGCATTTCAAACCAAGCTCATGGCCTAATCTCTAAACTTGGTCCTTTTGTAGGTCCTTCATTTCTGTGAATGGTACCACTGTACATCCCCCATTTGACAGCCAGAAACCTAGGAGCCATCCCTGATAACTTGCTTTCTGCACCCTCCTACTAAGCCACCATATCCTTCCCCTTCTTAAATAGCTTTCAAAAACATCCATTTTTCTCAAGCTGCTACCACTTTTCTGAGTTGTCTCCGAACCGGTCTCCTTAGTGTGGAGAACAGACTGGAGGACTCCAAGGGAATCGGCTCTAAAAGCTGCCTCTGGTCATGTCACCTCCTCACCTACCCCCAACTTGAACCTTCACTGGTTGCCCAGTCCTCTGATGAGGGCCCTGCTCTCCCCAGCCTCAAGTGGCACTTGCCCTCGCTTGCTGCACCCCAGCTAATGTGGCCTTCTTTCTGATGCTTAAAGATGCCATGTTCCCTCCCTCTACAAGGCCTCTGCATAAGCTATCCCCCGACTCCCACCCCGCCCCTCCATCCCCCACTGTAACGCTCACGCCCCCTCAGCTCTCAGGTCAATCATCACTTCCTCAGGGAAGCCTTCTGGGAGCAATCCCCCCCTGGTCTGCTCACATGGCATCATGTCCCTCTCCTTTACACCTGCAATTTAAATGAACATCTCCTTCCCCCAGTGGAATGTGAGCCCCATGAGGGTGGGAAACACAAACATTTCCCCCCCACCATGGTGTCCCCATACCTAACACAGTGCCTGCCACACAGCATGTGCTCAATAAATGTCTATGAAATATAATAATGATAACAACAGACATTCGTATTCTTACATGTGCTTTCCATTCTGCTAGTACCTGATCAGTCACAGGTCCCTCATTTTACCAGTATAACCAGAACACTGGAAAGAAAAATTTTCTAAATTGACAACCCTAGTAGTATAGTATGAACACATATTCACTGCAAAAGGAGTCTCACCTCCAAATATCCGAAAGTTAAGAGTACCAATGTTATAAATGAAATAATATTGAGTGTGTGCCTTAGTCCGTTTGTGCTGCTGTAACACAATACCACAGACTGAGTGGCTTATAAACATCATAAATTTATTGCCCACCGCTCTGGAGGCTGAAAGTTCGAGATCAGGGTACCAGCATGGTTGGATGAGGGCCCTCTTCCAGGTCACAGACTTCACATGGCCGAAAGGGCAAGGAAGCTCTGTGGCATCTCTTTTACAAGAGCACTAATCCCATTCATGGGGACTCCACCCTCATGATCTAATCACCCACAAAGGCCCCACCTACCAGTACCACCACTTCGAGGGTTAGGATTTCAACACATGAATTTTGGTGGGGGGGGTCACAAACACTCAGACCACAGCAGTATGATATTTGGTTTGTCTATGCCAAACTCCTTACAACGTGTGATATATGTTCAAAGGCTTCATGTGTATATTTAACTGTAATTTGCACTGTATTTTCATACTCTTATCAATTACAGAAGTACTTATTTATTGAACTTATCTACCATGTCAGTAGCCCTAACACGTAAAAGTTTTTAAAAAGTCTCTATTAGCAAACTGTAAATCATTTGTAAATGAACACATGACTACAGAAAATGAGATATTTACCAGACCAAACAAACAAAAACCCTACCAGGAAAATACCTGCTCCCCACCCATTCTGGTTTTATTTGCATTTTCATACGGGTGGTACATTGCAATCATCTTTCTCAATGCTCACGAAATGTCAATAATTAACCAGAGACGTTAAAACCCCTAGGTAAAGAATAACTCATCATGCTACCCACTTTTGACTTTTCATTCATGTAAAAATTTAAGCATCTAATCAAATGTGTACAAAGTTTTCAGCTAACTGCAGTCACCGTTTTTATTTTTCATTTTTGTTGTTAATTCTGCGTTGAGACCTATATGAAAAAAAGCTAGGAGAATTCCACCTCTTTTTCTTTTCTGAGCATCAAATTCAAATTCAAGAACCATTAGCATTAGAGTGGAAGTCTAAAGGAAGCCAGCCGTATAAATGTCAACCTAACTTCTATAAATCCTCCAGTATTCATGGTGCTGCTTTTTAAACTGAAGCAAATGGAAAGAAATGAAGTCTAAACCAGGAAAGGCTAAGGAACCCTACATTAATATGATTAAGTTACACTCCCTCTCTCGGTGATATGATGCTACTTAAGATTCAACAAGGAACTGCTCATTACTAATAGAAAAGATTTCTCCATGGTTCTTCCCTGTCAGTTAAGATCCTAAACTCTGAAAAAGGGTGTCCTTTATATTTTTCCCATACTTTCAACCCTTTCTCTTCCAAGAGCATATAACAGAATTCAGGTTAAACGGTTTGATTCCGCCTGTTACAGACCTTGGCGATGGATACTCCCCTGAAACAATTTTTTTTTGGATTATCGATTGTTTGATGAAAACAAAGAATGAAACATTTAAGGTTAAATAGTCATTTCTAACTGGCCTTTATTTTCCCCACAATTCTACATAGTAATTACAATCACAGTGTGTTAGGACAGGAAGGAGTGAACTCTGTTCCCCAAACGGGCTGTAAGAGTCATCCACCCCCAGCAAGAAACACCCTCACTCAGGGGCTCTGGGGTGGCTCCATCTTGTACCACAACTCAGAGAACTGTTTTGACAGTTAGTTCATATTGCTACCTATCTCGTTATACAAGATTTCCCTTTTATCTCTCATAATCCTGTCCCTTTACATCCTATGCTAAATGCCTTCTAGGAATCTCTGATCTCTCTAATTCAGTGGTCTTAAAATGTTCGTATCCCAAAGCTTCCCCCAACCCCTCCTGCATCACACAATATTTTCTCAGTATATGTTCTGCTTATTCCTACCAGTCGAGAAGATTCTGTAGTCTCCTTTCTATAGTTTGTTTTCTGGGCAGGGGGTGGGGTGATAAGGTTTCTTTCTTTCTTTCTTTTTTTTTAACATCTTTATTGGAGTATAATTGCTTTACAATGGTGTGTTAGTTTCTGCTTTACAACAAAGTGAATCAG
>NC_041217.1:100178382-100198805 GCF_002837175.3 Physeter macrocephalus
ATTACTTCACTCTGTATGACAGACTCCAAGTCTATCCACCTCATTACAAATAACTCAGTTTCATTTCTTTTTATGGCTGAGTAATATTCCACTGTATATATGTGCCACATCTTCTAAGGTTTCTTGACATATATTTTTCACATAGCCCAGAGTCCCCACCAAGAGGTTCTGACAAAACAAGGGTGAGGGGTTATCCCACCTCCTTAAACCCTCCCTGAGAATTCCTGCTCTTTCAAGAAATAATGTTTCACCTTAATTGCCTACCACACTTGATCAATTCTCCCTCCAATTATAGGTATTTTTAATTAGAATCTTAACAAAACTTTTATTCTTATTCTCCTAGCTTACATTTACTGATACTTTTTACATGTTCTAGCTATTAACTCAAAAATAAATCAAATGAAATCTAATATAGTTAATCTGTCATGGCAAATTTTTTGTTGTTCTTATTTAAAATTTTTTATTTCATTTTACACTGACTCCTGGCTTGAAATTTGTTTTTATAATGCCTAAAAAGAAGTGTGGCTGTAATGAAAAAAGACTTTCTTTCCCAGCTCCCAACCCGCGGAAGAATTCTCCCCTTAGGAAATTCAAGAGTTCATTTTTGGACTTCCCTGGTGGAGCAGTGGTTAAGAATCCGCCTGCCAATGCAGGGGACATGGGTTCAATCCCTGGTCCAGAAAGGTCCCACATGCCACAGAGCAACTAAGCCCGTGCGCCACAACTACTGAGCCTGTGCTCTAGAGACCGCGTGCCACAACTACTGAAGCCCGTGCACCACAACTACTGAGCCCTGGAGCCCGTGCTCCGCAACAAGAGAAGCCACCGCAATGAGAAGCCCGCGCACCGCAACGAAGAGTAGCGCGCGCTCTCCGCAACTAGAGAAAGCCCTCCAGAAAGGTCCCACATGCCACAGAGCAACTAAGCCCGTGCGCCACAACTACTGAGCCTGTGCTCTAGAGACCGCGTGCCACAACTACTGAAGCCCGTGCACCACAACTACTGAGCCCTGGAGCCCGTGCTCCGCAACAAGAGAAGCCACCGCAATGAGAAGCCCGCGCACCGCAACGAAGAGTAGCCCCCGCTCTCCGCAACTAGAGAAAGCCCGCACACAGCAACAAAGACCCAAGGCAGGCAAAAAAAGAAAAAAAAAGTTCATTTTCTAGGGTCTTAAGGCTCAAAGCACAGACGGCACATTTTATTTACTTGGTAAATGTTGCTTCTTAGCATCTTACTTAGCATCTTACTCCACTCAAAACTTTCATAAAGAAGTCTTTGTTTTTTTAAACCTATGAGCTCCAACCACAGCCACTGGATTTGGGATAAACCAGAATGCCTTAAGCCAGAAGACAATGGCAATTAGAAGGTCACACTAATACAGTATCTGACACAAATAAGAAGTAAGGTGCTGGAAGTTTATATAATTTGAGAGCCCATCTTTAAGGAACTCAACATTTCAAATACAACACACTCCCTGAGCCTTAGACGGGGTCGGTGTGAGTGAGGGGCTCTGAAGCTGAAGTAGGCACCAGGCGACACCACATCACCTGGGGGACTCCGGAAGAGGCAAGAGGTTCTGCATTCAACCTCTACCAGCTTCTGATATACTTATTCCCATATTTCTGCTCTTCCTTTCCTGGAGGGATCACAGAAGGAGCCTCTCGGCTGGGGACATCTCTTGGCTTTCTGCCAACATTATGAAATCAAGGAAAAGCTGGACAGAGCAAGATTTTTGCAACTATGTTTTTTTTTAATTATAAACTTAAAATAACACAATTTATAATAGTGCAACTATGTTTTGTTCTTTTTTAATTTTTTTAAAGGAATCACTGGGACACCTGCCAAGCAACCTAGGAAGTCAGAACCTAAGGAGACAGGGAGGTTTTCTCACCTCCAAATTGTCGATCTGATTACCCCTGAGAAAGTCCTCAGGATGCAAGGAAGTGACTGAGGCAGGGCTCTGCCTGCCTGCCCCCTATTTCTCTCTTTTGCTTTGCTCCCCACAGGAAACAGGAGACTGTATTAAATGGGTTAGAGGGGCTGAAGAACAACTGAGCAAATTTCTCCCACCTGTTGAGTTCTGAAGCCAAATTCCATTTGGTTAGAGAGAGCAAGCTAGAATCCAGCCCTAGTCCCAGTATTCATCAAGTGGTCTTGGGCAAGAAGAATATGACCTCCTGACCTGCAAGTTCTACAAAATGGAGATAAGAACGCCAATGGTGCAAGACGGTTATGTGGCTTAAATGAGACAAGTTAAATACACCTAGCACAGTGCCTGGCACATCCAGCCACTTGTGGTAGATCATTTAATGACCATACATTCCTTTGCAATGTGACACTGCCATCCTACCATCCATAGCAAAAGACCTTGCAGCATCTGCCTTTTTCACCCTCTTAGAGCATTGCCCTGAAACTGCCGTGTAAAGAAGCCTGTCTAGCCTACTGTAGGATGAGAGGCCACATGGAGAAGTGAGGCTGCCCAGCTGACAGGCAACACTCAATACCAACTGCCAGCCATGGTGCCAAGCCATCCTGGACCTTCCAGCCCCGCTGATCCCCCAGCTGAATGCAGACACATGAGTGAGTGAGCCTATCACCAGCAGAATAACTGCCCAGCCACCCACAGAATCATGAGAAATTGTCTTGAGCCACTAGGTGCTGGGGTGGTTTGTCGTTCGGCAATAGATCCAAACACCACTCCAAAAAGGATATCATTTATTATTACCACCCTTTCCTAACACATTTCCTAACGGGGAAATGTTACACCTATCTCTCGGATGGCACCAAGTCACACAGGGATAGGGTATTCTGTATCTTAAGCAATAGGATCATTTCCGCCTCCTTTTAACCTTTGGCCTAGGGGCCCTGAAGCTTGTCTACACCTATGATCCAAATGGGAAATTTGGCGGCTTAAATGAGAAGACAGCCAAGGAGTTACTAAATTCTCTAAGTGGACTTTTTTTTTTTTTTTTTTTTTTTTTGTGGTATGCGGGCCTCCCTCTGCTGTGGCCTCTCCCGTCGCGGAGCACAGGCTCCGGAAGCGCAGGCTCAGCGGCCATGGCTCACGGGCCCAGCCGCTCCGCGGCACGTGGGATCCTCCCAGACCGGGGCGCGCACACGGTTCCCCTGCATCGGCAGGCGAACTCCCAACCACTGCGCCACCAGGGAAGCCCCTCTAAGTGGACTTTTATCCTGTTACCTAAGAGCAACTTAAAACCCTACCGGGGTTACTTTGAGAGTGGTTTCTCTTCTGACCTCCTCCCATAAGACTGCTGTTGCCTCACACTGATTCCAACTGCACTATTTTCCAATAAACATGGTACTTATCAGACTCTCTATCTGGTTTGACACTATCAGGTAGCCAAAAAGTCTAAATGCAGTGACATGTTTCTTTGAACCATTTCACAGGCCAGAGAGGTGATGATGCACAAAACACATCTGATGTGGCTTCATGTGACCTCAAGTTTAAATATTTATTACAAACGTCATGTTTAAATACAGGGTTAAGTCCTGTCAAATACCTAAGCTTGGCCCATAGACTTGGTAATAAAGAACTGCTCTGGGGCAACGTTCCTGAGGTCAGACTTAAGTGAATGGGGTTATAGAAGCTCAGATCCAGGTGGCTCGGGAAAGTTGAACTTTCCCCAGCTTTGCAAAACAGGGTCAAGCTGCCCCAGCTTGTAGACCCCCTAATCCCAGAAATACTCATTCTATAACCTATTAACAATTTTAAGCCTGGTGATGCTCTCAAGGCTTCTTGGAATGATGGCTCTGACCTTTCTAACTTGTGGAGCTGATCAATGTGAAAATTACCATCCTTCCTACATAGATCAAGTGCAGAGTTTTGCTCTTTTTTATTTTAAAGGAAAACCTTTCGTTCAATCTTTGTTATGGTTCAAATACATTAATACCATCAAAAACATCTTCACTTCTTGCTTTTTAAGTTGCAAGCCTAGTATTCTTGAGCAAATGGGTTCTACTCACAGAAATTCCACTAAAATTATATATTCTCTACTACCTTGTAGAAAAAAATTATCCAGGAACAATATCAGATTGCTGTTTTCATTGGTCATGCATCCTCTTAAAGCTATTTCTGGATTAAACCCATGAACTTACACCTCATCCTAATGACCCTTCACTGCTCAGTGCCAAGGCATGACACCCCTGGCCAGAACTGAGGAACATAATATGAAATGCATCATAAAGCAAGGTCACTAGGTTTTACTGTATTACAATACCAGGAATGTGGTTGAGAAGGCTGGCCACTGTAAATGCAGCACTTTCTTGATGCAAATCCAAAGGAGAAATTTGTTTCACCTCCTAGAATCAGGACTAGATGGGCTTCTCCAATTTGGTTTCTCTTCGGGACACCTTGAAGCTTGTTCTGGATTGTTTGCCTCTTTTCCTTGGCTGCTGGAAAGCTGATAGCCAGAACTTCCAGGAAGAAGAGAACAGTACTTCAAAGTACACTCACCCTCATACCTCCATCTTATTTTCCTTTGACTTATTTTTCTTTTTTATCCTAAGTTTACTTTATCTTGTCATACTGTATGCATCTTTGCAAGCCTTCCCTAATCTTTTTTGGAACAAGGTGGGGTATAAATAAAAGTAAAGATATTATAGGCAGTGTGTATGCCTAATCCCCCTACTCTAGAGAGAGAGCTCTTGTAACCAAGGGCTGTGCATTGCCCCACTTTAAAATCCCTATAGTGTCCAGTGCTGTGCTTTTACTGCTAAAAAAATATTTGGGGGAATTAAATGGCAGAATATGTACATTTTGATAGCACTATGTTACCTGAACTATGAAATACACAGTATACTAATGATTTTATCTTTTATCCTCAAAACAAGTTCACTTGAGTGTGAAAGGATGCACATACAAGAGTGTTAACTATAGCATTAGTTATCAGAAGCAACCTTAAGGTGCAGTGCTAGGGAAATGCTTAAATATATTGGTACAGGCACACTATCCCAAGTTACACAGACATTGAAATGAACAAGAGGATACAGAAGAAATGTCCATCACATACTACCAAGTAGGAAAAAAAGTAGGCTGCGAAACGATAAATTTGTCATAAATACATAGCTTGGCATGCTCTGGCATTTGTACAGAAAGAAGGTCTGAAGAGGTATACCCCCCAAACTGCTAAATGGTTGAGGTTGGGGGTGAAGCCACGGGAGGTGGGAGCTGGGGGAAGGGGAAGAAGTGAACTTTCATTCTCTTGAACACTGACTGTCTGTAATGTTTCTTATAATGTGCAAGTGTCACTTTTGTAATTTAAAAATAAAAAACATTGAAGGAAACATTTAGAGACGTGAGGCTATAATGCAGTCTCAAATCCTCAAAATGCCTAATGTCTTAAGGCTTTGTTCCGAGAGACTCAACTGGGATACTCCAAACATGCTGCCTTTGTTCCAAGCAGCCAGGCATCCCCTTCCCGCAACTTGGCCTTCTTCCCTATAGACTTTATCTTGCCTTGGATTTCTGCACAAAGCATGTAAGAAATTGATGTGTTCAGTAACACTCATACAGGTTGTTAAAATATGAAAAGGCAAAGAATCTTTCCCCATCGGAACACAGCTATAGAATTTATAAATCCTTAAAACAGCATATAACAAATTATAAAGCATTTAAATTCATAATTGGCTCAATATTTTTACATGTATTAGAGAAAAACATGTTAATTGAGAAAGACTAGTTTGGGGAATTATGTCCCTAAAATGAAACACTTTGTAAAGGGTGGTTTTTCATTTGTTCTAAATTTTTTATCAAATGAAAATTCCTCCTTCCTCCTCTTCCACTAAATAAATATGTGCCAAACAAAGAGAAGTTTCCTGTGCCTTCAAAATGTACTACTTTTTCAAGGTTTTTTAAGCCTATTTGAAGAAAGCTAATTAAATTAACTTGACCAAGAGAGTTTCTCCATGTCCCCAAAATTTTAAAGTTAAATCAAAACCGATGTATAAATCTACCAATGTACCAGTTATTTCTAAAGCGGCCATGTCACAGTGGACACCAACACAGCCCAGGCCAGGATCCAACGTGGGCTCCAAGCCTGGGCTCCATGGGAACAGTCAGGTGGAGACTATACGTCTGGAGCTCAGAGATGATGTCAGAGAAACCAGGATTGAAAGCATCAGATAGACAGCAGACAGCGGAGGAGTGGCAAAGTCAGACACTGAAAATATATCAACTAAGAAAATGAGACAAGGCAGGGATGGGTCAAAGGAAGGATCCAACTAGGTCAGAATGTGGATGATAAAAGCAAGCAGTAACCAAGCAACCCGGGTGATCTCTGATACCTGTGTACGTTTTCCTCCCGGCTTTGTTGTATTTGTCCACTGGTGAGGGTGTTAGGTATTGGAGGCAGATGTTAATTATTATAAAAAGGAAATCAAAGGCCTACAGATAGACTCTGCCGTTGATTAACATCCAGGGCACAGCTAGTGGAATTAGCTCAAGGGTGCTGGATGCTGTCTCACCTATTTCTCCAAGAAGCTTTTTTGGCAATCCCAAAGACTATGAATGATGATTCCAGTTTGACTGTAGATCTTGAAATAGATGTCTAAGGAAGTCTTGATAAACCATTTTATAAAATGTAATGAGAATACTTTTTCAATTCACTGTGAGGCAAGCAGCCAACTTCCTAAGGAGTTTGATCAGCAAATGGGGTTTTGAAACAACACATCCATCCACTTCTTCTGCAAGAACTTCTCAAAGCTGGAAGGGGAGACGTGCGCTGCCTACCCACCCACTCTGCGCTGTGACGCCATTTGCTCCCTATCCAGCTGATCAAAGTGGCCTAAATCCATCAGCCAATTTGTTCTGGATCCATTTGTCTTCTTATTTAACCTACAGAGAAAAACCTACTGCTTTAAAGGTACTACTTTCAAATCCAAGCTTACTCCTTCCACGCCTCCTTTTCCCTCAAAACCAACTGTTTTGCTTTGAAGTGGACAGAACTGGTAGGAAGTTCTAATTTTGCACATGCCCATCCAGCTGCCTTTCACTAACGTGAGTCCTTCACCCTCCAGACACCAGATGAGCTCCCACACTCCCCCCTGTCCCCACCGACAGGGGTCCAGAGGTCTCCCAACCACTCTAAGCACCCCCCACTTCCTCCAGCATCTCCAACCCCAAGACCCAGCCTGCTCCACTGCAACCTGTTTTTTCATCCATCAGACAAATGGTTTCCAAACAGTGGACTGTGACCCATTAATAGTTGATGAGTTTTTCAGAACACAGAATAGAAACAGAAATAGAGTAGAAATAGAAATGAAAATAGAAACAATACACAGTAAGGGTACATATTGTTTCATGAAACCTGTTTCAGATACACATATACTTACTTGTGCCCTGAGTCAATGTGAAAATTGTACTGTGTTGTAATCCAGAAATGCCTGAAACAAGTCTTTGTCCATCTAGTCAGACTTCCCCCTTGCTACTGGGCCCGCTGCTCAGCGACTCCTTTCCCCATGCCGGCTCAAGCTCTGAATAGACTGCCAGCTGTCTTCTTCATCGGCTGTTTGCACAAACCTTGGCCTTTTAGAGTGACTCACAAGCTCCTTCTCATGTAGCCACAGGACTGCCTTCTCCTTGAACAGACCAATGCTCTGAGCAAACACACACGCAAACACACACACACACACACACACACACACACACCTTTCCTATCCTTAGCCCTCTTTTCAGGATCTGCTCACAGCACCTCCAACTGTCTCACTATGAATAACAAACCCAGAAGAGCAGGACTCCATTTCTTTGTATGCTACCTTTCATCTCCAACGAGAAAAAACATCACCACAGTCACTCGTGAAATACCTTAGATTTTCTTACAAAATTAACTTCACTTTCCTGATGTAATGCGTTCCCTGATGTAATATATCCAGTGCCTGATACCAACGCCAGGTGAATGTAGCTCATCCCTAAAGTCTGTCTGCCATCCTTGAGAACAGATGGCTACTCCACCTCCATGTTGCTCTCTTCTTCCTCTCACAAGGCAAATGGAAGGAGAGAAGGCACAACGAGGTGATTGTAGGAGCATGGGGGCATTCTTTCCTCTCTCAAGGACAAGGACGAAAGCTGTCCAGCACAGCTCCACCCCCGGTCCTGCCCTCCCTTGTCCAATCGCCCACAATGCTCACCCAGACAATTCATGCATTATCTTCCTCTACAGAAAAACTCGTTTTCTGTATCTTCCTGTAGACCATTCAGTTTACTTTTCTCAGTCAAACTGAGTATCCCACTTTTTAATCTTCCAAGAGATAACAAAGCTAAATGAGTCCTTAATCTGCAGGATGTGAGACATTAGTTCGACAAGAAGGGAGTCGGGAGACAACGAGGTCTGAAGGTCTCTTAATGAAGCAAACTGCTCAGTTTCCTCTCTTACACGGAAGGCCAGCTTTGAGGGAGGCGCATAAACGTGGGGCATCGGTTAGAACACCAAGGGAGACAGTGAACAGCTCTGAGAACTGTAGGACAGCTGTGCTAGGCTCTGAAGGGCGAGAAACACTCTCAAAGGGAAAGGGAAAAAGGGCAAGTCACATCTAGGGCACATTCCAGAGTTCTCCTCGCAGCCCCACCACTCCCTCTCTGCGACCCGGCCCTTTTCCCATTTCCCAGTCAGGAATCCAGGGCTCCTTTACCACCTCTCTGGTCACCTGGTTATTGGAAGGACAGGCCCTCCAGCCCCACCCAAGTCGCCTCTTCCTCCTTCTCCACTCCTAGCTGGGAAAGCTCTTAACCAACCTAGCACTGAGTTAAAATTTCTGATGGCTTCCAGCTCCGGAGGCCTCTGTTTACCTTGCTAATCAAATGAATCTCTCTCCGATGGAGATTTCAGAAAATGAAGGAAAAGATAGGCCAACTCTTGCATCCACACTCTAGGGTCTATGTAGAAGGCTTCCTTCTTTGGAATTTACTATAAAGTTTCAGCCCCTTGACCACTGCCATTCCTAGGCACCTCGAAGTACACAGCTTGAGTTGCAAAAAGCCATTCTTCTTTCCAACAAGGTAAAGAAGGATTAGAGTGAAAGGAACAGGAACAGAAAGCTAATAGTGTAAAAAATCATGACTGACTGAGCAGCTGGGTGTGAGGCATCCACCCTAGATAGGTAAAATTCACGCAAGATCACACAGTAAGGATTCAAACTCTGGAGGGAGGTAACGTGACAAAAGGGAGCTGCAGGGGTAGGGAAAAAAGGCATCCTCAAAATATATTATCCTCAGGATCACCTAATGGCAAAGGAAGGAGGATGGCAAATAAACTAAATCCATGGTTCCTCAAGCCAATCTTTCAAATTTTCTAGTGTTGCAGGAGTCCACTTTTCTAATTTAGTTTCACCCATACAATTTAAGGACAAGATAAACAAGGGAAAAATTCTCTATTTCACATATAGCACACTTAAAAGGGGACTGGCATTAATTCTACCGTATTACCTTAACTGGCTACACAAAGATGAAACTGCATTCCAAACTATACCCTGTGCTCACACAGCAGTATCTCACTTAAAATACACAATCTAAGATCCATTTTTCTCAACTCCGTTTATGAATGGGTAAAGATTTTACTAAAGTGATAGTTTTTTTTCCTACTACACATCAACTCCTAACATCCACACAGACTCTTCCAACTTGTCCCCAAATTTGAATCAGATTCATTTAAACATTATCAAAGATCACTCTTTAAGAATAATTTTATAATTTCATATAAAAATGTGCCCCACATTCACACTCAGATGTGTACAACTAAGAAAATACTGGCTAGCAACAGTGAACCTTTAATGAACTTAGACAACTCAAAGCGCTTTCACGGAGGGCGATAGGAAAATGCTAGCATTACGGATCCCATTTCATGGCTGGGTAAACCGAGGTACTTAGTTCAATAAACTTGCTCGGGTATACAGTAGTAGAGATGGAAACAGAAACCAATTTCTCCCTCTGACTCTGCGCCCAGTCCCTCTCCCACTAGACTCTTCAGCACTCGGTAGCTAAAAATGGGACCCACTTGAGAACTGCAAGCGTAAATAAAAGCTTCTTGTTTTATTTAGTAGTGGGGAGGTGGAAGAGAGGGAGACTTACCCACTTGATGCACCTGATCCTGTACCGGCCTCTAACAAGAAAGCTTTCCCTGGATGCCCAAAGCACCCACCCCTTTGAGCTGAGACCCGGAAGGCACCCCCAGGCAGCCCCAGCAGCACGAATCACACAGCCCGGGAAACGCGAGTGGAACGCTGGGCGTCTGGGCAGCGCTGGGGCCGCGGGCCTCGGGACACCACCTGCGCCCAGAGTTGCGCCGGAGCCCGCCGGGCTAGGAGGATGCTGAGCCGGCAGCACACACCTGCTGGAGCCCTCCGCGGAGCCCCGGGCCGCCTCCCGCGCCGGGGACGCCCACCCAGCCTCCGGGCGCCGGAGCCCTCGGCCGCGCTAGGCCGGGGGCGGGAAGCCGCGGCGCCCCTGCCAGCGGGCTGCGCTCGGCGGCGCAGGAGAGCCACGGGGCAAAGCGAGCCCGCCCTCCTCCCTAGCCCTCTCCAAACGGCGTCACCTGTGCCGGGTCCCGGGGCGACTCGCGCGCGGGCAGCGGTGCGCCGGGCCGGGAGACGGCGGCGAGTGGTTACAGTCGCCTGGTCATCCGGCCCGGCCCGAGGGCTGGCGCCGGCCAGAGCCGCCCCGCGAGATGCTCTTTGGGAGCCAGGGGAGCCAGGGCAGCCACGGGCTCCGAGCCGCAGGGAGGAACAGCCGCGGAGGTTACTGCTACCGCCGCGTCCGCCGCGCCCGCCTGGACTGCGGGCTCGGGTTACCGCAGAGCGGCTCCTTAAAGGGGCCGCGGCGCTCGGGCTCAGGCTCCCGCTCCGGCGCCAGGAGGCTCCGACCCCAGGCCAAAGTGGGCGGGGCCCGGGGCCCCGAGGCCGGCAGTAGGGCAGACCTTCGGGTGCTGGAACTTGGGTGCCGGAAAGGGCTCAAAACCGTTAACACCCGAGGCGGGCTGCGGTGGTATCCTCGAAGAGCACACCTCGCCAGGGACAGAGCGTAAGGTTCCTCGGCTTTCCAAAGCAAGTAACAAAACTAGCAAGTGGGACAATGGTCTGAGTCCGCTTCCGCAGCGGTCAGTACCTGGGCTAATCACGTAACCAAAATTCTGTTCAGATTATGAGTTTATATTTTTCTTTAGATGCCCAAATTCTGGTTAATGAAGCGCATGGTTTGATTATCAGAAAGGAGGTGAAAGGGCAATTGCTGATTTTTCCTGCCACGTCTCTCTTAGCCAAAGTCCCTCGCAGTTTTTGGTTCGGGGCTGCAGATGCGTTCCAAACTGGGTAGGGGGCGTGTGTGGAAGAAGCAAATTCTTTTGGAGCAGCCTCGTCCGGAATCCCTGAAAAACACCACCTACACGCGAAGCCCCTCTGCTGTCAGGGTGGGGAAGTAGGATTTGGAATTTTTGGGGTGCTGGCTGAGAATTCCAAGTTGCCCAGTGCCTAAAGTTTGCCGTTAAATAGTAGCTCTTCTGACCTGTTAAATACGCCTCAAAAACTTCCAGGTGTCCTGGATCAAAAAGATAGAATTGTTCTGAATAAATCAAAATAATGAAGAAATATATTTAGGCTGTTATAATTTGCAAAAAAAAAAATCACGAATACTTTTTTTTAGAATGAACCTCACTGAGGTTCAATTTCTTCATCTCTATAATGGGGATAATAATTCACAGACATCTCTGAAGTGTCTTGGCAAATGGACTTCAGACTGACTTAGAAAAGACAAAACCCATTCCAAGCTACAGTGACAGGAACCTGCCCTGTAGTCAAGCAGGGAGGAAGATCTTGCAGGCCCCCAAGTGCATGTTCCCCTTTTTCTCGCCAAGATTCTCAGGACATACCAGGGTACCAATGCCCTTTGACAACAACCTGTCCCATCACAGTCGCTTCACAGTGTGCATAGTCCTTGACAACTTTGGTTTGCCCCATACCCGTCTATGCACTCACACAGGTATTTCATAACTATCCACAGACAGGATGGTTGTAGGTGCACATCAGTGGGATTAGCCCTGCAAGTACAGATTACACACATTATCTCAGGAATCTGCATCAAGACTACCTCTTCCAGGGGCTTCCCTGGTGGCGAGGTGGTTGGGAATCCACCTGCCAATGCAGGGGATACAGGTTCGATCCCTGGTCTGGGAAGATCCCACATGCCACGGGGAGCAACTAAGCCCGTGCGCCACAACTACTGAGCCTGCGCTCCACAGCCCGCGAGCCACAACTACTGAGCCCGCATGCTGCAACTACTGAAACCCGTGTGCCTAGAACCCGAGCTCCACAACAAGAGAAGCCACCGCAATGAGAAGCCCGCACACCACAAGGAAGTGTAGTCCCCCCTCGCCGCAACTAGAAAAAGCCCGCATGCAGCAACAAAGACCCAGTGCAGCCAAAATTAAAAAAATAATAATAATAAAATAAAATAAATTTATTTTTAAAAACAAGATTACCTCCTCCAGACTCTGTCCTGTGCTTGTCTGCAGTGGCTGATAGTTGCTCTGTTCTTTCCTGATAAACACACCATGGTTATCTTTTATATGCATATTCTCTAACACCCACAGCAGTAGCCAAGACAAAGTAAACCCACAGGAATCCAGCATACTCTTATCCCATCATACTCCTTCATGTTAGGCCTCTACAAATGCATCCTCAAATCTGCAGGATTGTTTTAGGATTATAGAGAGTGTGTAAGTGAACACATCAAGGACAAGGCCTGATATATGAAAGGAGTTCAGTAAATATTAGTTGAATTTTGAAGCTTTTAAACTAATTAAAACTCAATGATCTGAGGAGGTAGAAGAATACATCAACTGCACATTTTTCCTCAAATTTTTAATGCAGCTTAATTTCTTCAAAAATGCCCATTTCATTATTCACATTTACATCTTTAATTACTATTCTTAACTTTGTTTTACCAATACTGTTTTTCCAAGGGCAGTTCCCACAAATTCTGTATTTACTACCTCAGTTTTTCTGCATTTTGAATATGTCTCAAAGCTGGATTGTACTTTTTATATTTTTGTTCATTGAAATAGTTCAAAGAAACAGAGAAATGAAATTTTCCATACTTAAAAAGAGAAAAAAAATACTAAAATTCTTTTGAGGCAAATTTTCCTGATAAATGTCTGTTTCCAAAAATTCCTAAACTTCTAATTAGAGCCAATTATTTGGAAAACTGAGACCAAAAGCTGCTCCTTCCTGAAATTACAAGATAATTATGCAAAAGTATTTTGGGGAAACTGCCTCAGTTCTCCATTCTGCTCTGTTAGTGAAGCTATAACCAAAATGGCACCAAACATTTTGATAGAAAAGTTGATTTAGTCAGAAATGAATAGCCCCGGGTACAACTCTTCCCTTAATTGGTAGTTTTAGTGTATTAAGAATTTTTTGGTAAGGTTTTTTTAATAATTAAAAGTACTTTCATTTGTTTTTCAGAATTTTTCAAGAAGAAACTATTTCAGGATATTAACAGTGGTTATCTCTGGGTGGGTGAGATTCTATGTCTTTTGTGTTCTTTTGGTTCTCTTATTTTATGAGACTTTCTTCCCATAATATATATGTCTTAATTTGTCTGCATTTTTATTTTTAATGAAAGTAATACAGTTAAGTGAAAATTCAAGTGGTTCTTAAAGGCTTTTAACAAAAAATACCCAGGAGTCCCATCAGTTCCCTGACCAACTTCTCCCCCACCTAGCTTCACCCCAGTTCCCCACAACACTGCTAGGTGTTCTTCATTTCCTAAATGATAAACTTATACCAATGTTTCTTGATTTTCAGGTTTAGACATCATTTATTGACTTCTTGTCATGGTATTTAAGGATTTAGCTCTTTTATACACACCACCACCCACTTTGCCCTCACCCTTCCTTCTGACATAGCCACATCCCAACTCTCGTTCAAGTCAGCAATTAGGGTTTGTATCATCTTGACAATACAAATATAGGGTGTTGCTGAATCAAGTAAGTTACCATGATAACGCTTTTCTTGAAAATCTCCTGTTCTTTCTGGAGTTAAAAATTGCTTTGTTTTTTCACTTAAAAAAAAATGTACCTAACCTGAATTTTATCCAGATGCTTCAACGTAACTATCAAATGCCCATCAATAATATCTTCTAATGCCCAAACACATGATTTTTCGTTTATTCTCTTACTTTACTAAAGCACAGACCCCAGTAGCTTACTCAGAAGGGGTGCATAAAAGATAAGTTTTTAGAGGGATTGACTGTCTGAAAATGTCTTTATTCTATTCTCATCCTTGATTGATAATTTGGATAAACTGAAGATCATTTTCCCTCAGCATTTTAAAAGCATTGTTCCACTGTCTTTTACTTCCAGCGTTGCCACTGCAATGTCTAATACCTTTCTAGTTCCCATTCCTCTGTATCTGACCTATTTTTCCTTCTAGAATGGTCCCATTATCTCTAGTAGTCTAAAAGTTCACAGTGATGTACCTTAGAATGGTTCTTTTTTCATTGATTGTGCTGGATACTCAGGGGTTCTTTTGATCTTATCTGCAATTATTTTCTTTTATTATTTCTTTGCTAATTTCCTCCCTCCCATTTTCTTGTTCTCTCTTTGTGAGCTCTTGTTACTAGGATGTTGGGACTTCAATATTATTCTCTAGATTTATTGTCCTTTTATCTGATTGATCATCTCTGCATCTTTCTTTTCTACTGTCTAAGACAGAGGTTCTAAATTGGGGGGAGGGAGAGTTGATTCTCCTCACCCCAGCCATTTGGCAATGTCTAGTGATATTTTTGGTGGTCACCACAGGAAAAAGGGGCATGCACTGGCATCTAGTGAGTAAAGGCCAGGGAGGCTGCTAAGCGTGTTACAATGCACAGGACAACCTCCCACGACAAAGAATTTCCAGCCCCAAATGTCAGTCATGCCAAGATTGAGAAATTCTGGACCAGGAGAATTACTTAACTTTATCTTCCAACCTTCTAAAGTTTCTATTTCAAACATATTTTTCTTTCCCATTCTCTGATTAGCTCTTTTGTTATGGGAACTCTCCATCAAAAAATAAACTCCTTTCTCCAGAAAAGAAATTTCATACTTCACAGAAAGATTGTGTTGGTAGTGGTACAGTCAGGGTGGAGTGCATGAGTGCAGGCTGGCTGTATGAGGTGGGGAAGGGAACCAGTGGTCCAAGAGCTTTGTAAACAACTTTGGTCAATCCCCCTTTCTTCAGGTTTATTCCTCAACCCTGCCTTCCACCATACACTGCACCTCCAAATGCTAAGTCTCCTCCAAGCACTTAGGTTAGCCCTTCTCCCACTTTGCCAAGTCAGTTACAGTCGGCCTGCCATTTCTGTGGATGTGGAACCCAGTCATAGGGAGGGCAGACTGTACTTCACCATTTTATGTAAGGAACTTGAGCATCCATGGATTGTGATATCCAAAGGAGGTCCTGGAACCAATCCCCCAAAGATACAGAGGTATGACTGCATCTCTACTCCATCCAACTTCTGGCTTCCAAAATTTACTGAGATCTCCCATCTGCTGTGTACTTTTCTCCAGTCCTCTTCTTTCCTGTGGCTTATATCTTGTAAACCCCTTTGTACACTATCATTTTAGTGCTACTCTGCAAAGAATAAGTGATTTTAAAAAATTAAGTAGGGGCTTCCCTGGTGGCGCAGTGGTTGAGGGTCTGCCTGCCGATGCAGGGGACACGGGTTCATGCCCCGGTCCGGGAAGATCCCACATGCCGCGGAGTGGCTAGGCCCGTGGGCCAGGGCCGCTGGGCCTGCGCGTCCGGAGCCTGTGCTCTGCAACGGGAGAGGCCACAACAGTGAGAGGCCCGCGTACCGCAAAAAAAAAAAAAAAAAAATTAAGTAACAGAAGGGATCCAAAACAGAGGAAGGGGAAGAACATGGATCTATTTTTCTTAAATTCCTAACTTATTTTTTTAATTGTGCCAAAATATTTTCATAAATTAAAAAATTCTTTTACAAATTAAATAGATGTTAACAAATCACTAGTTTACGTATATGTTTATAACTTTTAGATCAGTTTGTTTAATATCCTTCCAGATACTTTTCTATGCATACTTGCATATACTTTAGGATTTTTTAAACAAAAAAAGAATTAAAACAGTACATATTATTGTGTAATTGCTCAGACTATTCCATTCAATGGGTGCACCATAATGTATTTAACCAATCTCTTACTGTTGGACCAAATTTTCAGTTTTCCCGATACAGTAAAGAAGTCATGTCTGACTAGAAATTAATTCTAAGATTCAAAGCCAGTTTCAAGATTAACGGGGTAACACTGGAGGATTCCTGCTCAGATCAAGAGGAAGACAAGGGGGATGGCCACTCTCCCACTGATAATACAGTGGTACTGGAAGTATCAGTCAAGGGTACTAGTGAAAGAGAAAAAGTAAAGACAATAACCATTGGGAAAAAAGATTATAAAGTTGTTAATATTTGTAGATTATGATTATATACTTGGAAAACCCAAGAAAATCAACTGAAAAAATATATAAACAATAGAAAATTAAGTACGAGAGAAGGATATAAAATTAATTTGTGGAAATCTGATATATATAGATATATATGTATACATATAACTGTGTACATGTGTGTATATATACATATATAAATACACATATATATTTGTATACACACACACACAATACCCCCTTACAAAATAAAAGAAAAAAAAGCTTCCACTTACAACTGCAGCAAAAAATATAAAGTGCCTAGGAATAAATTTAACAATACGAATAACAATATAAATATGAAAAACTTTTATGAGAAAACCTTTAAAACACTCCTACAGGACTCCAAGTAGACTCGAACAATGAAAAGATAGACCATGTTGTTAAATAGGAAAAGTCAACATATGTCAATTCTCCCTAAATTTTAATTTTTAAATTTATTGCAATGTCAATGAAAATACTATTTTCTGGAATAGGACAAGCTGATTCTAAAGTTCATATGGAAAAATAAACAAGCAAGAATCACAGAAAAACTCTTTTGAAAAGGAAGAATAGCTTCCTATGTATTAAAAAATACTACAGAACCTCAATAATGAAATACTTTTGGATAAGCCATAGGAATAGATAGACTAATGGAATTGAATAAAAAGTCCAGAAATAGACCCAAATTAGGGGCATCTCAAACCACTGGTCTAAAATGGACTTTTTAATAAATGGATAACATCTGGAAAAAATTAATTTAAATCTATATCTCATATTGTATACTAGGATAAATTCCAAATGGGTCAAATATTTAAATATATACTGTGAACACACACAAATGTAAGAAAATATAGGTGAATTCTCTTCCTACCTTGGAAAGGGAAGGCCTTTCTAACTGTGACTCAAAATCTAGAAGCCATAAAATATTAATAAATGTAACTAATTAAAAATCAAAAACTACTACAAGGCAAAAACTAATAACAATAACATAAGCAAAGTTGAAACACAAATTACAAACTAGGGAAAAAAAATCTGGTACTCAAATCACAGATAAAGGGCTAACCTCCTTAATATATAAGAAGCTTCTAGAAATCAAGAAGAAAAAATTCTGCCACTCAAAAAGAAAAAAGAAAAGAAGACCTTAACAGAAAAGTGACTGAAAAAGAAATATTAAAATGACCCTTACACATTATAAATGGCCCTCATTCATAAAGATAAGCAAATTAAAACTTACCAACCTCATACACAGATTGTTATTTTACTTTCTCAACATTCTCTGACTTTGGAGCATTCACTTCTCACTACATTCTCTTTAGATTGGAATCTACCCATTATCATTTGGAGAAAAAATGGGAAATTTATGATGCTATGTCTTTCTTTAAGTTCTATAGCACATTTTGTTAACAAGGTGGATAGACCTTAACTGGATAACATTAGAGTGTTATTGTTTATCAACATATTAAAATTCATGCTTGCTGTTTTGAAATATGAAGAACCCATATATCATTATGATAAAAATCAGAACAAGTATGTTCCCTATCTTCATCCTATGAACAAATTTAAAAATAATAAAGTTGATAGTTAAATTACTCATAACTATAGTTAAATACAATTTTAAAATTTAGAAATATTCCTTAGTATAAACATCTCCTACCCTAGCCCCATCCTCTGCCAAATATATTCAGTTCCAAAAGAATCAAATTTTTGTAGTGATATAATTCAACTACTTCACTAGTCATGTTTTCATATGCACTGGCCATATGAACTATCTTAAGAGTAACTAAAAAGAAAAAAACAAGAGCAATTTCCATGACAGTATTGTTTTAATATACAAACATATTATCTCCCTTATATGTCCCAATCAAATTGATCTCCTAATGTCATCATGACTATCACTCATGTGATATTATTACTGTAATCAACCCAAGATTTAAATCCTGTTCATCACTAACTGAAGTTCCTGTTTTAGGCACTCTGTATGAGAAGTTAGAAGCATCAAGAATGAGAGTTATGAGGGACTGGTTCAAGATGATGGAGTAGAAGGATGTGCTCTCACTCCCTCTTGCAAGAGCACTGGAATCACAACTAACTGCTGAACAATCATCGACAGGAGGACACTGGAACTCACCAAAAAAGATACCCCACATCCAAAGACAAAGGAGAAGCCACAATGAGATGGTAGGAGGGGCGCAATCACAATAAAGTCAAATCCCATAACTGCTGAGTGGGTGACTCACAAACCGGAGAACACTTATACAACAGAAGTCCACCACTGGAGTGAAGGTTCTGAGCCCCACGTCAGGCTTCCCAACCTGGGGGTCCGGCAATGGGAGGAGGAATTCCTAGAGAATCAGACTTTGAAAGCTAGCTGGATTTGATTGCAAGACTTCAACAGGACTGGGGGAAACAGAGACTCCACTCTTAGAGGGCACACATAAAGTGGTGTGCACGTCGGGACTGAGGGGAAGAAGAAGTGACCCCATAGGAGACTAAACCAGACCTACCTGCTAGTGTTGGAGGGTCTACTGTAGAGGCAGGGGGTGGCTGTGTCTCACCGTGAGGACAAGGATCTCATTCAGATTCGATGGAGAAATCAAAAGCTGGAGACAAGCAAAAGCTAAGAGATTTCAGCACCGCCAAAACAGCTCTACAACAAATTCTAAAGGAACTTCTCTAAGTCGGAAACACAAAAGAAGAAAAGTACCTACAAAAACAAACCCAAAACAATTAAGAAAATGGTAATAAGAACATACATATCGATAATTACCTTAAACGTGAGTGGATTAAATGCTCCAACCAAAAGACACAGGCTCACTGAATGGATATAAAAACAAGACCCATATATATGCTATCTACAAGAGACCCACTTTAGACCTAGGGACACATACAGACTGAAAGTGAGGGGATGGAAAAAGATATTCCATGCAAATGGAAATTGAAAGAAAGCTGGAGTAGCAATACTCATATCAGATAAAATAGATTTTAAAATAAAGAATGTTACAAGAGACAAGGAAGGACACTACATAATGATCAAGGGATCAATCCAAGAAGAAGATATAACAATTATAAATATATATGCACTCAACAGAGGAGCACCTCAATACATAAGGCAACTGCTAACAGCTATAGTGGAGGACTTTAACACCTTACTTACACCAATGGACAGATCACCCAAACAGAAAATTAATAAGGAAACAGAAGATTTAAATGACACAGTAGACCAGATAGATTTAATTGATATTTATAGAACATTCCATCCAAAAACAGCAGATTACACTTTCTTCTCAAGTGCACATGGAACATTCTCCAGGGTAGATCACATCTTGGGTCATAAATCAAGCCTCAGTAAATTTAACAAAATTGAAATCATATCAAGCATCTTTTCTGACCACAATGCTTTGAGATTAGAAACCAAATACAGGGGAAAAAAACGTAAAAAACACAAACACATGGAGGCTAAACAATACGTTACTAAATAACCAAGAGATCACTGAAGAAATCAAAGAGGGAATCAAAAAATACCTAGAGACAAATGACAATGGAAACACGATGATCCAAAACCTCTGGGATGCACTTCTAAGAAGGAAGTTTATAGCAATACAACTCTACCTCAAGAGACAACAAACATCTCAAATAAACAACCTAACCTTACACCTAAAGGAACTAGAGAAAGAAGAACAAACAAAACCCAAAGTTAGTAGAAGGAAAGAAATCATAAAGATAAGAGAATAACTAAATGAAATAGAAACCAAGAAGACAATAGCAAAGATCGATAACACTAAAATCTCGTTCTTTGAGAAGATAAACAAAATTGATAAACCAGCAAGAATGAACCAGGAAAAAATAGAAAATATGAACAGACAAATCACAAGTAATGAAATTGAAACTGTGATTAAAAATCTTCCAACAAACAAAAGTCCAGGACCAGATGGCTTCACAGGTGAATTCTATCAAACATTAAG
>NC_041217.1:100199581-100210056 GCF_002837175.3 Physeter macrocephalus
AAACCCACAGCAAACATCATTCTCAATGGTGAAAAACTGAAAGCATTTCCTCTAAGATCAGGAACAAGACAAGAATGTCCACTCTCACCACTATTATTCAACATAGTTTTGGAAGTCCTAGCCATGGTAATCAGAGAAGAAAAAGAAATAAAAGGAATCCAAATTGGAAAAGAAGACATAAAACTGTCACTGTTTGCAGATGACATGGTACCATACATAGAGAATCCTGAAGATGCCACCAGAAAACTACTAGAGCGAATCAATGAATTTGGTAAAGTTGCAGAATACAAAATTAATGCACAGAAATCTCTTGCATTCTTATACACAAATGATGAAAAATCTGAAAGAGAAATTAAGGAAACACTCCCATTTACCACTGCAACAAAAAGAATAAACTACCTAGGAATAAACCTACCTAGGGAGATGAAAGACCTGCATGCAGAAAATTAAAAGACACTGCTGAAAGGAATTAAAGATGATACAAACAGATGTATAGTTATATCATATTCTTGGATTGGAAGAATCAATATTGTGAAAATGACTCTACCTCCCAAAGCAATCTACAGATTCAATGCAATCCCTATCAAATTACCAATGGCATTTTTTTACAGAACTAGAACAAAAAATCTTAAAATTTGTATGGAGACACAAAAGACCCCGAATATACAAAGCAGTCTTAAGGGAAAAAAATGGAGCTGGAGGAATCAGACTCCTGCCTTCAGACTATACTACAAAGCTACAGGAATCAAGACAATATGGTACTGGCACAAAACAGAAACATAGATCAATGCAACAGGATAGAAAGCCCAGAGATAAACCCATGCACCTGTGGTCGACTAATCTATGACAAAGGAAGCAAGGATATACAGTGGAGAAAATACAGTCTCTTCAATAAGTGTTGCTGGGAAAACTGGACAGCTACATATAAAAGAATGAAATTAGAACACTCCCTAACACCATACAAAAAAAAATAAACTCAAAATGAATTAGAGACCTAAATATAAGACCAGACACTATAAAACTCTTAAAGGAAAACATGGGAAGAACACTCTTTGACATAAATCACAGCAAGATCTTTTTTGATCTACCTCCTAGAGTAATGGAAATAAAAACAAAAATAAACAAATGGGACCTAATGAAACTTCAAAGTTTTTGCAAAGCAAAGGAAAGTACAAGCAAGATGAAAAGACAACCCTCAGAATGGGAGAAAATATTTGCAAATGAATTAATGGACAAAGGATTAACCTCCAAAATATATAAACAGCTCTTGCAGCTCAATATTTAAAAAACAAACAACCCAATCCAAAAATGGGCAGAAGACCTAAATAGACATTTCTCCAAAGAAGACATACAGATGGCCAAGAAGCACATGAAAAGCTGCTCAACATCACTAATTATTAGAGAGTCAGTTGTAGAGTTGTGGATGGTTATAGAGACTGTCATATAGAGTGAAGTAAGTCAGAAGGAGAAAAACAAATATTGTATATTAATGCATATATGTGGAACCTAGAAAAATTGTACAGATGAACTGGTTTGCAGGGCAGAAATTGAGACACAGATGTACAGAAGAAACGTATGGACACTAAGGGAGGAAAGTGGCAGGGAGGGTGTTGTGTGATGAATTGGGAGATTGGGATTGACATATATACACTAATATGTATAAAATGGATAACTAATAAGGATCTGCTGTATTAAAAAATAAATAAAATAAAATTCAAAAAAACGGTTAAAAAAAGAATGAGAATTATAATTATTGTTTATATAGAAAATGCACATGCTACATTCAGATCTCCCACTTAATCTTGAGGCCTGCGTTCTTTGCATTTTAGTAGAAACAAAACATTTTTGCCCTCCAGCAAGTAACAATTTTGAAAATTATCCATTTCCATCTCTTTTCGAAATACTTGTTATACTTTGCAATATACTAAGAAGCCAATCTAGTTTTAATAAAAAAGAAATCATCCTTTGTAAATTTATTTTCCAACAGGAAATGTGTGCTTCTTGTCTCAGATTTTTATTTTATTTTATTTATTTTTAAATTAATTAATAATTTATTATTTTTGGCTGCATTGGTTCTTCGTTGCTGTGCATGGGCTTTCTCTAGTTGTGGCGAGTGGGGGCTACTCTTCATTGTGGTGCATGGGCTTCTCACTGTGGCTTCTCTTGTTGCAGAGCACAGACTCTAGGCATGCAGGCTTCAGTAGTTGCAGCACACAGGCTCAGCAGTTGTGGCTTGCGGCTCTAGAGCTCAGGCTCAGTAGTTGTGGTGCACGGGCTTAGTTGCTCCATGGTATGTGGGATCTTCCCGGACCAGGGCTTGAACCCATGTCCCCTGCATTGGCAGGTGGATTCTTAACCACTGTGCCACCAGGGAAGTCCCTAGTCACAGATTTTTAAATTCTCCTTGGCAGAAAATACAAGGTAAAAAATAATTATTCAAAGACTGTTACAATTAAGTGTTTTCAAACTTTGTCAAATATATTCTGTAATAAAATGTGGAGTATCCCAAAATGCTAACATAATATTTAATAGACAAAAAGTAGTTAGAAATGAATTGTCGGGTAAAGAAAATTTTAACTATTAATTCTATTTATATGTGGCGTATTAGGAACTATAATATCAATAATCAAAAGACCATCAGGATTAGGAAATTTAATTTAATCTATGAATTCTTCCTCCAATCAAATACAAATCAAGCATTTCACAAAAATAATATATATACCAAGTCAAAATGAAATGTCAATATTTTTACCATAGAAATTATTTCTTTTGATGTAGATATGAAATTCACTATTTCTCTAAACATGTAGAGATAGAAGGTGAGGTCTTCAGAATTTGGATGTTTGGTGATAACCAATTGGCAGAGAGAATATTATCTGCAGTGGTTGTCTATCTCTCTGCATGGCTAACATGATCCACCAGCAACTGGAAGTCACCTGTGACTCCTTTCTCTCTCCACAGAAGCTTTAGGATCTGCATTAGAGCAACTGCCTGCAAAGTAGTCTCCTTTGTTCCAGTCTTGTTCCCACATCTTCTAATCTACCTCAGGTGCTGCCGTCAGTAAGAAAACAATGACTATTTTCTGAACTTAGAAATAAATGAAATCACATACTCACCCAAAGTCCAGCTGAGTTCTGGACAAGTACTTAATTATCAAAGCCCACCACCAATAGAAGTGGCAACATTTTGGTACATGAGAGTCCAAAGCACAACTGAGAGTCTCACAATTGTGTTCTGGGAGCTTGATCACTGAACACACATGGATTTTAAGTTGGTTGAAGACAAAGTTTCTGTCTTCTCCACCTTTGCACCTTACCCTGCACCTTGCAAGGTGGGTGCTCTCTATGTGTTCTCCCCATACCTATTTTTCCCACTTTTCTTAGCTAGCAAAGGAACTCAGTTAAGAGTTGGAAGTTCTGGGACTTCCCAGGTGGTCCAGTGGTAAAGAATCCACCTTCCAAAGCAGGGGACACAGGTTCGATCCCTGGTCGGGGAACTAAAATCCCACATGCCTCAGGACAACTAAGCCCACGAGCCACAACTACTGAGCTTGCACGCCTCAGCAAGAGACCCCGCATGCCGCCAACTACAGAGCCCACGCGCCCTGGAGCTCGCGCGCCACAACTAGAGAGAAGGCCTCGCACGGCAACGAAGAGCCTGCACGCCGCGTTGATAGATCCTGTGTGCCACAAAGAAGACCCGACGCAGCCAAAAAAAATTAAAAATAAAATAAATAAATATTTTTAAAAAAGAGACTTGGAAGTTCTATGGCTAGGGGAGAGTCTAAACTCACAGTCTACATTCTAGAGTGGAAAAGGGCAAAAGAACGACATGTTTTCCCTCATTTTTTATCCTGAGCAATTACCTAAAGTTAATAAAAGGGAATCAAGTGATTTAAAGAAATGCTTTGCCTTTCCTTTTAGAGCTCCTACAGAGAAACTGCCCTCTGGTTTGTACAGGAAGTGCTGTACCAGATGACATTTTACAAACTATCAGGATTTGGCTTTTAACACAGTTTTATGCACACAATATTCTATTAGTACAGAAAGGGAAAGTAGGCCCTCTAATATATCACAAGTGAAAGGAACTCAATTTCAATTCACTTTGTCTTAATCCAAATTATTAAATCTTTCAACAAAGAATGCACATTGTAAGGGCATCACGGGAAACTTTTAAAATTGCATAAATTTTGATTGCAAGCCAGACAAGAAATTCTTAGAAAAAAGTAACTATCACTAACAGCTAAAAACACCAACTGTCTAGATTCAGCATTTATTATACTGATTTGGAAAGGAGAGGGGACAAACAAACAAATAGAGCTAAAAAAAAAAAAAAAAAAAAAATTAAAAAAAAAAATAGAGCTAAAGTTCAAAACCATGTGTCTCAATATTTAGATGTGTTTTTCAGTAGATCTGCCCTTCTTTGGTTTGTAATGACCATTACAACAGTAAAAACCAATCATTCTTTGAATTTGGAAATCAACATAAAAATACAAAGAGTCAACTCACTGACACCCCTGTTGTGCTTCATCACCCTGGACCCAGAGTTCGGCCCTCTCTCTAGTTTTCATAGAAAATTATCTCCAAGAATTTCATGATTTACCCCAACTTTACATACGATTAAGGAGATTCCTGAGAAGTTGAATGGTTTGCCATCAGCTCTGTGTTCCTCTCTCTCTTTTTCCCTACATGACAATTGAATGGGCATCTTCTGTCTCTCAAACTCCTTGGTGTTTCACTGCTTACCTAAAGTAGTTCTTCCAAACAAATACAGCACTAATCCTAAAATAAGTCCTGTGAAAAACTTTCTTCAACTTGATTCACCTCCCTCGCTTTCATTTCTCAGTAAACTCTTACACTCTCCTAGCCCCTTGACATTTTCATCTCCAAGTTTTGACAACTTCTTGCGTAGCCTGATAACATATGGGCTTTTCTGCTTTAATTCTGAGCTCTAACTTTTGCAATTAACCTTTGCTCAGTTCACTTCCACCCACTCCAGGTAACAGCCTCATCCAATTTTGGACCTGATTTCAGCTTTGGCTCCACTCTGTTCTTCCTATTTCCACAATCCACCAAGGTACATCTGATATCAACTCCACTTACACAACAGCTATCTAAAGCTCTCTTTCTTGAGCTCCAGACCTACATTCCCAATATCCTACTATGTGTTCTCAGGTTCTTCAAATGCAATAAAATGTAACTCACTATCTCCCTACTCCTCCCCATACTCTTCTTTCTCACTTTTCTCAGTTTAAGGAGTCATTGTGCACCTAATCATCCAACCCAGAAACCTCAATTTTCCTAGACTCCTCCCTCTTACTTAGCCCTCTGTATCCAGGTAGACACCAAATTCTGTCAGTTCTACTCCCTAAAGATCTTTCATATATTTATGTCCTCTACCCTTCCTCTTTCACTCACCCAGTTTAGGCCCACATGCCTTCTTTAACCTCTGATGTCTCTCTGGTGTTTTCCCTCTTTGAGTCTTTACACAGGAAGTTCCAGGATAATAATTTCCTTCCCAGTGCCTAGCACCACAGGTTTCACACATGACAGACCATCAATAAGCATTCATTGATTACAGAAGAGACTTCAAATCCTCGTGATCGGCTTCCCTGGTGGGGGCAGTGGTTGAGAATCCGCCTGCCGATGCAGGGGACACGGGTTCGTGCCCAGGTCCGGGAAGATCCCACATGCCGTGGAGTGGCTGGGCCCGTGAGCCATGGCCACTGAGCCTGTGCGTCCGGAGCCTGTGCTCCACAACGGCAGAGGCCACAACAGTGAGAGGCCCGCGTACCACGAAAAAAAAAAAAAAAATCCTTGTGATCTCACATCTTTCCTTTCCTCCCCATTCATTGATTGCCTCTGTCTCTACATCCAACCTTGTGCTTCTTCAGGATTCTTCTAACTTGCTGTTGATTTTCTTCTTACCCTTTTACCTCCAATCAAAGCTTTCTATTACTCTTTATTGCCTATCAAGTAAATGCATGGCGCCAAAATCCTCCATTCTAGCTCAGAACTACCTTTCCAGTCTTATTGTTCACACCCTCCCTCTCATATTCTTTACTCAATTTAGCCAAATTCAACCACTAGTCATTCTCCCCAAAAATGCTGTGCATTTTCCTGCCTCCTTGCCTTTGCTCATGCTGCTTCCAAAACACAGGATGTCTTGTCTTCATATCTTTCTGTCAAAAGCTTTCCTAGTTTTAAGGCCCAGATCAAATGCCACTTTCTTCATAAAACATACTGTTTCTTCCAGACAAAATTTCTCTCTTCCTCTTCTCTCCTTCTTTGAAACTAGTTTGTTACTTGCTTTGTACAAGTATTTTATTTCTCCTACTAAAGAAGCAGTATCATACAGTTTTTCAAAGCAGTGCTTTTCAGACCACCAGCAGCAGAATAACAGGAGTCTTGTTAAAAACAAACAAACAAAAAAAAAAACGCTACTGAATCGGACTCTTTTGAGGTAGAACTCAGAACTCTGCAATTTGAAAACAGGCTCTCCAGTAAAGGGCACAGAGAAGTTGGAGGCCTGTGAGGTACGGAAACGGGCCTTGAAGTCAGTCCAACTGGGAGTTGCATTCCAGTTGTATCTCTGTTAAAAGATAATTTTCAGAAAAAGCTAAAATCATGACTCTGATACAGATAGAAAAGAAAAAAAAGTTAAAGATGTTATTTAACTCGTTCAGTGAGGGAAACAGGGAGATGTTATAACCTGTTCAAAAGATAATCTGAAAAAAGACATTTATACAGAATTGTAAAATGATGCAAAGATGATAAACGGCTACATTCAGATAATCCAGAAGGATGTGCAATAGTTCAAAGACAATGAAAGACAAGAGTGAGATGACCTGGAAGGTGTCTTGTAGGCAATGCCAAGTTTTCTGCTAAAACATGACATTTTTTCTATACCTCTTACTGGCTGTACAATTTTGAGTATGTTAACTTCTCTGATCCTCAGTTACTTTATCTGTTAAACGGTAATAAGATTTCATAGTTTTTGAAAAGTTTAAATGGGGACAATAATTACCTGACAGAGCTATTGTGAAAATTAAATGAGCTAATGATTTCCAAGAGCTTAGGACAGTGATGCACACGTGATACTCGATAAACATTACACAGCAGTAGTAGTACTAGTGGTACTATTACTACCAACTAGAAGTTCCTTGAGACTCATTTTTGTTTATTAGTGAATGTAGTCCTTCAATCAATCAACCAATGTGTATAAAGTACCTATTTATGCTATGTTTGGGTGGATTATAAAATGGTCTCCGCCCGCAAGGAGTCCAGGCCAGGAGAGGAGATGAGAAGTTAAATAAATAGTTACACGGGACACAAAAAGTAAAAATAGAGGTATGTGAGCACAATTAACAAAATGACTAACCGTGTATGGAATGTACAGAATGCTTCCAGAAAAGCGTTGTAAAGGTAAATTTGAGCTGAATTTTGAAGGGTGACCAGCAAGTCACTAAGGAAGCACAGTGTGCTAGCAATTATTGTGCTACATCATTATGTATGTTAATCTTATTTAATTCGCACAAGAGCCGTAAAATAATAGCGCACACTAATTGAGTACTTACTTTGGGTCAGGCCCTTTTTTTTTTTTTTTTTTTTTTTTTTGCGGTACGCGGGCCTCTCACTGTTGTGGCCTCTCCCGTTGCGGAGCGCAGGCTCAGCGGCCATGGCTCATGGGCCCAGCCGCTCCGCGGCACGTGGGATCTTCCCGGACCGGGGCACGAACCCGCGTCCCCTGCATCGGCAGGCGGACTCTCAACCACTGCGCCACCAGGGAAGCCCAAGGCCCTTTTTTTAAATAACCTTCATTACCCTATTTTATGAAGAAAAAAACCTGAGGCTTAGAGAAATCAAGCAACTTTCCCAAAATGATGCAGCCGGTGAGTGGCAAAGCCACAATTCATCCCAGATAACCTCTTTCCAAAATGTAGGAAATATCATCTCCATTTACTAATAAGAGAATCAAAACTCAGAGAGATTATGAGAACTTCCAGGAAAAACTGATTAGCAACTGGGCTCCTGGGTTTTTGTTTTATTTTGTTTTTTTAATATATATATTTTTACGATTCACATTCTTTTTTTTAAAATAAATTTATTTTATTTTTTTTAATTTAGTTTTGGCTGTGTTGGGTCTTCGTTGCATTGTGAGGGCTTCTCATTGTGGTGGCTTCTCTTGTTTAGGAGCGTGGGCTCTAGGCTCATGGGCTTCAGTAGTTGTGGCTCATGGGCTCTAGAGCGCAGGCTCAGTAGTTGTGGTGCACAGGCTTATTTGCTCTGCGGCATGTGGGATCTTCCCGGACCAGGGATTGAACCTGTGTCCCCTGCACTGGCAGGCGGATTCTTAACCACTGCACCACCAGGGAAGTCCCCTGGGTTCCTGATTTTAAAGCCCAGGCAAGTTGGGGAGGAAGAGCACTCCAGAAAGAAGGAGAATGTGCAAAACCTTGGAAGCATGGAGGAGCGTGGCATGTCCCCAGGAACCAGAAATGTTTGAAACTCAATATGCATATATAGAAACAGCAATAGGAGATGAGGCCTCTAAAGATCACTTCAGGGATTGTGAAAAATAAATTATGCCACATTAAATATTGCAGACTCTGCTCAGGAGCAAATGAGGAAACAATGGATGACTTTAAGCAAGGGAATAAAGCAAACAAAGGTTTAGATTGGAGGCAGGGCAACGAGTTATGAAGCAGCAAAGCCTAGTATTATTGAGATCAAGAGTTTTGAAGCCAGACACTATGCCACTTATCACGACCTAAGGAAAGAGAACCTCTTTGAGCCAGAATCTCCTCATCTGTAAAATGAATATAATACAGTCATTATGAGGTGTAAATGAAAGAACATAGGTAAACACCTGACTGTACTTTAGATCTAGTAGGCATTCAATAAATGATGGTGCTTGTATTAACAGTTGTTTATTGCTATTTTTGTTGTGAGACAGATATCTTGAGACCTAGTTTATATCTTTTTGAAGGAAGAACATGTTAAATACACTTAGTGGTGTGCTTTTATCCAGGTCGTTTAGAAATAAAACCAATACTGCTTGATTTTTTCAGACATAGTAAATTGACCCTTATCAGAACAGCAAAGTCCCAGGAGCACAAAGAGAACCAGATTTCAGGAACGGCATGAGGTTGAGGGTTCAGTTTATCAAACATTTCTTGTGTCCAACACTGTATTAAGTGTTGCATACATAAAAATAGTTAAAACACAATCTCCCTTCACACGGAGTCAAGCATCTACAATACAGTTCTTTGGGTTGATTTCCTTTATTCTAGATCCCTGGCCTCCTCTTTTACTTACAACCTCTTACTTGCCCCTTGGGTCTGATATTTACACTACTCTTTGGAGTGATCTTGGTTTCGCTACTTCATTACTCTCCTCCCCCAAATTTGTACTCCTTCCTTTCCTGGATGAGTAAGATTACACCTCATCTGATCGAAACCTATCCTCAGAACCCTACCCTGGTTCCAAGGCACCTTGCTACTGTAGTGAAGTTAAACCAATTCTCTCAACAGCTGGCACCAGAATTCTTCTCAGATGGAAATGCTTTGATGAGTTGCTATAAGTAGACACAGAGTGCTTGAGAACTTGGTTTAGCAAGAGAGAGGAAAATCAAATAAAGACTGTTCTACATTAGAAATTCACTTGGGGGGGGATGGAAAAAGTTGGGGAGAAAAGAGAAGACAGAAGAGAAAGAAAAGAGACAGAAGGCAGAGTAACTCCATAATATGCCTAAAATGCTTTTTCTTCATGGGCAGTATTCTAACTTATTTGCATTCCTTCAATTCCTCTCATGTCTTCCAAATCTTCAGTTAGTCTTCCATTACCCCTACACCACCACACCTCCCCACAGTACACACATTGTGAGTGGAGACAGTGGTGGGGTAAGTAAAGAAATCATGGGGCCAAGTTCCACTGCTGGATCAAAAAGGAGCAGAATGGAGAAAGCACACCCAGAACAATGAGACAGTCCATAAACTGAACCCATCAGTAGAAGCAGTGCCCAAGATAATGCTAAAACTGTATATGTCTAGAAAATTGGCAGAACACTTCAGGAGATACTGTACTTTGTTTAAGAGTTGTGTAATAGGGGCTTGAACCGATCTTGACATGATACTATACATATAAAACCCTAAAGATGCTACCAGAAAACTACTAGAGCTAATGTACCAGGTGAAGGACCAAGATAAAACCCCAGAAAAACAACTAAATGAAATGGAGATAGGCAACCTTCCTGAAAAAGAATTCAGAATAATGATAGTGAAGATGATCCAGGACCTTGGAAAAAGAATGGAGGCAAAGATTGACAAGATGCAAGAAATGTTTAACAAAGACCTAGAAGAATTAAAGAACAAACAAATGGAGATGAACAATATAATAACTGAAATGAAAACTACACTAGAAGGAATCAATAGGAGAATAACTGAGGCAGAAGAACGGATAAGTGACCTGGAAGAC
>NC_041217.1:100210266-100212193 GCF_002837175.3 Physeter macrocephalus
TAATCAAATTGGCAAAAATTAAAGACAAAGAAAAATTATTGAAAGCAGTAAGGGAAAAATGACAAATAACATACAACGGAACTCCCATAAGGTTAACAGTTGATTTCTCAGCAGAAACTCTACAAGCCAGAAGGGAGTGGCATGATATACTTAAAATGATGAAAGGGAAGAACCTACAACCAAGATTACTCTCCTCGGCAAGGATCTCATTCAGATTTGATGGAGAAATCAAAGCTTTACAGACAAGCAAAAGCTAAGAGATTTCAGCACCACCAAACCAACTCTACAACAAATGTTAAAGGAACTTCTCTAAGTCAGAAACACAAGAGAAGGACCTACAAAAACAAACCCAAAACCATTTAAAAAATGGTCATAGGAACATACATATCGATAATTACCTTAAACGTGAATGGATTAAATGCTCCAACCAAAAGACATAGGCTTGCTGAATGGATACAAAAACAAGACCCATATACATGCTATCTACAAGATACCCACTTCAGACCTAGGGACACATACAGACTGAAAGTGAGGGGATGGAAAAAGATATTCCATGCAAATGGAAATCAAAAGAAAGCTGGAGTAGCAATACTCATATCAGGCAAAATAGACTTTTACCTGATACGATTATAAAATAAAGAATGTTACAAGAGACAAGGAAGGACACTACATAATGATCAAGGGATCAATCCAAGAAGAAGATATAACAATTATATATATATATGCACCCAACATAGGAGCACCTCAGTACATAAGGCAACTGCTAACAGCTCTAAAAGAGGAAATCGACAGTAACACAATAATAGTGGGGGACTTTTACACATCATTTACAGCAATAGACAGATAATGCAAAATGAAAATAAAAAAGGAAACAGAAGCTTTAAATAACACAATAGATCAGATAGTTTTAATTGATATTTATAGGACATTCCACCCCAAAACAGCAGATTACACTTTCTTCTCAAGTGCACATGGAACATTCTCCAGGATAGATCACATCTTGGGTTGCAAATCAAGCCTCAGTAAATTTAAGAAAATTGAAATCATATCAAGAATCTTTTCTGACCACAAGGCTATGAGATTAGAAATGAATTACAGGGAAAAAAACGAAAAAAACATAAACACATGGAGGCTAAGCAATACGTTACTAAATAACCAAGAGATCACTGAAGAAATCAAAGAGGAAATCAAAACATACCCAGAGACAAATGACAATGAAAACCCAACCGTCCGAAACCCATGGGATGCAGCAAAAGCACTTCTAAGAGGGAACTGTATATCTATACAAGCCTACCTCAAGAAACAAGAAAAATCTCAAATAAACAATCTCACCTTACACCTAAAGGAACTAGAGAAAGAAGAACAAACAAAACCCAAAGTTAGCAGAAGGAAAGAAATCAGAAAGATCAGAGCAGAAATAAATGAAACAGAAACAAAGAAAACAATAGCAAAGATCCAGACTCATCAAGAAAAAGCAGGAGAGGACTCAAATCAATAAAATTAGAAATGAAAAAGGAGAAGTTACAACAGACACCACAGAAATACAAAGCATCCTAAGAGACTACTGCAAGCAACTCTATGCCAATAAAATGGACAACATGGAAGAAAAGGACAAATTCTTAGAAAGGTATAACCTTGCAAGAATGAACCAGGAAGAAATAGAAAATATGAACAGACAAATCACAAGTAATGAAATTGAAACTGTGATTAAAAATCCTCCAACAAACAAAAGTCCTGGACCAGATGGCTTCACAGGTGAATTCTATCAAACATTTAAGAAGAGCTAACACCCATCCTTCTCAAAATCTTCCAAAAATTTGCAGAGGAAGGAACACTCCTAAACTCATTCTATGAGGTCACCATCACCCTGATACCAAAACCAGACAAAGATACTACAAAAAAAGAAAATTACAGGCCAATATCACTG
>NC_041217.1:100212826-100217821 GCF_002837175.3 Physeter macrocephalus
CCACCAGAAAACTACTAGAACTAATCAATGAATTTGGTAAAGTTGCAGGATACAAAATTAATGCACAGAAATCTCTTGCATTCCTATACACTAATGATGAAAAATCTGAAAGAGAAATTAAGGAAACACTCCCATTTACTATTGCAACAAAAAGAATAAAATACCTAGGAATAAACCTACCTAGGGAGACAAAAATCTGTATGCAGAAAACTATAAGACACTGATGAAAGAAATTAAAGATGATACCAACAGATGGAGAGATATACCATGTTCTTGGATTGGAAGAATCAATATTGTGAAAATGACTCTACTACCCAAAGCAATCTACAGATTCAATGCAATCCCTATCAAATTACCAATGGCATTTTTTACAGAGCTAGAACAAAAAATCTTACAATTTGTATGGAGACACAAAAGGCCTCAAATATCCAAAGCAGTGAGGGAGAAAACAGCTGGAGGAATCAGACTCCTTGACTTCAGACTATACTACAAAGCTACAGGAATCAAGACAATATGGTACTGGCACAAAACAGAAACATAGATAAATGGAACAGGATAGAATGCCCAGAGATAAGCCCACGCACCTATGGTCAACTAATCTACGACAAAGGAGGCAAAGATATACAATGGAGAAAATACATTCTCTTCAATAAGTGTTGCTGGGAAAACTGGACAGCTACATGTAAAAGAATGAAATTAGAACACTCCCTAACACCATACAAAAAAATAAACTCAAAATGGATTCGAGACCTAAATGTAAGACCAGACACTATAACACTCTTAGAGGAAAACATAGGAAGAACACTCTTTGTTTGACATAAATCACAGCAAGACCTTTTTTGATCCACCTCCTAGAGTAATGGAAATAAAAACAAAAAAAACCAAATGGGACCTAATGAAATTTAAAGGCTTTTACAAAGCAAAGGAAACTACAAAGAAGACGAAAAGACAACCCTCAGAATGGGAGAAAATACTTGCAAATGAATCAATGGACAAAGGATTAATCTCCAAAATATATAAACAGCTCATGCAGCTCAATATTAAAAAAACAAACAACCCAATCCAAAAGTGGGCAGAAGACCTAAATAGACATTTCTCCAAAGAAGACATACAGATGGCCAAGAAGCTCATGAAAAGCTGCTCAACATCACTAATTATTAGAGAAGTGCAAACTAAAACTACAATGAGGTATCACCTCACAACAGTTACAATGGGCATCATCGGAAAATCTACAAACAATAAATGCTGGACAGGCTGTGGAGCAAAGGGAACCCTCCTGCACTGTTGGTGGGAATGTAAATTGATACAGCCACTATGGAGAACAGTATGGAGGCTCCTTAAAAAGCTAAAAATAGAATTACCATATGACCCAGCAACCCCACTACTGGGCATACACCCAGAGAAAACCATAATTCAAAAAGACACATGCACCCCAATGTTCATTGCAGCACTATTTACAATAGCCAGGTCATGGAAGCAACCTAAATGCCCATCGACAGCCAAATGGATAAAGATGTGGTACATATATACAACGGAATATTACTCCTCCATAAAAAGGAACGAAACTGGGTCATTTGTTGAGACGTGGCTGGATCTAGAGACTGTCATACAGAGTGAAGTAAGTCAGAAAGATGAAAACAAATATCATATATTAACGCATATATGTGGAACCTAGAAAAATGGTACAGATGAACCGGTTTGCAGGGCAGAAATTGAGACATAGATGTAGAGAACAAGCATATGGACACCAAGGGGGGAAAGTGGCTGGGGGTGGGGGTGGGGGTGTGATGAATTGGGAGATTGGGATTGACATGTATAGACTGATGTGTATAAAATTGATGACTAATAAGAACCAGCTGTATAAAAAAAATGAAATAAAATTCAAAAATTCAAAAAAAATAAGATGTTGGAAAAAAAAAAGATGACAATAAGAATTCTAAAGAAAATTTAAAAAAAATTGAAAACTACTAGAGCTAATCAATGAATTTGGTAAAGTTGCAAAATTAATACACAGAGATTAAAATTCTGTGTAAAAATTAACATACAAAATTAATACACAGAAATCTCTTGCATTTCTATACACTAACAATGAAAGATCAGAAAGAGAAATTAAGGAAATAATCCCATTTACCACCACATCAAAAGAATAAAATACCTAGGAATAAACCTACCTGACGAGACAAAAGACCTGTGCTCTGAAAACTATAAAATGCTGATGAGAGAAATCAAAGATGACACAAACAGATAGAAAGATATACCATGTTCTTGGATTGGATGAATGAAAATTGTCAAAATGAGTATACTACCCGAGGCAATCTACAGATTCAGTGCAATCCCTGTCAAATTATGAATGGCATTTTTCATAGAACTAGAACAAAAAAATTTTAAAGTTGTATGGAAACACAAAAGACCCTGAATAGCCAAAGCAATCCTGAGAAAGAAAAATGGAGCTGGAAGAATCAGGCTCCCTGATTTCAGACTATACTTCAAAGCAACAGTAATCAAAACAGTATGGTACTGGCACAAAAAGAGAAATATAGATCAATGGAACAGGATAGAAAGCCCAGAAATAAACCCACACACCTACGATCAATTAACCTATGACAAAGGAGGAGAGAATACACAACGGAGAAAAGACAGTCTCTTTAATAAGTGGTGTTGGGAAAACCAGACAGCTACATGTAAAAGAATGAAATTAGAACATTCTCTAATACCATACACAAAAATAATCTCAAAATGGATTAAAGACCTAAATGTAAGACTGGCTACTCTAAAAATCTTAGAAGAAAACATAGGAAGAACACTTATTTAGTTGAAAAACAACAGATTATCACAACTGATATCTAGGTCATGATTTCTTCAGTTATTGACAATGACTGCCTTTCTAGGATTCCAGTCTTCCCCAAAGCTGGGAAGACAGGAATGTTGTCTTACCCAGGTTACTACAGTAGTCTTCCTGGGATTAGCAAACATTTTCTTAAAGAACCAGATCATAAATATATCAGGCTTTCTGGGCCAGAGGGTCAGTTACTCAGCTCTGCACTTAAGGCCTGGAAGCAGCAGTAGACAATATGTAAATGAATGTATATGGCTGTGTTCCAATAAAACGTTTTTACAAACTCAGGTAGCGGGCTTTCTGTCCTGCTCCTTCTGTTCTCCATATTATAATCAGGGTATTCTTTCTAAATGTCACTCCTCTGCTTAAACACTTGAATGGCTTCCCATTGCCCTTAGTCCAGATTCCTTAGAAGAGTAGATTTTACCCCATTAGCCTCCTCTCCAGCAATTTCTAGCTCCTAACTCAATTTTTCAGCACAATTGAACTACTTTGAATTCCCCCCAAGATCCTGTTTCTCTTCCTTCCATGAATTTGCATATGCTGTTCTTTTACTTGGAATATTCTTCTCTCCCTGCAGCCACACTCACCATGTCTCCCCCACACACCAGGTTAGTTGATGTCTACTCATCTGTTTTTCAAGTTTCACATTAAATGTAACTTCCTCCAGGAAGCTTTCCCTGATCCCTAAATTCTCACACAGTGCTGAGATTACTAGTTTAATTGTCTGAATCTCCTGTTAGTCCGAGGCTCTGTGAGGACAAGAAATTGGGCTGCCACTCATTGTTGTATGCCAAGGTACTCTATAAATAATTGCTGAATAAATGGGTTCTTGACTGTTGAGGAAGGAAAAGACAAGAACCAAACTTAAAAAGGAGAGAACCCTCAAAGGCTAATTGGTGGAGAATAAGCTAAGATTTGTTTGAACTGTTCCCTCTAATCCAAAATCTGCTCCTAGAGTATTTTCTGCTTTGCCATTATAGTTTGCAGAAAGTTTTAGGAAACATGCAGTATGTCTTCCAGACTTTCTGATGCAGCAACCAAAGTCTTGAATGGTTTCACTTCTGCCTTGATCTCCAAACTTAATCTGTTCACTCTCTCTTTGGCTCCTAATCTCTTACCTCATATCCTGCTTACAGTCTTGTATACAGTGTCACTTTATATTTGGTAATTCTCCTCTCAAAGTGATCTTGGCTTGACTTTCTGACCAATACTCACATTTCAAATATCATGTGGTGGGCGTATTCTATATGCCAGGCTCACAGGACTTCTATAAGCCAGGCCTATAGGATGTAATCATTTAGTCCTTACTCAATCCTCACAATAATGTTGTAAGAGATTTTCTTTCCTTGGTCCCACTTTATAGTTGATGAAATTAAGACTTAAAGAGGTTAAGTAACTTGCCAAAGAAACAGAACAAATGGCAGAGCTGAGATGTGAGGGAAGAAAGTCTGACGCCAGAAATCACATTTCTAACCACATACTACTTTATAGTTTCTCTCAGACCATGTCTGTTACTTTTTGTTGTTGTTGTTGTTCTTTTTACCTCTCTGAATTCCTGTACAACCCCAGAAGTGTTCTGCAGTCCTCCTGCAAGTTTCATCCTGAATCTCACGGGTAGTGTGTTAAATCCAAGGTGATCATAATAACTAACATTTATTGAGCACAGTCACTGTGTTAAGTGCTGTTCGTGTTACTCATTCAACTTTCACAGACCCTCATAAAAAAAAACACAAGGTTAGCTCTGTTTTGCAGATAAGGAAATAGAGGCAAAAAAGGGTAAAATAATGTGTCCAAGGTCACACAATTAGAATGGGAGGACCTAGAATTTAATCCACAGTAGTCTGACTTCACAACACTTACTTCTGGGTAAGGAGAGAACACATAGGGAAGCAGATAGCATAAAGAACTCTTCAAGCCTCATAGGATGAGGTTGAAAGTGTGGGCAAGTTTAATTGATTCAGGCTGTAATTATCCAGGATAAGAGATTATAAGGGTGACTTAATTATTTATTGCCGCCCAAACAAATTATCGTCAAAGTTCATGGCTTAAAACAACAATTGTAGGCTTCCCTGGTGGCGCAGTGGTTGAGAATCCGCCTGCCGATGCGGGGGACACGGGTTCGTGCCCCGGTCCGGGAAGATCCCACGTGCCGCGGA
>NC_041217.1:100217867-100232707 GCF_002837175.3 Physeter macrocephalus
CGGAGCGGCTGGGCCCGTGAGCCATGGCCGCTGAGCCTGCGCGTCCGGAGCCTGTGCTCCGCAACGGGAGAGGCCACAACAGTGAGAGGCCCGCGTACCACAAAAAAAAAAAAAAAAAAAAAAAAAAAAATTGTTTATTAGCTGACAGTTATGTGGGTCAACAATTTGGGATGAACTTGGTTGAGAAGTTCTTCTGCTGGTTTTGCCTGAGCTCGCTCACATGGTGACAGTCAGCTGTGGCAGCTTGGCAAGGGCTTGATGCTCCAAAATGGTTTCTCTAGCGGTCAAGGCCAGCTGCATGGGCATGCAACTTGTGCTTGGTTCACTGTTCTGCTATTGCGGTCTTAAAATTCTTAATAATTATGAAACAAGGGGCCCTACTGGGCCTTGCACATTATGTTGCCAGTCATGTTAGTGGTTGGTGCTGGATGTCAGCTGGGCACCTCTCTCCACGTAGCTTCTCATCCCCAAAGAGACTAGCCCAGGTTTCTTCACATAATGACAGAAACTTTCCAAGAGAGTGAGAGCAAAGCCTGCAAGACCTCTTGAGGTCTAGGCTCATAATTCCCACGTCATTACTTCTGCTGTATTTTATTGATCAAAGCAAGTCACAAGGCAAGCCCAGACACAAGGAGGTGGAGCTCTAGAGTCCACTTCTTGATGAGAACAAAAAGTCACAATGCAAAGGGGCGTGTGTAGAGGGATGGGATGAGTTTGTGACCATTTATTGCAATCTGTCACAGAGGAGGTACATGTTTAAGGAGATATGAAATAATTTCAGACTTGGACATGTGGCGATTAAGGTTTCTCCTGTGATAAATCTATGCAGAGGTGTTCAGTATTTGGATAATATAGGTCTAGAATATAAAAGAGAATCCTGGTGGGACATACAAATTTGAAAGTTGTCATTATGCAGGTGATAGGTTTCTGAATAAACAAATCACAACACCCAGGAAGACTGCATTAGTTCAGGTAAAGGTAAACAAAGAGATTCAGTCAATCCCTCAGACCACCCAGATATCTAAGTGCACTCTTCTTCCCATACATCTCAACCTCCCTCTCTAACAGAGACCATCTGTGGGCCTATTCATTTCCATAGCCAGCTCAAGGTCTACTATCTCCGGGGAAAGTACAGCCTTCTCTGTCTTGTCCAGATGTGGCAACATATAGTCCAATGACATATAAACCAAAAAATAGTTACTTGATCCCCACTTTCAACCCAATATGCAATGGTGGATCAGGAATAGAATAAAAACTTCCATTTGAAAAAGGAAAGGATGGGAAACATATAGCAAGCAGTAATCCTTAATAGTTTTCTTTCCAGACAGAAATCTTTGCCCTGGCCATGGAAGAAGTTCCCTGATGAACCCTTCTGGATGCCTTTTGTTATGCCTGAAGACCCCTGGGTTCACCCTCTGGGAGGTTCTTCCTTGTCCATCATTCACCAGGTTCAAGATTGAAGAGGATGTTGGAGACTATGTTCTCCTGGAGACTGCCTGAGGACACAAACAATGAATGGCTTTTGCAGGTCAGATTTATGGTTTCTTTAGTAATGCAATTTCCTCAAAAACTTAATAGGCTTTTGTACTATTCATCTCTAGCCTATGTGCCAGAAATGGTACCAAAGTTGTTTTCTGGATCTGGCTCTTAAACTAGCTTATTCTGTAGTTTCTATGCTCTACCCATTCCTCTTTTCATTGTTTTAATGGTGGCTAATTTGACGTAATCTTACAAAATAAGTGAGGGTAACATCCTTAATCTGATCTTCGCTGGAAGGCTATATTTCTTTCTTTGTCTGAGGAATCTTAATGGGAGGGCTTTAAGAAAGTCTCTGAAAAACAGTCTTTTACCTCCTGTTTGGGCTAGAAATAGTTGGATTTTCCAACCCTGTGAGGCCCCAATTTTCTATACACTTTATTTCCTTCCATTTCTGCTTGCAAACCCCTCATTTCTTATGTGAGCTCATTTCTTTCTCAAAAAATCTTGCTAAATTCAGCAAGAAGCAACCATCACACTTTTATATTCTGGTTCTCCCCAAATACTTCCCCTAAAATACAGTCATAGACGGAACATGGTCAGGCTTCCAAGTTGAGTAGGAGAAATTTCTACAATATTTTGCAATGGTATTACAAGGATCATCAGTTTTCCAGCCTGCAAGATCTGTTTCCTCACTGCCAATTGTCTGACTGTTAAGGTAATGCTATATGTTTTAAGATTCTATTAGAAGTTCCCTATTTCCAGGTATCAATTTCTGTATTAGAGTAAATGCTATATTGCTGTAATAAAGAGACTCCAGAAATCAGTGACATAAAGAAAATGGAAGTTTCTTTCCTGCTCACATCATAGTTGGGCCTAGACTGACAGGGCACTCTGTTCTATGAGGTCATTCAGGACCCAGATTCCTTCTATCTTGTTGTTCCATCCTCTCCTACCATGTCTTCCTCATCTTCATGGCTGCAGCTGGTCACAGACATGTCTATGAAGGAGACAGAAAGCAGTCCAAGGCAAGCCATCTTCTTTGAAAAGGGTAAGGCAAAAGTTGTACCCATCACTTCTAGTTATATTCCACTGGCAAGAACTTAACCACAAAATCATACCTAGCTGCAAAAGAGGATAAGAAATGTAATCTCCAGTTGAGTGAACATGTGACCAGAAAGAAGAGAATGGATTTTATTATGACAACAATTGACCTGGGAGAAAAGATAGCCAAGGTTAAGAAACCTCAGAAATAAAAAGCCAAAGTGTGTGTGTGTGTGGGGGGCAGTGGATAAATAAGCATTTTGTTTCTTAGAGAGAAAGAAAATGATAGTCTGAAAAAGGAAGGAAGGAAAGGAAGGAAGGAAGGAAGGAAGGAAGGCAAAATCTAGTTGGTGGGTACCCAAGTTTCCATTTTATTATTTCCAGTTCTTTTCTGAATGTATTTTTTAAATAAAAAGGTTTTTTAAAATTTATTTTAAGGGAATTAGACAGAGAAAAAGGGACCCCGGAAGAATATGAAGGTAGAACAATAGTGATATGAGAATAGGAAGAAAATGGAGTAATGAAAGTCAAGAGGAGAAAAATTTCAATTGCCTGAGAGAAGACAAGGAAAAACTAGAAAAGGAAATGTTCTTTGGATTTGAAAATCTAGCAGTTACTAGTGAATAATTATGGCAGAAGCTAGATTTCAGTGAATTAAGGAGTGAGAATGAACAAAGAAAAACATGACAGCAAGCATGGACTAGTCTTTAAGAACACTGACTTTTTAGGAAAGAAGAGATAAGATGGCAACTAGTTATAACTAGTTCCACTGGCATGTGGACTAGGATGAGAACCAGCCTCCGGGAGCAGAGTTGGGGTACTGGTTCCTAGAGACTAGGCTGGTCCACAGTTCTAGCTGCCCAGCATATACATAATGTGCATCGTGAACAAGTACTAATTCAACCACGCTCTCAGACACTCAGAAACTCTTTGGGTCAGTATATCATAGAGGTAACCAGTATGCATAGGACAGTGTTATTCTAGGGCAAGGCCTGTGTCAATCCATAGCTGACTTCTGTAGCGCTGGGAGGGCCATGCTTCTTCCATATGCTGAGAGGAGTTCACCAAAAACAGGCTGCCTGGCTACACGTTCAGGATGACTGCCTCTCAACATCAGAAAAATAACTTTGCTCTGTGCACACCAGAAGGCTTCAGTTCCACGAAATAGCCCAATTGCTTAAAAATAGACTGGGAGTGGAAAAACACTCTGGCAGAGGGATAAAAGGTGTGGTTAAAGGCTGGAGTGCCATTTTAATGTGGTTGGGCTGTGTCTGACTGGTAGTTTAAAGGAGTTATGCTGAGCCAGGCTGATTGAGGGAGGGTTTTATTGATTGTGCTTTTATTTTTTAACGGGAGAGACTTGAACTTTGTAGGCTAGGGCAAAGATACAAACACAATGAGAGTCAATAGTTAAAGATTCAGGAGAGAAGGCATAATTGATGGAGGAAACTGACCATAAAGTTTTTGTTTAGTTCATAGCATCTTTTCAGAAAGGGAAATTTAGAGATTCTTTTAAATTTCTAAGTTAAGACACAGTTATTCCACAGTTCCCTAGGTAAACATTAATAAAGTATTACAAAGTGTTAAGACTTTCTCAGGTTCATTTAGGTTATCTTTTAACTTATTCCACAACAAATATAACCAGCAAAGATCCCACTGGAGCACTGGTGTGGAGAAGGGAATCTTAAGTTTGGGAAATAGCTAAGAAATTTGAAATTTCTATCCAAAAAAGGTTTTTCAGTAAATTGTCAAGCCTGTTTGTAACAAATTCAGAAGGGATTCACAATGAATAGGGCACCTAATATAGATGAAAGATGAACAGTATATTAAATAAATCATGGAGACGCAGAGAAGAAACCAGGTTAAAGGGCACAGCAAGAGCTACATATCCACTGTTGTAAAGTATATTCATATAAAATTTACACAAAATTTCCAAGAGAAAATAACACTAAGCTTTAGGTGGCACATCTGTAAATTTCATTCTTCTTATCCCCTTCTTCTTAATGTAACATATTTTCTGCATTAATTACCTTCCCTAAGTAACAACACTATATTCCCTGAAGCCGCTAGCTGGCCACAGAACATCCATAGGAAGTCAAATCAGAGCACCAGCAGTGTAGACTTAGCATGGTTAAGGCCTTAGTTTCCTCACCTACAAAATGGGGATAATAATAGTACTTAAGTTCATAGGACGGTTCTGAGAGGTAGTTGAGAAACTATATAAATGCCTACTAAACGGTAGACTGCATGTTTGATTATGTATATAAATTTCTTTTTTTTCATATACAGTTAAGGAATAATGTATAGTCAGATAAGAGTGAAGACATAATTTGTGTGTTTCTATCAGGGACAAAAAGCTCTATGGAAGCAGAAAAGAACTTGAGAAAAACAGAGAAAAAAGGGCAGATGTACAATGAAGAAGAAAAGATGGACTTGATGGAGGTGTTGGGCAGAGGCTTTGGTGGGGAGGGAGGGTTGGGATGAGGAGAAAATTAACTCAAAAGATTTCAGAGACAAGCAGTGTTACGTGCAGAAATAGAACTGTTTATTTATAAGTCTAAAACTGAAAATATGGTAACTTTGAAAATTAAAGAAGCTACTTTTATTGTGTTTGTCATTAGTAAATGGTATAAGTTGGTATGATACTTACTGTGATAGTTTGGGAATGCAGCTTTAAATAAGATTTTAGTGTCTTGTTAAATTTGGAACTGATAAGGCATTTTGGGTGCACAAGGCTAGGGCAAGGGATTTATAAACATATCTGGAAAGGTTTATCTGAGATAAATGGACATAAAGTGAAAGAACAAAATTAGCATGTCTAGTAATTTCACTGTAAATTCATCTTAAACAAGGCTTGAATCAAGATATATATACATTTATATGTACATGTATATATTTATATAAACTATATGGAGGGAGAGAAAGAGAGAGAGGCATACATATGTTTATCTATCTATCTAATCTAGTATCCCTTTTTAATGTACTTGGAGAAAAAACTAGAAAACAGAAGAGAAATTCTTGACTGGCATGTGAAAAAGCCACTTTTCAAAATCCTCTTCCTCCTATTTAGTTCTAATTTTATAAATGAAAAGTTGGGCATAGTAAACGATACTACATTTCAATCTTTCTTTCTTTAATATATAGCACAAAAGCTGGTGTAAATATACAATAAATACATTTAATGATACTGTAGGGAGCTTTTCTGAATCCTGACTACCGAGTCCTAGCTCTGTGACTCAGAGCAAATGATGTGATCTCTCTGTCATTTGCAAAATGGGGATCATCACAATGCCTACCACATGGGGGTGTTGTGAGCATTAGATAAGTTAAATCATGTTCTCAGTGCTTAGCATATAGTAAGCACACAGTAAAATGCCAGTTAAGGATTATATAATGGCCTTCAAAGGTTAGCATTCAAGGAATCCTAGGAAGTGGCTTCATCCAGGGAAAGGTCGTGACTTAAATATATATAAAGTATACTTGACAAGGAAAAAAAAGTCTTGGCTATAATTCAGATATTTGGGTTCTACTGGCACAATTTCTGTCACCCGTCCTACCCAACCTTCCAGAAGCTCTTTAATGTTAAAGCATACAACCATCAGTCCTGGTGGCCACAGTTCTGTCTCTGGCCCAGACTAAGAAATCCCTTCCAGCTTTATCCTACCTTATCATGGGGAAACATGATGCTGATCAAAGTGGGTCTCCATGGCTCTTGCAGAAAAGCTTCATTTTTCTTTACCACCCTCATTAGGACTGAAGATTGTTGAACTCTGGTGGGAACAGCCTAGCTGCCAGGCTTCCTTGCAGCCCACCCTCCCAGGAAGCCCATGAGAGCGTGAGAAGGTGACTTCTCTTTAGGAGGCTCTGGTAAGAGGTACACGGTTCATATAGCCAGGATCACCGTTAAATCACTGCTTGGGTGTTAATTGTCAACTGCCTTACCACTGTCCCTGCCCCGACCCCGGGTGCAGCACACAACAGGTACTAGTAGAACTGAACTGAGAGTCTGCCCTCACCCCTGTTTACTTCAATCCCCAGAAGCCTCCCAGATGAGCCAGTATCATCCTGATTCTTGTCTCTGTAGTTACTTGTGAATCCCCAAATCTGGCCCAACTCGCATTCCTCACCACCTTTCAAACACTTTCACTGCACCTCTGGACCTCCTGATCTGTATCTGCAAACTTCCTCTATATCTTCAACTTCTTTCTGAATGTCTTCTCCACTTTGCTACATAAGCTGAACCTTTGCTCTCCCACATTTCCTCAATATGTTTCTCAAACAGTGGCCATTTGATTCTCACACCCACACGGGAGGTGGGGAAAGTACCCCTCTTGACCCCTATCACTGCTTCCAAACCATTTGTAGCTTTCTCCTTCTTCTTTCCAAAACTCCAGCTCCTTTGAAGTTCTGGTCATGCAGTTGTACCACCCTGTATCAGCGTCCCCAACAGGATACAGATGGCACACGTGCATTAGGTTAATTTGAGGATGATTTAATAAAGGGACTGCAGCTGACCCTTGAACAACTCAGGGGTTAGAGGTGCCAACCTTCTGTGCAGTGGAAAATCCTAGCATCATTTATAGTTGGCCCTCCATATCCATGGTTCCTCCATATCTGTGGTTCCATCCACGGTTCCTGCATCCACAGATTCAACCAACCACAGATCATGTAGTCCTGAAGTATTTACTATTGAAGGAACGTATAAGTGGATGCCCAGAGTTCAACCTAGTGCGATTCAAGGGTCAACTGTATTTACAAAGGTGTGAATGAGTTAGGGAAGGCACAAGGGATTGTACAGTGACTCAGGGTTAGTAACAACGGAACTGTTACCACCCCTAGCCTGAGGGAACAAGGAAAGGGGGCTCTGGGACCCAGAAGGAGAGAGATGTGTAGAGAAGGCCACATTGAAGAGCAGAAATCTTCAGTTCAGGGGCACAGCCTCTCTCCATCCAATGTGCTGAGGATCCATCCCCCTTGGCCAAACCCAACCAGAACCAGAGAGCAAGGAAACCTGTTGATTTAATCCAGGTTTGAGCTCCCATGGCACTGAGTGGGGTGGAGAAACGTGGATCTGGAAGGACAAATGGAACATATCTAGCTTATAATCAATGCTCTTTTTGGTTGCTGTCATCTTTCAACCTCTTACTCTTTGAAGACTTGAGTTCCTAGCTCATTTTCTTCCTCTCTACCGCTTAGTGACCCCCAATGATCTTTTTCAGCCATTCCTATTGTCATACCCTAAATACTACCACCAGCAATAACACAATATTTACTTCAAGCATCCAACTCTCTGATCACCACCTCTTATATCTATAGTTCACTGACTCTAGTTTTTCATTGCAATTTTTCAACTTTCTTTAGGCCTCCAGTCCACTGGCCTTATACTCTTCCACAATTCATCCACTGCCCCACCTCCACTCCCCTGTCTTCACTTTCTACTATGTCAAGAGGAAATTCCATGGACCTCACTCCCTTGAAAAGAACCTTCTCTCTTATGTAGTCACCTGTCAAAAATCTAACTGTGGTTAAAGCCAACTGTCTGCCTTTTCCAGTGGGGGGAAAAGACATAAAATCACGCCGACTGGTTTCTCTCTATATTTGTTACCACAAGCTACAAATGGGCATCCCAATCTGCCCGGAAATCCTAGGCTGATCCTGGTGAGTATGCCAATTACTCTTCAAGGTGATTATTTCATACCTTCTTTCTTCTTGAGCTTCTCATACTCTTCTGCACCCCCAGTCTCCACACCCTTATCTATTCACCGCCAATTCTACAAACCTCCCAGGACCTGCATCCATATCCCTGCCCTCCATTCTGTTACCGTGGAATAAGGGTCCCTCCTATCAAAGCCCAGCTGCTCCCCTTGTGCTCAAGATTCCAACCCTTTTCATTTTTAGGATAAATGTGTTCCTGTCCTCACTCCTTTTCTCACCTAAATCAATTTTCCTTTATTGGATCATTTTTAACATCAAATAAATGTCAGTTAACTCCCATCTTAAAAAAACATTTCCTTGATTACAAATTCTCCCATATTTCCCATCCAATTTTTCCATTCCCCTCCAAAGAAAAACTTGAAATGACTGTCTACAGACACTGCTTCTCTTCATCTCCCATTCTCTCCTCTGCCCAATTCTATCTGCCTTCCACAACCACCCTTCCATGGAAATGCTGCTCCTGTTTAGTTCCCCAGTGACTAATTTGTTCCCAAGTCACCTAATGCCACCTATCAGCAGCATATGACATAGCTAACTGCACTCCCACTCTTAAATCATTTTCCTCCTGTGGTTTTTGTGGACAGCATTATCTCCTGATTCTCCTCCTATCTTCCTGGCTTTTTCTTCTCCATCTTCTTTGCTGGCCCAGTCTTCTTGACTAGACCTCTAAATATTAATGACCACAGACTCTTCTCTATCCTAAGCTATCCAATACATTAGCCATTGGCCAATGCCAATGCATTTAAATTTAAAATAATTTAAATGAAATAAAATTAAAATTCAGTTCCTCTATAGCACTAGCCAATTTCAAGTGCTCAGCAGGCCAGGTGTCTAGTGGACAACATGGACACAAAACATTTCCATCATTGCAGAAACTTCTGTCGGACAGGACTGACCTAAATTCCCTCCCCAGGTGATCTCACCCAGTCCCATGGCTTTAAATACCATCTATATGCTGAATTCTAAATTTATACCTCTAGCTCTAACCCACACTTCAGATTTATACATAAAATGCCTATTTGACACAACTACTTAGATGTTTAACAGGTTATTCAAACTAACATCCAAATCAGAACACTTCATTTTCCTCATCTCCTCCCCTTTCTCCGCTCACAAAAACTTGTTTCTCTTCCTGTCTGTCTAGTCTGAGCAAATGACACCATCCAGCCAGTTTTGAAGCCAAAAATCTAAGAGCCACTTTGATTCCCAATATCTAATCCATCAACAAGTCTTACTGACTCTATCCATAAAATATATCTCAAATCTACCCTCTTCCACCTTCCACCGTCATCTTCCTCGTCTAAGGTTTTTGTCTGGACTACTACTTTCATACAAGATCTCCTGCACCTAAATCTAGCACATAGCAGGTGCTCATTAAATATGTTGACTAAATTAACAAGTACAATGCCATTCAATAGTGCAAAATAATCTTAATTTTAAAAATATTCATGAATAATACTTGTCACAGAAACTTTAGAAAATAGATTTAAGAAGATAATAAAAATCACTTCCCAGGCAGACTTTACTTATGAATGGTATGGCTCAATACTATTATTCAGTTTATCAATTATTAATACATTTTCATGCTTTTCACACAGTATAATTTACCTCTGTGCATTTGTTATCTGCATTGTCAGTGCAACTTACTTCCCCAAGAGAAATTTTAGTTGCTTCGTCCTGTTCAGTCCTGCCTTTTCTGATTAATCCAGTACATACTATTCACCTCTTAATTATATTCCGTGCTTGTCACAGCCCAGGACTCAGCTCACCCAGCAATTTGTGGGTGAATAAAACACTCCTGATTTATTGTGTTCAGGAGTTCCCAACTTTGTTCCTGTCTCCACCTGCCACCCAGCTCCTCCCTGCAGTCCTCAACTTCCTTATCAGGAACATCGAACAGTTTGACCCTAGACTTAATTCAAAATAACTCAACCAATAACTCCAAACAATGTCTGCTATTCCACCCTCTTTGATTCTCTGCATTTACTGGCAGCCACTAAAATGCTTGATCACTCCCCATTCATTCCATCTACAACTAAGTGTGGTCAAACTGATATTTCGTACAGACACAGGTAATGACAGTAGTGAGGGGATGGGTACTAGGGAATGCAGGGGTATCTTTTGGGGCCTAGAGACTAACATTATTAATATGCCAAACATCTGCATTGCCTGTGTCAGTTTACAACACCAGCTCAGATGCATTACCTTTGCAGCAATCCAAACACTATTATTTGCCTACCCAGCAATGATCTTTCCTTCACCCTCCTCCAACATCCTCCTCTCCAAGAGAATGCCAGTTTTGTTCAGTACCCACCCTCCACCAAACAGCCAGGTACCACAGGTGAGTTGTAGGTCATCCTCCATCCTACCTCAGCCAGATTTGTGGTCTCATTCCTTTTATGAAGGGGCAAGTGATATAAATTTGGCCAAAAGGAGTGAAAGTCTGCTGTGGGAGGTTCTGGAAAAGGTTTCCTCACTCTTAAAAAAAAGACCCAAGGACAAGATAGCCTCTTGAAATCTGGAGACTGCCCTGCCTGGATGTAAATTTCTGAGACAACTAATGTCTTCTTTTAAAAGTATGATGGAGGTTTCCCTGGTGGCGCAGTGGTTGGGAGTCCATCTGCCGATGCAGGGGACACGGGTTCGTGCCCCGGTCCGGGAAGATCCCACATGCCGCGGAGCGGCTAGGCCCGTGAGCCATGGCCGCTGAGCCTGCGCATCCGGAGCCTGTGCCCCGCAACGGGAGCGGCCACAACAGTGAGAGGCCCACGTACCGCTAAAAAAAAAAAAAAAAAAGTATGATGGGAGAGAGTCTTAGGCTGAAGCCATTGCTGGGAATGGCAGAGTGGGTAGATGAAATAAAACTACATCTTTTGTAATGTTCTTAAGCTGTTTTTCATACTGCGCCAGAGGTCCTACCTCTGGACTTCCAACTATGTATTTGTAAGCCCAGGGGATTCTGATTCCATCAAAATTTGAGAAGCATTGACTTCTAAGCCCACAATTATAAAATTTCTCCACCACTTACTAACACCATGCAGGATCTTAGTTCCCCGACCAGGGATGGAACCTGTGCCCCCTGCAGTGGAAGCACGGAGTCCTAACCATTGGACTGCCAGGGAATTCCCCACTAGCTAACCTTAGGCAAATTATTTAACTTTTATAGAATCCTTTTCTTTACCTGTAAAGAGGGGAATAATATTCACCTTATAACCTTATTGGGGATATAGGGTTATAGGCTACAGGGTTAAGAGGATTTGATAGAATACAGGAAGTATGTGAGGTCCATTAGCCAGAAAATGATGCTACAAAGTACCTAAATGTCTCCCAAACTTGCCTGCTGATAGAAATAGACACATCGGTTAGAGGAGCTGATCTCAGTCCTCTCCCCTGGAGATTCTGATTCAGGAGCTCCCTATTGTACTCTGAGAGGCTGCATTTTTTAAAAAAATAAATTTACTTATTTTATTTTTGGCTGCATTGGGTCTTCGTTGCTGCGTGCAGGCTTTCTTTAGTTGTGACTAGCAGGGGCTACTCTTCATTGCAGTGCGTGGGTTTCTCATTGCAGTGGCTTCTCTTGTTGTGGAGCATGGGCTCTAGGCGCTCAGGCTTCAGCAGTTGTGGCACGTGGGCTCAGTAGTTGTGGCTCGTGAGCTTAGTTGCTCCGCGGCATGTGGGATCTTCCCGGACCAGGGCTCAAACCCATGTCCCCTGCACTGACAGGCGGATTCTTAACCACTGCGCCACCAGGGAAGCCCAAGGCTGCATTTTAAAAAACACATTCTAGGATCTAAGCAAGTTTGAAAATCAAGGAAGTTTGAATTTGGCAAAGGAATACACGGCGTAAACTCCTATGCAGCAGCAGTTAGGGTTTCCAGTTTCTAAATCTACATCTGCCACTATTTCACTTGAGCAAGCTGTTTCACCTTTCTGGACTTGTTTACTCATCTGTATACTTGTCCTATCTAACCTACAGGTCCATTGGGGACTGAAGGAAAATTCCAGTTGGAGTGAAGGGGCTTCTCTAATCTCAGCCTTTTTCTATTGCTACAATGTGGATTAAGTAAACATAAAAATAAGCAAAATTGGGATTGGGGGAGGTGTTGCCTTTGTGGTAAAATTAACTGAATAGGACGATTCTTTCTCTATCTCACTACTTTGAACCACTGAACTTCCACTGCTCTCAGGAACATGGCGTAACTGGAGGTGATCACCCTCAGCTAGCTACTCTGGTCACACTGAGATCTGTGAAAAAGACTAGAAAAATTAAAAATATGAGTGCTGGGAAAGAGGAGATATGGATGAGAACCCGAAATTCAATTTTTTTGTACCAAGGTACCTTTCACTGGCAAGCACTTTCAATAGCTGTGCATGTGCAACAGAAATATTTCCCTTGGCACCAAAAAAAAAAAAAAGGCGACGTAGGCCACTGGCCTCAGGTGGAATTCACAAAGTTGGTTAATTTGGAACACCTGCTAACTTGGGAGGTCATTTTTAGGGCGCCCAGCTGGCCTCACCTCCTCACGAACCGAAACCAAACTCCTCCAGCGCTTAATCCACGAATTTCAGTTTACGCATGGGGCATGGGCTGTACGTGGGCAGAATCCCGCAGGGGACCCAGCGGGGTGGTCTGAGGCCACGCTTCCGCCTCTGGCCCTGAACTCCTCCCACCGCCAACAAGCCCCGCCCCACCAAGAGGCTCACACTTCGAGTTTGGGTCTCCGCAGCGCCCGTAGTTTTGAACTTTCACCGCTCCTGCGGCCGGCTCTGGGGGATAGCACGCATGCGTCTTGTCTTCGAATGGGTGTCACCCTTATTCTCGCGGCGGCGGCCGGAACCGTGGCCGTGCTGCTGGCAGTGCGGCTATGGGTAGTGCTGCGTCCCCGCGCCGCTGTGCCCCGGCGGTCTCTCAGCCTCTTGGTGGTGGCTGGGTCCGGTGAGTATCCGGGCGGTGACTGGCGGGCTCGGGTCGGGTACTACAAACCCCAGAGTCCACCGCGGCGCTTTTCGCAGGGTCCCTAGCACTTTGTGCAGCGTTGCATTCTGAGATTTGTAGTTTCTCTGCGGGACTGGAGCGGGTCAGCCCAGGCTGGGCAAAATGCTGGTCTGTTGTTGATGTGGCCCAGGCCGCGTCTTTAATGACAAATGAGTTACTTACACTTGTCTGTAATTAAGCGTCTCTGTAGCGTATATTTTTCTAACAAATTATTAGTGAACAGAGAGGACACAGAAGCCCGTGATGCTAACATGCAATTTGCCTGAATAAAAACTGCTGTTTTGCATGATTAATCTAGGCATTTGGGATTTAATTTAGGAATCACGAATACTACATGATAAGCGAGACAAAGCGAATTGTCACATTTATAAATATACATATACAAAATCCACGAGGATAGAAACAATTACCTACTAACGGGAGAACAATACACACTTCAGGATATTGTGCCGGGGGGTGAACCACAACCTGTGCAATCAGGTAATACAATCCAAACGGAGTCGCCCAGCTCTGTAGGCGTACCGCTTTAAATGGACAGCTCCGACAGAGCGATACATATACATGCTGTGTACATTCAGAAATGCCAGGAGATTGCATCCGGATAGCATAATATTTATAAGTATTAGCAAATGGTCTAAACTTATGTACACGTGTAATTCATTACTTTATTCACTTAATGTATTTTGAGCCATAGGGGAGGTCAGGCACTAAGCTAAGCCCTGGAAATAACAAAACTGACGAATACGACTTGCCGTGGAGTGCTGACTATGTCCCAAGCAGTGTGAAAGCTGTGAGGACACAGCAGTGAATGAAATGGAGAATATAGAAAAACTAACAGAAAACGAAAAGCAGAATGGGTACTTGCCACAATAAGTGCTATAACCTGGGAAGTAAAAACTGCTATGGAAGTTCACGCTGGGCGCCACTTTTTCTGAACTTGAGACAGGAAGCTTCCTGGAAGTCGTGATGTCTAAACTGAGACTTGAAAGATGACTAAGAAGTAGCCAGACAAGGGGGAGCTGGGGATTTGAGGGCTGGGAGGGTGTGAAAAGAAGGCCATAGCACTTGGGATGACCAGAGGTGCGAGGGCACTACTGTACTGAGTTGGATGTGGGGAGGCAAGCCCCATGCAGATCGCGGGAGGGTATTTTAAACCCTGCTTTACAGAGCTATTGGCACTACTCCACTGCTTCCTACCATGCAGAGGTTAGGACCACGTGCCTCTAAATGAACATAACACCAGAGTTGAATCACATCTCTGACACTTACTAGTTCGGTGAGCTTGTGCAAATTAGTTAACCTCACTGAGCCTTCTGTTTCTGCTTTGAAAAATGTGGGTTAGGAAGAGGCGAGGAGAAAGAAAGTTGCATTTTCGTCAGAATTGTCAGGTAAAGCCTCCCTGGGGAGATGACAGATACCCAACAGCAAGGAGGCCAGAGTGGCTGGAGTAGACTGAGTAAGGGGGGAAGAAGCAGATGAGGTCCAAGAGGTAACAATAAGGGTCAGCTTACAAAAATCCTTTTATTCAATATGAGAAGGGGAGCCCTTGGAGGGTTTTGAGCAGAGGTAAATAATTTGATCAACTCTTTTTTTTTTTTTTTTTTTTTTG